>NC_053392.1:291548265-291860265 GCF_905171765.1 Bufo bufo | reverse complement strand
CACCATTTTACTGTGAACTTAATGCAGGGAGAGACATGACAGGTGCTAAGGACAGTGATTAAGAAATCTTTTAATTGAAAGGTATTGGATAGGAAGAGTTCAGGGACAGTGCAGGGAGATCATAGGGAGAGTTTATACACACTATAGGGAGAGCATAGGGAGAGTGCATGGATTAATTAAACAGTGACCCCCTTAGTTAATAGATAAGCATTTCTATTACACCTTGATGCACTAATTGGGGTGAAAAAGCTGTCTAATACTACTGCTATTGTGGTGTCCACATTGTTTTATACATATGTAATTTTTTTAATGCCTTGATTCTCTAATTGGGGTTTAAAAACTGTCTAATACTACTGCTAGGAGTGTCGACATTGTGTTATAAATAAGAAATTCGATAACGGCTTGATTCTATAATTGGGGTGAAACAATGCGCTCTAATACTACTGCTTTTGGGGTGTCCATATTGTGTTATAGATAAGCAATTCCATTAGGCCTTGATTTCTGTAATTGGGGTGAAAAACCGGTCGTATACTACTGCGATTGGGGTGTCCATACTGTTTTATACATAAGTAATTTCATTAGGCCTTGATTTATCTGGGTGCCCACAGATGAAGGTGTTGCCAAAACGCACGTTGGAGTGTGCGGTTCTCCTGAGGTGATCACTTTACTCATGGGTATGTAACGATTATTTTCTTTTAATGTTGAATGTGGAGTTTGTGCATTAGGATACAATAGATATATGTTTTACAATTGTATATTAATTAAATAGTATCTGCTAATGCACTGTCTGCCATATACCGGGCAGTTCAGTAGTGTATAGTCACTTTACCCCCCTCTATGTTGATTGTATTGTCATACCATCCCTCAGGTGAAGCTGTACTTTAATATTGATGTGTTTCATCTCTATTCTTATCATGTTATGTACATGTATTTAATAAAGATTATTACTCTTTGAGCTATTGAGACTCAGGTGTCTTTATGTAGGTTTTTCTGTTTGTATTGAATTGGCTCTTTTATGAGGGAATTAGATGCTTTCTATCCCATTTTTGGGGTTTTTATTAGTTTTTTTGTTATGTAACCTTTATATACTAATTTGTATCAGCGTGCAGGGCCGGCGCCACCAGTAAGGCGACTTAGGCAGTCGCCTAGGGCGCCATGCAGCAGGGGGCGCCCGGCGCCCGTTGCGGTTAAAAAAAAAAAAATTGCTTATATAAGTTGGGGGCGGCCAGCGGCGCCCCTCATGCGGCGCCGCCTGAGCGGCTGAGGCTGAGCGCTTGCCGCTCTAAAGAATCCTGCTCTGTGCTGTTAATGTAGCGTGGCCGAGCTCTGTTCGGTCCGCGGTACAGGAGCTTTTGTTTCCTGTACTTGGCCGGACTGACAGGAAGTGCTCACTTAGTGTGCACTTCCTGTCAGTCCGGCCGGGTACAGGAAACAAATGCTCCTGTACCGCGGATCGAACAGAGCTCGGCCACGCTACACTAGAGGTGGGGGGAGAATGAGTGACAAGGGGGGGGGGGAATAATGAGTGACAAGGGGGGGGAATAATGAGTGACAAGGGGGGGAAATAATGAGTGACAAGGGGGGGGGAATAATAAATGACAAGGGGGGGGAATAATAAATGACAAGGGGCAAGGGGGGGGAAATAATGAGTGACAAGGGGGGGGGGAATAATGAGTGACAAGGGGGGGAATAATGAGTGACAAGGGGGGGGAATAATGAGTGACAAGGGGGGGGGAATAATGAGTGACAAGGGGGGGGGAGAATATGAGTGACAAGGGGGGGGAGAATATGAGTGACAAGGGGGGGGAATAATGAGTGACAAGGGGGGGGGGAAATAATGAGTGACAAGAGGGGGGTGGAAATAATGAGTGCCATGGGGGGGAAATAATGAGTGGGGGGAGGTGGAAATAATGAGTGGGGAGGGGAGGGTGGAAATAATGAGTGGGGAGGGGAGGGTGGAAATAATGAGTGACAAGGGAGAGGGGGGGGGAATAATGAGAGTGACAAGGGGGGGGGAATAATGAGTGACAAGGGGGGGGAATAATGAGTGACAAGGGGGGGGGAATAATGAGTGACAAGGGGGGGAGAATAATGAGTGACAAGGGGGGGAGAATAATGAGTGACAAGGGGGGGAGAATAATGAGTGACAAGGGGGGGGGAATAATGAGTGACAAGGGGGGGGGAATAATGAGTGACAAGGGGTTGGGAAATAATGAGTGACGAGGGGGGGGGGGAAATAATGAGTGGGGAGGGGGGGGTGGAAATAATGAGTGGGGAGGGGGGTGGAAATAATGAGTGGGGAGGGGGGTGGAAATAATGAGTGGGGAGGGGAGGGTGGAAATAATGAGTGACAAGGGAGAGGGGGGGAATAATGAGAGTGACAAGGGGGGGGGGGAATAATGAGTGACAAGGGGGGCAAATAATGAGTGACAAAGGGGGTGGAAATAATGAGTGACATGGGGGGGAAATAATGAGTGGGGAGGGGGGGTGGAAATAATGAGTGGGGAGGGGAGGGTGGAAATAATGAGTGGGGAGGGAGAGGGGGGGGAATAATGAGAGTGACAAGGGAGTCCCCAGAGCCAGGCCAAGAGCCAGACTGCAGCCAGAGACCAGAGACCAGATCATCTTATTGTCCTGGTGGTAAGTAGACAATGCAATATGTTTATTATGTAATTGTTTAGTTATTAATACTACATTGGAGACTAATTTACCTCACATTTAGGGTCCATTCACACATCCGTGTGTGTTTTGCGGATCCACAAAACACGGACAGCGGCAATGTGCGTTCCGCACTTTGGGGACCGCACATTGCCGGCACTATTGCGGACAAGAATAGGACATGTTCTATTTTTTTCAGGATTGGAATTGCGGATCCGGGTCCGCAGTTCCGGATTGGGGCCGCACGTTGTATGGGCCCGCAATTCCGTTCCGCAAAAAGAGACAGCTACAAGAAGCTGGATTAACCCTAAGGGAAACATAGCAGTTCTTTTAATTTAAAAACTGAGAAAGGGGTGGAACATGATATGGGCAGATCAACTGATAAGGGGGGGGGGGCGTCAATTTTTATCTTGCCTAGGGCGGCAAAAATCCTTGCACCGGCCCTATCAGCGTGTAACAGAACAGGTTTTCTAGCAATCTATTTGGAATCAGCAGACGGTGTAAAAGGAGAGCACTCTTTCACTGTATGGTACTTCTGGGCCTGAACTTGCCTAGTATGTTTTTTGTTCTCTCTTGCCCAGTTTGCAGTGTCATCTCAGAGAGGCTTTTCAGCATGGCAGGGGTTGTTGTGGCATCCACACGGAGGTTCTTCTCCACTGTACAAAACATTACTTTTTTTCAAATTGAACGAGGCATGGATCTGTGAGGATATTTACATTCCTTTGTTTGAGGCCTATGAATAGATTTGCTCTTGCTAATCATGGCCTATCAGTTCCCTGCTACTAATCCTCTACTTCCACTTCCATTACCCCTACTGCAATTACCATTACCACTACACAGTTGCCAGCACTACTACTACCCTTAAACAGCTGCATACACATCGACTGCCTTGTCTGTTCCATGCTATGCTGCTACTGCTACTATTGTGGCCACATGCCACTAGTACCCTAACCTTGAAACATCCACACTGTGCTGCTGCAAATTGCAGTCCGCATCCGATGGTCCGCACCGCAAAAAAAATAGTGCATGCACTACTGTATTTCTGTAGTTTTTAGTTGGGTTAAAGCAATATCTAGCGGTTTAAAAAATGTACTACACTTTGTCTGTTAATAAAGATTATTGTATTGTTGGGAGGTGCAAAGCATTGTGGGAGTGTAGTGCATTCTGGGAAAGAGAAGCCCAGTCTCCATGTTACAGGACATCAGCAGAGCTGTCTCCTGCATATCTTCTTAAACTCCACCATACTTTTGCAAGTATATCTGGTAAGACATATACCTTTATTTCAGGGACAGTATGTTATACAGAGCTGTTCAAGTAGTTGTAGTGTTACTCAGGGAAGGGGTTGTAACTGTTAGATGCTAGACATGCAATACATGTATAGGCAGCCATTTTGGACATTTGCTGAGTGTTAATGTAATGTTATAATACATGCTGTTCTATGCTTTCTGCTGATGCATGTTATGCCTTACACAAGCCATTTGTATTCTTGTAGTTTAACCAATTCACGATCCTGTTGACCAATAAACAAGTTAGACTACAGAAAACAGGCCTCTTATTTGGAAGACGGGAATGGTTTATGCTGAATGTCAGACTGCACACTGTGTGAACGTATATGAAGGCAGAACAGTAAAACAAATGCTAGTTGTTGAGAGAAGTGTTGGATTTAAATATATATGTATATATGCCCTTACATATATGCATATACACTGCTCAAAAAAATAAAGGGAACACAAAAATAACACATCCTAGATCTGAGTTAATTAAATATCCTTCTGAAATACTTTGTTCTTTACATAGTTGAATGTGCTGACAACAAAATCACACAAAAATAAAAAAATGGAAATCAAATTTTTTAACCCATGGAGGTCTGGATTTGGAGTCACACTCAAAATTAAAGTGGAAAAACACACTACAGGCTGATCCAACTTTGATGTAATGTCCTTAAAACAAGTCAAAATGAGGCTCAGTAGTGTGTGTGGCCTCCACGTGCCTGTATGACCTCCCTACTATGCCTGTGCATGCTCCTGATGAGGTGGCGGATGGTCTCCTGAGGGATCTCCTCCCAGACCTGGACTAAAGCATCTGCCAACTCCTGGACAGTCTGTGGTGCAATAGAGCACCAGTCTGTGGATAGAGCGGGACATGATGTCCCAGATGTGCTCAATTGGATTCAGGTCTGGGGAATGGGCAGGCCAGTCCATAGCATCAATGCCTTCATCTTGCAGGAACTGCTGACACACTCCAGCCACATGAGGTCTAGCATTGTCTTGCATTAGGAGGAACCCAGGGCCAACCGCACCAGCATATGGTCTCACAAGGGGTCTGAGGATCTCATCTCGGTACCTAATGGCAGTCAGGCTACCTCTGGCGAGCACATGGAGGGCTGTGCGGCCCTCCAAAGAAATGCCACCCCACACCATTACTGACCCAATGCCAAAACGGTCATGCTGGCATTGCTGGAGGATGTTGCAGGCAGCAGAACATTCTCCGCGGCGTCTCCAGACTCTGTCACGTCTGTCACATGTGCTCAGTGTGAACCTGCTTTCATCTGTGAAGAGCACAGGGCGCCAGTGGCGAATTTGCCAATCTTGGTGTTCTCTGGCAAATGCCAAACATCCTGCACGGTGTTGGGCTGTAAGCACAACCCCCACCTGTGGACGTCGGGCCCTCATATCACCCTCATGGAGTCTGTTTCTGACCGTTTGAGCAGACGCATACACATTTGTGGCCTGATGGAGGTCATTTTGCAGGGCTCTGGCAGTGCTCCTCCTGTTCCTTCTTGCACAAAGGCGGAGGTAGCGGTCCTGCTGCTGGGTTGTTGCCCTCCTACCTCCTCCTCCACGTCTCCTGATGTACTGGCCTGTCTCCTGGTAGCGCCTCCATGCTCTGGGCACTACGCTGACAGACACAGCAAACCTTCTTGCCACAGCTCGCATTGATGTGCCATCCTGGATAAGCTGCACTACCTGAGCCACTTGTGTGGGTTGTAGACTCCGTCTCATGCTACCACTAGAGTGAAAGCACCGCCAGCATTCAAAGGTGACCAAAACATCAGCCAGGAAGCATAGGAACTGAGAAGTGGTCTGTGATCACCACCTGCAGAACCATTCCTTTATTGGGGGTGTCTTGCTAATTGCCTATAATTTCCACCTGTTGTCTATCCCATTTGCACAACAGCATGTGAAATTGATTGTCACTCAGTGTTGCTTCCTAAGTGGACAGTTTGATTTCACAGAAGTGTGATTGACTTGGAGTTACATTGTGTTGTTTAAGTGTTCCTTTTATTTTTTTGAGCAGTGTATATTGGCCCTTTTGCATGGGCCAGTCCAGGTGGTAGGTGTATACTAGAGATGTATGTATGCCCCCTTGTCAGCACACATCTCTATGTATATAATATATGTATAGGTGGGCTTATTGCTGCCCATTCAGACCCCCTGTTTTATACTTATGGATGTGCCCCAAGCATCTATAGGTATATATGTACAGTTAAAACTGGAATGTGCCTGCTGGGGAGTGGGGAGGCCGACAATTGGACAATTATGTCCAGTTTCGGCCTCTTCAAAGGACAGAGGATCAATAAAGATCCTCTGCCCTTTGTCACCATCTCCGGCAGCGCCGGAGATGGTATGCCTAACAGGGACATGAGAACAAAGAGTTCCCATGCCCCTGTGTGCCAATCACCTCCGGCGCTGTAATTACGCCTGCAGGGCTGGAAAACGGGAGCGAGCGCCGCAGGGTTTAAATACCCCAGTGGAACTGCGCTCAAGAGTTGAGTACCCCTACCGGCCTCCCTAAAGCAGGGCGCTGTGCTGCGCTCAGAAGATGAGAAGAGCGCAGCCAGCGCTCAGACAAGATCGGACCCCCCCTCTGAAGTAGAGCACATTCGGCGCTTAGACAAAGGACCTCTACCTGCCGCCCAGCAGAGCGCTGTGCTCTGCACTTAGGAGTCTACCCCCTGCATGAAGGAGAGCGCAGGCAGTGATATGCTGCACTGCGCTCTGAAGACCAGAGTGAAGATCGCCCCCCCCCCCACTAAGAGGAGAGAGCGCAGCCAGCGAAGGAGCTGTGCTAACCCCATACAGCCCTGCACATACCTGAAAGACTGGCAGCGCTCAGAAGAGAGGTGGAGGGGGCTGAGTAGTTGAACCCAGAGCAGCCCAGAGGAGGAGAGCAGAGGGAGCAGCTGGCTAAGTATCGATTTCTTCCTTAACCCCTGCTGCCCTGTACCTAACTCCTGCTGTACCTTGCTCTGCTGCCCCAGTGCCCTGCTCTGTCCAAACACCCCTGCAGTCTGCCCTGCAAGTCCCTGCAGAGCATTAACCCCTTCCCTGTTTCCCTGCTCTGCATCAACCCTGCTCTGCCCTGCCCTGTCCCTGCAGAGCATTAACCTCTGCATTGCCAGTCCCTGCAGAGCATTAACCCCTGCATTGCCCTGTCCCTGCAGAGCCCTGACCATTAACCCCTTCACTGCATGCTGCCCTGCCTCAGCATTAACCCCTGCTGAGCTCCTGTACCCTGGCAGACCTCTGCAGCAGTCCTGATCTCTGCTGCCCTGATAACCCCTGCCATACCAGGTGTTAACCCTTTCCTGGGGTACCCCTTGCCCTGCCTTTCCCAGAACCCTATGTTCCTTGGCCTGCATGTATTTACCCCTGCAGTGCCACAATTGTGTTCAACCCCTTGTACCCCGTAGGGACAGTGATTAGCCAGGCGGGTGGGTTACTGATATTTGTGTGTATGTTAGTGTATTGTAATTGTAGTTAGATCCTGGGGAGGACTTGGGACAGTGTTAGTGTAGTTAGAACCGTATTAGTGTGTTGTTATAGTGTGTTTACATATATTGCTGTGTGCTGCTATAAATATATATATCTATTCCATTGATATAGGTATATATAATTATAAGCAAATATTAGACTGTGACGTATTAGACCGTAAATATTAGACCGTCGGAGCTGAACAGAGAAGTCCGGCTGGACGGGAGAAGGTGTTAAAGGACCTCCTCCACGCAGCACACAAGGGACAACAAAGGACAGCACCAAGGAAGATGGCCTCTCATCAAGACGCAAGTATGGACTTCTCCACACTACACCACCTAGCTAAACACAGCACATGTAACCCCATCCTCCCCACGACTTACAAGTCAGCAGAAATGCTGTGGTCCGATTTGTTAGCACAGACTTGTAGTTACGACAAGCTATGTGTTAACAAACTGACGGTGTTGAACAAGGCCACCAAACGGCTTCGGATGCTAGCCAAACTTGTGCATACATTTGAGGTTAGCATCTGCAAGCCAAAGGAAGTTGCGCTGGTGTCTCAGTCAATGGAGACAATTCCTCCGACCATTCACTGCCAGTGCTGTGCCAGTAATTCGGACCAGGTTTCGGCATTGCGGGCACAGCTGGCAGAGAATGTACAGTCTACCGTGGACCGAGATGCGCAGGTGGCTAGGTTAGAGTCACAGTTAGTAGAGCTGCAGAGGCAGAAGGAGGAAATTGAGGCTAAGTTGACTCAGTCTTATACTGAGGTCAAGGCCTTCAAGGAACAGACTGCCTCTACTGATGTGACAGTAGCCAAATTGAAGGCTCAGGTTGCTGTAAGCTCCCAGATAATGACTGGCATGCAACAGGTCATCACCAATTTTGTGCCGGCCCTTTCTTTTTCCGTAAAGTCAGGGCCGGAATCTCCCAAAATTTTGCCCTGTCTAGGGCAAAAAGGGGGGAGAGTAGTCTGTGACAGGCCAAATCACCAGACCAAGCCTGTCCAGACTAACAGAGATTTTTCCCTGACTTTTGGAAAAAGAAATATCATGAAAAGTGCCTCCCTGAGGATGGAACAATTCAGGGAGCGCGGATGCAGTGTGGACGGACCTAAGCCATGCCGTGCAAACATCAAATGTTTTGCGTGTGGTGGCTTGGGTCATATACAGGGAGTGCAGAATTATTAGGCAAATGAGTATTTTGACCACATCATCCTCTTTATGCATGTTGTCTTACTCCAAGCTGTATAGGCTCGAAAGCCTACTACCAATTAAGCATATTAGGTGATGTGCATCTCTGTAATGAGAAGGGGTGTGGTCTAATGACATCAACACCCTATATTAGGTGTGCATAATTATTAGGCAACTTCCTTTCCTTTGGCAAAATGGGTCAAAAGAAGGACTTGACAGGCTCAGAAAAGTCAAAAATAGTGAGATATCTTGCAGAGGGATGCAGCACTCTTAAAATTGCAAAGCTTCTGAAGCGTGATCATCGAACAATCAAGCGTTTCATTCAAAATAGTTAACAGGGTCGCAAGAAGCGTGTGGAAAAACCAAGGTGCAAAATAACTGCCCATGAACTGAGAAAAGTCAAGCGTGCAGCTGCCAAGATGCCACTTGCCACCAGTTTGGCCATATTTCAGAGCTGCAACATCACTGGAGTGCCCAAAAGCACAAGGTGTGCAATACTCAGAGACATGGCCAAGGTAAGAAAGGCTGAAAGACGACCACCACTGAACAAGACACACAAGTTGAAACGTCAAGACTGGGCCAAGAAATATCTCAAGACTGATTTTTCTAAGGTTTTATGGACTGATGAAATGAGAGTGAGTCTTGATGGGCCAGATGGATAGGCCCGTGGCTGGATTGGTAAAGGGCAGAGAGCTCCAGTCCGACTCAGACGCCAGCAAGGTGGAGGTGGAGTACTGGTTTGGGCTGGTATCATCAAAGATGAGCTTGTGGGGCCTTTTCGGGTTGAGGATGGAGTCAAGCTCAACTCCCAGTCCTACTGCCAGTTTCTGGAAGACACCTTCTTCAAGCAGTGGTACAGGAAGAAGTCTGCATCCTTCAAGAAAAACATGATTTTCATGCAGGACAATGCTCCATCACACGCGTCCAAGTACTCCACAGCGTGGCTGGCAAGAAAGGGTATAAAAGAAGAAAATCTAATGACATGGCCTCCTTGTTCACCTGATCTGAACCCCATTGAGAACCTGTGGTCCATCATCAAATGTGAGATTTACAAGGAGGGAAAACAGTACACCTCTCTGAACAGTGTCTGGGAGGCTGTGGTTGCTGCTGCACGCAATGTTGATGGTGAACAGATCAAAACACTGACAGAATCCATGGATGGCAGGCTTTTGAGTGTCCTTGCAAAGAAAGGTGGCTATATTGGTCACTGATTTGTTTTTGTATGTCAGAAATGTATATTTGTGAATGTTGAGATGTTATATTGGTTTCACTGGTAAAAATAAATAATTGAAATGGGTATATATTTGTTTTTTGTTAAGTTGCCTAATAATTATGCACAGTAATAGTCACCTGCACACACAGATATCCCCCTAAAATAGCTAAAACTAAAAACAAACTAAAAACTACTTCCAAAAATATTCAGCTTTGATATTAATGAGTTTTTTGGGTTCATTGAGAACATGGTTGTTGTTCAATAATAAAATTAATCCTCAAAAATACAACTTGCCTAATAATTCTGCACTCCCTGTAGTGAAGCACTGCAAAACAAGTAAGAACAAAGCACACAGGACACAAAGCCCAATCAGGTGCTTCAGGTGTGGGAACAAAGGACACATTGCAAGGAATTGCCCTTGTGCAAGTAATTGCAATGTGTCCAGTGATGGGATCCAGGTAACAAATCGTGCAGTGGGGTCTAGTCAGTTTGGCCATAAAGGGGTTACCTCAGCGACACATGCCTCATCAGGCGCTGAGGGGTCAGAATGGCCAAGCAAGGCTAGGCAACATTTGAAACCCCTGTACTATTTGTTACACCGTTTGTTCCCCGTGTATGTCCATGTTGTGTGTTTGTTACCTGTTTCTATGTTTTTTATGTGTACGGCAGAGGTCCTTGTCTATGAATGTGTCTCACCCTGCTGATTATTGTAGTTTACATTCCCCGCTGTGAGTCGAGTCGCTGCTGTTTTGTTTCATTCTTGTGTCCCCTTGGAGTGGAACAGTGTTATACTGTGGATCGGGAAAGTATAGGTTCGCGAGCAGATAATTTCACAGGGGAATTCCTGCTGGTCGGGAGAGGGCGTAAAGGACCTTCTCCATGCAGCACACAAAGGATGGTGTGATATTATTCTGGCAACCAGGGTCTCAGATCGATACAGGTAACACTGTTTTGCTCAAGGTTTTCGGTAGGGCTGTGTTACACTGGGGACTGGGGCGGACAGACAACATTGGTGTAATGTTGTGCTGCGCACTTAATTCTAGTCCGAACAGGTAACACAGCTCTGATGGGGATTGGACACAGAATGATTGGCAGCAGAGTGTGGACTGTGTTCTTGTGTTGTGGAGTCCTGGAGAGCCAGGGCATGACCCATGTCATTGATTCTGCGGGCCTCCACAAGACAGGATCACAGGGGGAAATCAGCCTGGGTACACATGAGTGGACGGGGATACGGTGCCATCAATAACAAGATGGTGCCTTGTCCATAGCTCACCTAAGATATCCTAACCTAGTAGGGTGGCCATCCTTATCTGTTGGTGCAGAGGGATGTGTAGCAGAGGACGTGATCCTCTGAAGGTAGGGTGTTCAGACACCAGTGTTAGGATAACGAGGGGTCCTGTGAGATAAAGGGCAGCCCAATACCTTTCTCTACTCATGGGTCAAAGGTATTGGTGCTGGGATTTTGACATCTAATTACACTGTGAGGGGAGAAATCCCCCCAGGAGCACCTGGTATTTTCTTCTGTCATAGGTGTGCTCACTATGGAGCAGAGGAAAAACCCAGATGACGCCACAGAAGAGACTAGCTATCCCCCTTGACACTCTTGTGAGGCTCCAGAGGATCCCACTGGATTTTGGCAATCAAGCGACCTTTGTTCAGAGGTTTTCAAGAGATGGAGGACTGTGCCACAATCCAGCGGGAGCATTATCTCAGGCTCTGGAGAAAGACTTGGAGATGTTCGGGTGGAAGAGCTTATTCAGCTACGATCTCTTGTTTCACCCAGTGAAACTTCTTCTGGTTCTGGTCATCATCATCTACATTAGACTGTGTATCGGATGGTCAAGCGACTTATTGACCAAACACACCAGAACCAGACAGAACTTTACCGAACTAACCGGAGGAGGAGGCTCAGGACATAACTCCAACATAGTCCTGTAGCCAGACATCTTATGGACACACTTTGTTTCCTATGAGGGTTCGGGACGTATAACTTGTGCTATCCCGAAACCCCATAGTACTATGTACATATATAGATTTTGTATGTTGGTCGATTGTGTACCCATAGACACTCTAGGTACAAATGTGTGACAGCCTATACCCAGGGAAACTCGCCCAACACACTGCGGTGAGTTATAATTTGGCTGTACACATTTGCATCCTATAGTCATTTCCCATTGACACGGGAGTCTGTGACCTACCTGTGTCTTTGGAGGTGTAGACAGATAGGCCAGGTTGCATGAGTCTCTATGGGTACACACATTAAATGGAATTTGGTGGTGTTGGGAGGGATGTGACCTGTTTTTGTGTGAATGGGGAAAAGAGTAGATTCCCTAGGGACAGGCCCCCCCCTCCTTTACCAAGTTATTTGCAACTTTAGCCCCAAGAACGGTGAAGTTTGTAAGGGTTGGACTGAATGTCAGTTAGTGCAGTGTTCTTTCCCGCAGTTAGAATTTAGGTACCATGACATCACTTCTTACCAGAAATTCTGACCTGCCTTGTAAAGTCCTATGTATCCGTCCATGGGAGAACCTCCCCAACAACTGATTCTTCAATCAAAATGGAAGAAGCAGTGTCGGAAGAAAAGTTGTGCCGTTACTAACAGGAGGCCATTCCATGGTTGACCGTACTACCTGGAGACCGTGAGGGTGAAGCTATCCCAGAGTCTGACTAAAAAAGGACGACAATGGGGGCGGCGGCGGGTACCTGAAGATAGACACTGACAGCAAAAACGAAAGAAGGCTAGTCCACGGTTGCTACGTGGATCGACCCATAGACTGTGAGGGTGAAGCCATTCCAGAGTCATTGGGAGTGGCTGATACCTGAAGATCGACACTGACAGACCGCAGACCAAGAAAGTTCCAGAGAAGAAGACGGTGTATTCTGTGGATGGAGACGCCTGGTCACGTTGAAGGGCAGGTCGGAGATGTTAGTGCGCGATGGGTGATTACTAGGTACCTAAGGGCCATATTACTTCAGTACTTCCTGAACTGTCACCAAGAGTGCGGTTGAGGAGGCAAATACATCCCAACCCTTCCCCCAAGAAGTTGATTGTCGTGTTCCTGACAACAGGGGGATTGTTGAGGGAAGTGTTGGATTTAAATATATATATATGCCCTTACATATATGCATATGTATTGGCCCTTTTGCCTGGGCCGGTCCAGGTGGTATGGGTGTATACATAGAGACATATGTATGCCCCCTTGTCAGCATACATCTCTATTTATAATATATCTATATGCAGGTGGGCTTATTACTGCCCATTTATGCCCCAGAATTATATTGTGTATATATACATGCATGTAGATGTGCCCCAAACATCTATATGGATGTATATACCTAAATGTGGGCCCAGTATATGGATCTGTCCAGGTTGTGTGTATGTATATACATGTATACCTAAGTGCCCCCAGGTTGTGTGGGTATACACTCACCTAAAAAATTATTAGAAACACCTGTTCTATTTCTCATTAATGCAATTATTTAGTCAACCAATCACTTGGCAGTTGCTTCAATGCATTTAGGGGTGTGGTCCTGGTCAAGACAATCTCCTGAACTCCAAACTGAATGTCAGAATGGGAAAGAAAGGTGATTTAAACAATTTTGAGCGTGGCATGGTTGTTGGTGCCAGACGGGCCGGTCTGAGTATTTCACAATCTGCTCAGTTACTGGGATTTTCACGCACAACCATTTCTAGGGTTTACAAAGAATGGTGTGAAAATGGAAAAACATCCAGTATGCGGCAGTCCTGTGGGCGAAAATGCCTTGTGGATGCTAGAAGTCAGAGGAGAATGGACCGACTGATTCAAGCTGATAGAAGAGCAACGTTGTGTCACGGTTGGGGATGGGGAAAACCCTCAGCCGTGCGATGACTGAAGATGGTGGTCGCTGCTTGGCCAGGAGCACAGAATTAAGGAGCAGGTCACCTCCTATCGCATCTCTAATCTGACCCTGACTCCTAGCTGCATGAGCCGACCTTGAAGGTAGGAGGGCTCATGCTCCGGAACATCGGATCCCTAGTAACCCTCCGCAGATCCCTAAAGCTAGGAGTAGGGTAAGACGACCTGTTCCTCCTAGACACGGAGGAACAGGAGTCTCACAGGCCAGGCTACAATAAAGGGGAACATATACAGATATATGGCAATGGCAGGTAGTAGAAACTAGTATCAGGGCCGGCCTTAGGTGTCCAGGCGCCCTGTGCGAGCTAACCTTGTGGCGCCCCCCCCCCAAAAAAAAAAAAACACTGCTTGTTGCTGGCATCATGGCATAGGCTGGCTGACTATTCAACCAAGTAGTTACCAGCCCACACACCCCAAAGGCCGGTGTAATGTCATACTTCCCTACTTCGTGAGATTTCCCTACCCTCGTCACTTCCGGTCGCACCGGACATGACGTGAAGAGGTGTGCAGCGCCGTGCAGGCGCACAACGTCAGGTTAGGGAAGTTTCACAGCAGAGTGCGCATGCGCCAGGAGTCTCGCCGGCGGTTAGGGAAGGGAAAAATTACGTACGGGCCAGTGCTTTTTCCCTACTCTAACCGCCGGCGAGGCTCCCAGCGCATGCGCACTCTGCTGTGAAATTTCCCTAACCCATCGTTGTGCGCAGTGCGCCCCCCCAGTATAATAAACATTGGTGGCGCAGTGCGCCCCCCCAACACCCCAGTATAATAAACATTGGTGGCGCAGTGCGCCCCCCCAACACCCCAGTATAATAAACATTGGCGCAGTGCGCCCCCCCTCAATATAATAAACATTGGTGGCGCAGTGCGCCCCCCCTCAATATAATAAACATTGGTGGCGCAGTGCGCCCCCCCTCAATATAATAAACATTGGTGGCGCAGTGCGCCCCCCCTCAATATAATAAACATTGGTGGCGCAGTGGGCAGTGCCAATGAGGGTTAAAAAATAAAAAAATAATTAACTCACCTCCTCCAATTGATCGTCTTCTGTTCTTTCTTCATGACCTGTCAAAGGACCTGTGGTGACATTACTGTGCTCATCACATGATACATCACATGATCCATCACCATGGTAATGGGTCATGTGATGAGCTCAGTGACGTCACCACAGGTCCTGAAGAAAGACCGGCAGCTACGCGATCAACTGGAGGAGGTGAGTTAATTTTTTTAAATTATTTTTTAACCCTCATTGGCACTTCCCACTGAGCCACCAATGTTTCTTATACTGGGGGGGGCGCACTGTGCCATTAACGTTTCTTATACTAGCGGGGGCGCACTGAGCCACCAATTATGTTTGTTTCTTATACTGGGGTGTTTGGGGGGGGGGGGTGCACTGTGCCACCAACGTTTCTTATACTAGGGGGGGGCGCACTGAGCCACCAATTATGTTTCTTATACTGGGGTGTTGGGGGGAGGGGGGGCACTGTGCCACCAACGTTTCTTATACAAATACAGGAGGCGGGTGCCGGAATCAAATAGCCGACACCCGACCTCTGTGACAGGGAGCTGCGATCAGCGGCAGTTAACCCCTCAGGTACCGCACCTGAAGGGTTAACTCAACTGCAGCTGATCGCAGCTCCCTGTCACAGAGGTCGGGTGTCGGCTATTTGATTCCGGCACCCGCCTCCTGTATTTGTATTCAGGTCAGTTTTCTTCATTGGTGGCGCAGTGGCCACAGCCCCTCCCCTCCTCCTCCTCCTGTCTCTCTTCTTATTGGCAGCGGCGGGGGCAGCAGGCAGGTCAGACAGGGGAGGGGGAGATCGAGGGGGCGCCCCGAGGGAGAACACAAGTACAGCCTCGCCTGCCGCAGATTACATTGCGAGCTGTCGGCCGCCCAGCGCCCCTGTTACTATGGCGCCCTGTGCGGCCGCACAGCCCGCACACCCCAAAGGCCGGCCCTGACTAGTATCACCCCTACATGCCACAGACACACAGCCTGGAACCCGTGCACAAGTGCTGCAGTCCACAACAACATTGACGGACACAGCACACACCACACATCAGACAGGAACCCAGGACCATATGCTGCAATAAACAAGCATACCACAACATCATACTTCATAACATCAAACAAGATTTATGACCACAAGGGTGGCCCTCACTGGCAGATGGAATAAGGGACCAGGAGAGTGCCTCCAGCTTACAAACAAGGCTGGAGTACCCCTCAGACATCAGGTCTCAACTGAGGCTTCATAGCCCATGTAGCCACACCCACACAGACACACCCAGTGTTCACACACACAGAAGGGAATTAACCCTTCTAACACCAGGGAAGGGAGGACAACCACTTAAAGGAGAAAGTGCACACAAACACACTCACCTGTTACCGCCGGCAACGGCATGCGTGGCAACCATGTCCTGAGGAACAGCCAGCAGGCCGAGACACTGCCACCACATGCCCACAACACCAGACGTTGCCGCGGACAACCACAAGTAAAGAGAGGTGTCACAGTGCACACAAACAACCTCGTGCACAACAAACAGACAAAGTGCATAGACAAAACTACACGTTGCCAAAGACAACCGCATGCATATCTGTTGTCCGCGGCAACCGCACTTGAGGCATACGACTAAGTGCCCCCAGCTGCGGTTGACACAACACCCAGACCGCGGGCAACTGCATGCGGCTCCCAAGTGCATACATACACACACACCCAACCAGGTGAAACCGCATGCACTTGACAGTAAGCTGCCTAGCAACAGCTCAGGCTGCTATACTGCCAAGTACCAATCATGTTGCCAGCGGCAACCACACGTGAGGCAACATACCAGCAGCCCTCACCATGTGGTTGACAATAAAACCAAACCGCAGGCAACTGCATGCGGATCCAGAGTCACGACCATGACCATGGGTCGTGACACGTTGACTGAAATAACCACTCGTTACAACTGAGGCATGCAGCAAAGCATTTGTGAAGCCACAACACGCACAACCTTGAGGCGGATGGGCTACAACAGCAGAAGACCCCACCGGGTACCACTCATCTCCACTACAAATAGGAAAAAGAAGCTACAATTTGCATGAGCTCACCAAAATTGCACTGTTGAAGACTGGAAAAATGTTACCTGGTCTGATTAGTCTCAATTTCTGTTGAGACATTCAAATGGTAGAGTCCGAATTTAGCGTAAACAGAATGAGAACATGTATCCATCCTCTGATGGCTATTTCCAGCAGGATAATGCACCATGTCACAAAGCTCGAATCATTTCAAATTGGTTTCTTGAACATGACAATGAGTTCACTGTACTAAAATGGCCCCCACAGTCACCAGATCTCAACCCAATAGACCATCTTTGGGATGTGGTGGAACGGGAGCTTCGTGCCCTGGATGTGCATCCCTCAAATCTCCATCAACTGCAAGATGCTATCCTATCAATATGGGCCAATAATTCTTTAGGTGAGTGTACAGGTCCTTCTAAAAAAATTAGCATATTGTGATAAAGTTTATTATTTTCTGTAATGTACTGATAAACATTAGACTTTCATATATTTTAGATTCATTACACACAACTGAAGTAGTTCAAGTAGTTTTCTTGTTTTAATATTGATGATTTTGGCATACAGCTCATGAAAACCCAAAATTCCTATCTCAAAAAATTTGCATATTTCATCCGACCAATAAAAGAAAAGTGTTTTTAATACAAAAAAAGTCAACCTTCAAATAATTAAGTTCAGTTATGCACTCAATACTTGGTCGGGAATCCTTTTACAGAAATGACTGCTTCAATGCGGAGTGGCATGGAGGCAATCAGCCTGTGGCACTGCTGAGGTGTTATGGAGGCCCAGGATGCTTCGATAGCGGGCGGCGGTGATCGGAACAACACATGACATACCGGTACGTCATGTGTCCTTAAGGACTCGGGAAACATGCTGTACCGGTACGTCATGTGTCTGTAAGGGGTTAAAGATTGTACATTACTTTCCAGCGAGCATATTTCCTTAGTAACAACTTCCAAAAAGGTGTCCAGAGGGAGGGAGAGTTTTATCGATGGTAGATGGTTCTTCTCCCATCCCCCTTTGCCCCTCATAACACAAATCCGCCAGTAGTTGTATCTCTGGCCTATCCTCCATCTAAATGCCTAACTCACTGCATTGTTGCTT
This sequence comes from Bufo bufo, assembly GCF_905171765.1. Taxonomy (NCBI): domain Eukaryota; kingdom Metazoa; phylum Chordata; class Amphibia; order Anura; family Bufonidae; genus Bufo; species Bufo bufo. The sequence continues at coordinate 291,842,392 of NC_053392.1, read as the reverse complement.
ATCATGTGTGAGGAAAACCTTCTATTTAAGTTTTCGCACAATGAAATTCAGGTCTTTGATCCACTCAAAAGCTTTATATTTATAAGTCAGGACAGATGAAAGGCCTCTCTGTAGGAGTATGATTTCCCCATCCATTCATAGGAATGCTCATTCAATAGAGAGTAGTTAGCGATAATCTGCCGATGTAAAGGTGCCGCCATTTACCCAATGAATGATCAAAACGCATGTTCATCGGGTAATAAGATCGCTTGCAGCAGCAGATCGTGCTGTCTAAATACCACTCTATACAGAATCATTCTTTGCTGCCGGCAAACAATGATTTTGTATCGGGACAAGGAATGACATTAGCAATCGCTCCTTCCCATACTGTGGAGGAGATCACTGCATGTAAATGCCATATAGGTGCTCGACCCCAACTTCATTTTCCAAAGAGTCTATAAAAAATCAGCACTAAGAGCTGGTTGGTTGCTGTGGGTAGCTTAGCAAATTTTCACTTATATTAGTTTTGATATAACCAATGACCCAAGTGAAGGGTACACAGTACAGATTTAAAGGGGGTAAATAGTTATACCTTCAGACAATCCTGTCTCAAAGTATGTGTAAACCTAGGCTTACAGTATCACAGTGGCTAATTCTGGATGATAAATCGTCCCATCTTTAGACTAGGGTGGACCCGGGCATCACATCTCTCACTTAGCTTCTGCCTGGCCACCAGACTCCTGTGTCCCACGTTGCAGCAAAGACTATCCAGTACGTAACTAAGGCCTTGAAGCTTCAAGTGGATGCACTCCATTCACATACATTTCCCTGTATGTGTTGTCTGTGTCTGAGTCCACTTCTGCTAGGTCTGCTTTGCTTCATCTACATAATCTGGTTCTCAGCTGGAAATGTGGCACATTCTTCTTTGGGGGCCTTTCACCTCAATGCCTGAAATTCACCTGTATCCCAACATCTGCCTTATGCATATGTCTGTTGTGCTGATGTGTTTGTCAGAAAGAAAGAAACCTGCTGTCATGGTCCCTCCTGTGACAGAGGTTTGAAGATCTGAGAGACTGGCTGCACGTTAGGTTATATGACAGCCTATCTGTTTTCACTTGCTGCAGTGTTGTTGTTGGTAATGACCACACCTCTTGTTTCAGGTGTAGCTTGTGGTTATTACTGCTCCTCTATTTAGTCTGGACTCACACTTTTTACCATGCGGTTGATATTATCTGCCTGGAGTTGGAAGAGCTGGTGTGTGGTCCTCATCTGAGTTCCTGCTCATCCATTTTCTATTGAAGGTAAGTGTACTTCCCTTTGTATTTCGTTGTTCCCATTTGCACGTTGTTTACTAGGCCTCAGGGAGACGCTGGTTTGTTCATTTGGGAAGGAACCAGTGGTCTCAGACCCTGTAACTACTCCTAGGGCTATTCAGGGTTACTAGGGCCTAGGTTTCCGGTGTATTAATATTCCCACCTTCAGGGTCTATTCATACTGACAGGAATCAGGGCTAGGTTTAGGGTTTTCTAGGTGGTGACAGTTTCCCTTTCCCTAGCAGTAAGGCCTAGTTTATGGTCCTTTTCCTTCTGTTGTCATTCTATGTACCTCCCCTCCCCCTACACTGTGATACCTGCCTCCTCATCATCCCATGATGTTTTTATTGATTTGATCCCAGGTAGCACTCCACCCCATGGTTGAGTTTACCCTGTGTCTGTGCCTGAAACCCATGTCAAGTCTAAACATGTCAGAGTAAACTTTGCTAGATGTGTTATCCAAAAATCCATTGATAAAGCCAATCAGCAGGTGATGCCTTAACTCATTTTCAATCCTATCAATATTGTTTACCCTGCCCTTCTAAAGAAATTTCTGCAAGACTTCAGTTCTGAGAAAAGAGGGGGTAAGAAGGTGAAATGTCATTGTGGCGCACCATGCCTGTCTCCATCTCACTATCTGGGGTAGGCATGGGTGTCGCAGCTCCGCCACTAGACTCACATTGCAGGACGCAGCCTGGCTGCAAGGCCGGTTCTTGTGTGTATTAGAGACTTTTCCTTGCAGCACTGTATGAGTTATTTATTTTTCTGATCCTGTGCTCAGCTGTTTGACTAATGAACTCTCCTATATAGCTGCTAACCTAACTCCCTTGCCTGAGCAAGTGGTCTCTGTAGATCTTGCCAAGTCAGTGTTTCTCAACTCCAATACTCAGGGCTTACCTGCAGGTCATGTTTTCCAAATTTTCTTAGTATTGAGGAGGTGATTTAATTAGTGTCACTGCATTTAATTCTGTGGAATATTCTCAAATCTTGACTGGCAGATGGGCCCTGAGGAGAAGAGTTGACGAACATTGTGCTAGGTCACTCTAGTTTGCTAGATTCTGTAAAGATCTATAATCCGTTTGTCTGCCTGTGTACCTACCACTGCCTGTTTCCTGGTCCCTCATTCTCTGCTGCCTGACCTGTTCACTATTTTGTCAGTGACCTCATTCTTATTGTCACACAACTTTTTTTGTTTTGATGACTTGTATTATGTGCAGATAAAAGGTGTCTCTATGGGAGCCAAATTCTCCCCCTCCCTCGCTAATATCACCATGTCATATTGGGAGGAGCACTATATATATGATAAAGACAACCCATTCTTGATGGACATTGAGTGGTATGGCAGATAGATTGATGACCTGCTCCTCATTTGGTCTGGGGATGTATCTCAGACGAGTACAAACAATAGCACAAAAAAAGACCCGTAGGGAACTTCTTTTTGGTAAGGAGTCCTCAATAAAAAACGAATCTCAAAATAGAAATGTGCCGACACTGGTTCTCACCTATAGCAATCAATTCAACAAAATAAAAAACATCTTTTCCAGGTGTATTCCGATGCTATTTGAGGACCAGACTCTGTACTCTCTGCTTAGGGATGGCCACAGGGTGGTCTCGAGACGACCCCCGTCTCTTGCGACCTCCCTGTCGCCTTCCCTTTATTTATCTGCTTCCAAACAAAGATCAACCTGGCTAAAATATGCCGGCTTTTCGAAATGTGGGAGTCATCCCTGTAAAGCATGCAGCCATGTTATTGCTCGCAAGGTTTTCCATAATTCCAACAATACGGAATCCTTTCCGATCAAAACATATATAAACTGCAATACCATCGGTGTAGTATATGTTTTAGAATGCACAGAGTGCCAACTTTTATATGTGGGATGTACATCTCGGAAAATTTAAAACAAGACTATTAGAACATCTGAATTACATCACCAATAGTGCATATGTAAACATATCCAATGCAGCTAAACATTTAATTTCTTCCCACAATAGAAGTCTAACATCTTTTTCAGCCTATGCCATTGAACGTGTTGTCCTTCCACATAGAGGCGGTGATCTAAAGAGATTAATCACACAAAGAGAAGCATTCTGGATACTGAAATTAAATACTAGATTTCCGGCTGGATTCAACCTCAAAAAAGAACTTATGTATTTTTATTGAGCTGAGCTTTCACTGCTTAAAATACATGTGCCATACCAAACAGAAAATTAACCAGGTTTTCCAAATACGCTCGCGTTCCGGCCATATAACTTCTAACCCTAATACCATCTATGATACGTTCCATGCTTTTTATCAACAGCTCTATAAAGGATTGGATGATGGACGTGTTTCAGCTAGAGACGAATTTCTATCCTCGACTCCGCTACCTCAGGTGACTCCCGAGGCATTGCAAGATCTGGGTAGAGCCATTAGTTCTGATGAGGTAGTCTATGCGATTAGTTCTTTGAAATTAGGCAAAGCCCCGGGTCCAGACGGACTATCAGCTTTGTATTACAAAAAGTATTCTTCAACTTTAACGCCCCATATTACACAATTCTGCAACCATTTACTAACTGGCCATACTCCTCATTCTGATTTTCTTCGTGCCAACATTACTGTACTACCCAAGCCTAAAAAAGATCCCCTTTCACCTACAAATTACAGACCAATATCCCTGCTGAACTTAGATACCAAAATATTTACATCAATTTTAGCAAGACGCCTTAATATCATCCTCCCCGGTATTATACATAAAGATCAGGTAGGATTCATACCCGACAGGGAGGCGCCGGACAATATCAGAAAAGTGCTTAACGTCATCCAAGTGGCCAACACAAAGAAGACTCCCCTGGCTATTTTGGCTTTAGATATAGAGAAGGCCTTTGATTCCGTTAGCTGGGATTACCTGTATAAAGTGCTACTCAAAATGGGCATTAAGGGCCCTTTCTTACAGGCGGTGCAAGCTATATATTCTACACCTGTTGCATACCTCAAACTCCCAACAACACATCCCACCCCAATCCAAATTCTCAGAGGCACCCGACAAGGTTGTCCTCTCTCTCCTGCCTTATTCGCCCTAGCTATGGAACCCCTTGCTATTTCTATTAGGAATGATCCTAACTTGTCAGGCCTTAAGATAGGAAACACTGAATATAAACTGAGTTTATTTGCTGATGATCTCCTACTATCCCTGACCAACCCTCTTATCTCGCTTCCAAATTTACTAAAACTGTTGAAGACCTTTTCCATAGCCTCTGGGCTTAAAATTAACCACAAGAAGTCTGAACTCTTATTATGTAACTCCCCACCATCCCTTCAATCCTCACTTTCACAAAACTTTCCTTTTTCTCAGTTAGCCACCCATATCCAGTACTTGGGTACCTCAATACCTGCGAAATTGTCCATGACATACAAACTCAATTACCTTCCACTTTACCGCAGGATTAGGGAAGATTACAAAATTTGGAGCTCACTACCAGTCTCATGGATTGGGAGAATACATATAGTCAGGATGGTGGTTTTACCCCGCATCCTTTATTTATTTCGGACCCTCCCGGTTCAAGTCCCTATCAAAGATCTTCGAATCTTACAGGCAGATACTATGAAATTTATATGGGCCGGCAAACGGGCCAGAATCTCCAGGTCCACAATGTGTAAACACAAATCTCAGGGAGGTCTATCTGTACCAGATTTCACCAAGTACTATAAGGCAGCAGGTTTGGCTCAATTATTCTTAACCCACTTAAAACCAGAGGCCTCCCCCTTGTGGGTATCCCTGGAACAAACTCTTTGTGCGCCCTGGACCTGGAGATCCTTGCTCTGGAACACCACTTCCTTACCATCAACCATTCGAGCAACTTCACCATTGTCACATCACTCTCTGATTCTGTGGCGGTCTGTTAGATTTAAAGCGGGTTTCCAATCCAAATATTCCCCACTCTTTCACTTATTTGGCAACCCAGTGTTCCCCCCTGGTCTACAGATGGGGTCATTTAGGTGGTGGACTTCCAATAACTTTACCACCCTTTATAGGTTTCTGACTAGAGGGAAACTTATGTCCCTAGCCGACTTTAAGGATAAATACGATCTCCCAGATAGTGAGTCTTTTAATGCTTTGCGAATCTTCTCATGTCTCCACTCCCTGAAGATTAGTAATATGACATTGGATTTTACACCCTTTGAGAGATTTATCGCTTATTCATTGTATAAACAGGGGTTACTTTCCAGGATCTATGGTTTGTTAAATACTATGCCGGAGGGAACTAAATTGCCATATATGTTAGAGTGGGAGAAGGACATCCAGGAAGATCTCTCTATAGCTAAATGGCATCAATGTTCACAGACCTTGACTAAGACCTCTTGGCAAATTACTCTAGCTGAGACTTCAATCAAGGTTCTTCATAGGACATATTTAGTCCCATATAGATTGCACCGCATTTATCCGGAGGTTTCTCCTTTATGTTTCAGGGGATGTGGAGTGGATGGCACGGTCTACCACATTTGGTGGTCCTGTTCAATAGTACAAAGATTTTGGAGTGGGATTCGTGACTTGATCTCCTCTGTGCTGGATTGTGCCTTCCCACTATCACCTATCTTATGCCTTCTTGGTGACAAATCTACAAAACTATCATATTCCAAGTTTAAATTGTCCCAACACATGTTATTAGCTGCCAGGATTCATATAGCTTATAAATGGAGAACGGCGGAACTTAGTTTTCAAGCAGTAGTGGATAGAATTAACAAAATATATCTTTATGAGAGACTTACTGCTATCCGCCAGGATACCTATGAAGCCTTTGAGAAGCTGTGGGAGCCTTGGGTGTCCTCCTCATATTCAGTGAATGTGCAGTGTGGAATGACCTATTAGAAATTACGATTTTTAGATTACGCTCTTTGGAAATTCTTATTTAAGGGTACTTGTGTGCTTATTAAGTAATTGTAGGTACTAAACATGTTAACCTTTACTTTTTGACAAGATCTCCGCATGTTAATTTTATTTTATTTTATTTTTTGCTTTATTCGTTATTTATGTTCTATTGTATTTCTTATGGAAATAATGATACTCACCCTACATGTACGAACTGATTTGTATGAAGCATAATACTTTTGTACCATGTATATGATTTCTATCATTATAAATAAATAAAACACTTTGAAACATAAAAAATACATGTGCCAAATGTGTATATTTATTTGCCTGTTCTCATCATTATTTTTAATTTTCTTCTATATACTGGGTCTAATGGAACCATGTTCACACCCTGCGGTTTTCTTTTCATGGTCAAGATTGCTACATGTTTTTTTATATATTTTAGATTTATGTGGAGCTGCACGTTGTAAGCTCTCTTGACCTGGACAAAGACCCATATTTGATATTGAAGTTCTTACATGGAAGCCACTGTATTTTATTCCAATTGACCAGTATATATCTTTTAATGTGTAATTTTAACTGAACAGCCGCCTGCCTTGCCCTTCAGTGTGATTGCGGCTTTGCATACACCTAGATGTACTCTCCTCCCTGAACTCGGGGGATGGGCTCTCCAGACAGGGATATATACAGCAGCTCTCACACAGGCAAGACATGCCAGTCATGAATAAGAACTCACCTGTTCGAAACGCGTAGATTGCAAACTGGACCTGTGAACAAGTTTTATTGCTGTCATTTTGTCACTGCAAATAAAGAATATTTCGCTCAAGAAAAACAGTGATGCTGGAAAATCCTTCTCTATTGACCTGTTCACTGCTCTGATCCTCTACTGCATGCCATGGCCTTTGGATTGTTTCACAGATTTGCACCAACTCTGCCCGGCTTGATCTCGGCCTGTTATTGACTATGAGTTTGCCCGTTCCATCCATTCCACTCACCGGTGTCTCTGATCCCTGTGGGTGCCGCGGCCTTCCAGTTTTTCCTAGGCCAGTGACGACATGTTCATCAGTCACATGGCCTAGGTGCAGCTCAGCCCAATTTAAGTGAGTCGGACTGAGCTGTGATACCAAGCACAGACGCTATACAATGTATGGTGCTGTGCTTGGTAAGCTGTGAGAAGGCCGTGGCCCTATCAGTACTGCCGGTGCCTTCTCAAATAGCTGCTCGGCAGGGTTCCTGGTTGTCGGACCCCACGATTAGATACGAGTGACCTACCCTAAGGATAGTTCATCAGCATCAAAATCACGTAAAACCCTTTCACTGTAACAAGAGCTGAGCTACATTATCCATGAATAGCTACTACACAGTATATAGATAGGGTTGCCACCCGTCCGGGATTGACCCGGACAGTCCGAGTTTGTAATCCTGTGCCCGGGTACAAGCCTTTCTCAGACCCGGGCACAGGATTATTCATTCAAAGTAAACTGCAGTGTGTGTGGACGGACGTCCGACCGAGACTCCGTCGATCCGATCACATATTTAAGCTGTCACTCACTGCGGCCGGGTGATCAGCTGAGCGCAGCGCTCCCGAGCCTCCCTCCTCCCCCTCTAGTCTACACACTACAGTGATGCCAGGCAGCGCTGTGTTCACTCACTGTTCAGTCTCCGGACTCCTCGCTCCTCCCCTGCCTGCCTCCCAGTCCCTCCCTCCTTCTCTCTGATAAGGAAGTCAGGTCCACACAGGAAGTGACATCAGAGAGAGAGGCAGAGAGGGAGAATTGAAATCATTCTTCTTCAAACTCCAGACCAGCTCCAGTCCAGCTCCAGCCCAGCTCCAGCAGCCTGCCCAAGTAGTGCCCACTGTGCCCTGCCTGCAGAGTGGTTTTTCAACCTGTGTGTGACCGAGACAGTCCTGACACCTGTCCTAGGCACTTCTAAAAAGGTATATAAAACATTTGAAGTGTGTAAATGTAACAGTGTTTAAAGGGTTTCTACCACCAGAAATACTGCTATGTAGCTGACCGACATTAGCAATGCGCTAATGTCAGCACTACATAACAGTATGTTTCTAACGTTAGTCCCTGCAGCCGTTTTTGCTAAAAAAGCACTTTTATTATATGCTAATGAGCCTCTAGGTGCTATGTGGGCGTAAAATCAGCACCTAGAGGCTCCGTCCACTCACGCTCTATCCCGCCCAGGTCCCCTGTTCTGCCCGCCCCGCTCCTCTTGATTGATGCCACTGTTCGCAGCAGCATTGACAAAATCCTGCGCCTGCGCCGTTCACTTCTGTCTCCGGCGCAGGCGCAGTGAGTGAAGGCCACTCTCCTGGTGCCGACTTCGTCACTGTGACGTAGTCGGCGCAAGCGCCGCGAGGAATCCGGCACCAGGATCGCATTATTCACTCACTGCGCCTGCGCCAAAGACAGAAGTGAACGGCGTAGGCGCGGGATTTTGCCATCGATGCAGGGAACAGTGGCATCAATCAAGAGGAGCGGGGCGGGCAGAACACTGGACCTGGGCGGGATAAAGCGTGAGTGGACGGAACCTCTAGGTGCTGATTTTACGCCCACATAGCACCTAGAGGCTCATTAGCATATAATAAAAGTGCTTTTTTAGCAAAAACGGCTGCAGGGATTAACGTTAGAAACATACTGTTATGTAGTGCTGACATTAGTGCATCGCTATATCAGTCAGCTACATTACAGTATTTCTGGTGGTAGAAACCCTTTAAACAGGTTTCTGAATCTGTCAATCATCAGAAAAAACGTTACGTTATGTAGCTGACTGACATTAGCGATGTGCTGATGTCAGCAGTACATAACAGTGTGTTTTATAACTCCCTGCATGCCGCCGTTCTCTTAAAATAAAGACTTATAATATGCTATATTATAGAAAGTATATTATAGTGCATTTGTATTGTGCAGCAGTTGTGTGTGGTTCTGCTGCGATACTGCAGCTAGATAGAGGGACAAACGCTATTGGAACAACTAATTGCAACTGGTGTGCTATACCAGTTGCACCCCAAAAAACTGATTAAGGGGTTCTATACACCTGCTTTCACAAATACTGCTTTTCTCTAGTGAATTTGGCACAGGGTCATTTTGAAAATGACAGGCAGAGGAAGAGGTAGGCCATTCCACAGGGGTGGTAGGTCGGGCAGGTGCACCAGGCCGGAGCCCAAGTGGGAAGGTGGAGAAGGTGCGTGCGATTACTTCAAAGGACGCACCAGAGCTGGTTGAGTGGCTCACTCAGCCTTCTGCTTCTGCACCCTACTAATCCTCTGTATCAGCACCCTCACTCTCTGCTGTGTGCACCCCCAAAGACACCACCACCATAGCCCCTCCACTCGAGTCATAGGAATTTTTTTCCCATCAATTTCCAGACCTTACCGATGCGCAGCCATTCTTGGCATCGGATAAGGAAGAGGAGGTAGCAACGGCCGCCACCCAGTGGTCTGGCGACAGTACCCAGATCATCCCAAGGAGGGTGGTCCCCGCTGTTGCTGCCTACTCCGAGATCTTTAAGTGTTGGTGAAGGTGACGATGATGACGTGTCGATGAACATCACGTGGGTGCCCACAAGAGAGGAAGAGGAGGGGAGTTCAGAGGGAGAGACGGAGTAGCAGATAGGGAGGAGAAGCAGGCAGAACTCGCAGTGCACAGGAGGCAAAAAGCAGACTGCAAATGTATCTGGAGCGAGCGATCCACCATGCACGGTCACATCTCGCTCTCCATGGACGCTGGCACATGGCTCTGCAGTGTGGGCTTTTTTTAACGTGTCAGCTGCTGATAATTGTGTTGCCATCTGCAGCCTGTGCTGTCAACACATAAGTGGTGGTAAGCCCAACACTTAGGCTACTTTCACACTGGCGTTTTGGTTTCCGTTTGTGAGATCCGTTCAGGGCTCTCACAAGCGGTCCAAAACGGATCAGTTTTGCCCTTAATGCATTCTGAATGGATAAGGATCCGCTCAGAATGCATCAGTTTGGCTCTGTTCCGCCTCCATTCCGCTTTGGAGGCGGACACCAAAACGCTGCTTGCAACGTTTTGGTGTCTGTCTGACGAACCTGAGCCAAACGTTTTCACTGACTCAATATGGCACAATAGAAAACGGACTTTCAATGATGTTCAAGACGGATCCATTTTGACTGTTAAAGATAATACAAATGGAACCGTTCTGAATGGATGCGTGCGGTTGTACAGTCCTGATCAAAAGTTTAAGAACACTTGAAAAATGGCAAAAAATCATATTTAGCATGGCTGGATCTTAACAAGGTTCCAAGTAGAGCTTCAACATGCAACAAGAAGAAATGGGAGTGAGACAAAACATTTTTTGAGCATTCAATTTAATGAAAACAACGAATAAACTGAAACAGGCTGTTTTTCAGCTGATCAAAAGTTTAGGACCACACCTCGTTGATCCAGGGAGTTATTCTGATTGCCTGATTGGAGTCGGGAAGGAATTTTTTATTCCCCTAAAGTGAGGAAAATTGGCTTCTACCTCACAGGTTTTTTTTTTTTTGCCTTCCTCTGGATCAACTTGCAGGATGACAGGCCGAACTGGATGGACAAATGTCTTTTTTCGGCCTTATGTACTATGTTACTATGTTACCTCCAAAAAAAAACTAAACCCCCCCAAAACTAAACCCCCCCCAAAGTTTCTATAAACTGCTACAAGAGGACATAGTTTTAAATTAGAGGGGCAAAGGTTTGAAAGTAATATCAGGAAGTATTACTTTACTGAGAGAGTAGTGGATGCATGGAATAGCCTTCCTGCAGAAGTGGTAGCTGCAAATACAGTGGAGGAGTTTAAGCATGCATGGGATAGGCATAAGGCCATCCTTCATATAAGATAGGGCCAGGGGCTATCCATAGTATTTAGTATATTGGGCAGACTAGATGGGCCAAATGGTTCTTATCTGCCGACACATTCTATGTTTCTATGTTTTTAAAACAGAAATCCAACTTCCAAACATGAACTCAGTAATGAGTAGCTCCGCCGTTATTGTTGATCACTTTAAAAATTTGTTTCGGCATGCTTGATGCAAGCGTTTCCATGAGGTGAGTGGGAACATTTCTCCAAGTGGTGAAGACGGCCACACGAAGGCCACCTACTGTCTGGAACTGTTGTCAATTTTTGTAAACTTCCCTTGTCATCCATCCCCAAAGGTTCTCAATTGGATTTATATCAGGGGAACACGCAGGATGGGCCAAAAGAGTGATGTTATTCTCCTGGAAGAAGTCCCTTGTCCTGCGGGCATTGTGTACTGTAGCGTTGTCCTGTTGAAAAACCCAGTAGCTACCACACAGGCGAGGGCCCTCAGTCATGAGGAATGCTCTCTGCAACATCTGGACATAGCCAGCGGCCGTTTGACGCTCCTGCACTTTCTGAAGCTCCATTGTTCCACTGAAGGAAAAAGCACCCCAGACCATTATGGGTCCCCTCCACATTGGCGCGTAGAAAACATCTCAGGTGGGATCTGCTTGTCATGCCAGTAACGTTGGAAACCATCAGGACCATCAAGTTAAAAAAAATTCTCATCAGAGAATAAAACTTTCTTCCATCTTTGAATGTCCCATGTTTGGTGCTCTCTTGCAAAGTCCTCCAGCTCAGTGCTGGTGAAATTTTTTTGGGTCTTCCACTTGACTTTTTTGTTCCATAACCCTCAGGATCATTTAAGAAATTCCAAATGACTGTCTTACTGCGTCCCACCTCAGCAGCGATGTCGCGCTGTGAGAGACCCTGCTTATGCAGTTCAACAACCCGACCACGTTCAAAAAGTGAGAGTTTTTTTGCCTTTGCCATCACAACGTGTGACTACCTGAATCCACATCTTTGCACAGATTTGGCCTTTTAAAGGCATGTGGTCCTAAACTTTTGATCAGCTGAAAAACAGCCTGTTTCAGTTTATTCGTTGTTTTCATTAAATTAAATGCTCAAAAAATGTTTTGTCTCACTCCCATTTCTTCTTGTTGCATGTTGAAGCTCTACTTGGAATCTTGTTAAGATCCAGCCATGCTAAATATGATTTTTTGCCATTTTTCAAGTGGTCTTAAACTTTTGATCAGGACTGTATTATCTGAACGGATCCATTTGTGCAGATCCATGACGGATCCGCACCAAACACGAGTGTAAAAGTAGCTTTACCTAGGGACGACCGCCTTAAGGCACCTGGCCTCCTATCACCAAGCCCAGTGGGAGCAACGCCATCAGAACCCACAAAGCCACACTCTCGGCGCTTCACGACCTGCCTCTTCTCTTTCTCTTCCCATTTGTCCTCCACTCCACCGTGCCGCCGTCGTGTTCATCTGGCACATGGCAGGCTTCCGTGGCCCAAATGCTCGAGCGTAAAAAAAATGATGACGCTGGATAATCCTCTTGCCCAACGGCTGACCGCTGGCTTGTCGGAACTGCTAGCCCGCCAGCTACTGCCATATGAATTGGTGGACTCAGAGGCCTTTAGAAAATTTGTGGCCATTGGCACACCGCAATGGAAGATCCCCGGAAGGAAATATTTCTCCCAGAAGGGCATCCCTGAACTATATGGCCACGTTCAGCGGCAAGTTAATATATCTCTGGCACACAGTGTTGGTGCCAAGATACATCTGACCACAGACACGTGGTCTAGCAAACACGGTCAGGGAAGGTATATAACTTTTACTGCCCACTGGGTGAACCTTCTGATGGCTGTCAAGCATATAACCCGTGGCACCCGTGTGGATTTGGTGTTACCGCCACGGACTGCATGCAGGCCTACCTCTTCTCCTCCTTCTACTCCACCCTCCGTCTCCTCCTTGGCTGACTCCTCCTTTTCCACTGCTACTGCCTCTTCTGCTGCACCCCCAAGCTCCCCAGAACCTATTCGACTAGCCAGGTGAGACGTTGCCATGCTGTGCTGCAGCTGTTGTACCTGCAAGCCAAGAGCCACACAGGTCCTGCACTCCTTTCAGCTCTGCGGTCACAGGCCGATCAGTGGCTAACCCCGCTGAATTTGACAGTTGGTATAGTGTCCATAGTAAAATTCCAGCTCACCTTTTGTAGATTCAATCAGCCCATGGTGCACGGAACAGGTAAAAGAGTCCTTTGGTAGCAAAACAATAATAAATGAAGTTCCAGCACTGCAAAGTAATTGTTGTGTCGCTCGTCTCTTTATTCGTGGCAGCAAAATTACAGCATGTGGATCAAACCTCAAACTCCAACACCAGTTGACGCATTTCAGACACTTAGTCCTTAGTCATAACTGATGAAAAAATGCCAAGCTCTATGGTTTAAATAGGTGGCCTCCACTTCCTCTCATCAAATCAAGAGAGGAGGAGTGAACCATATGGGGGAAGGGTGGGAAACCACCTAATTAATTGGGCCGGGCATTAGTCATTTTATCTTAGTACAAAAAAAAAAAATCACACAAGAAATGCTAAAACCATATAACTTCCCAGATAAGACTGTGCAGTTGTAATTACTTAATACATAATTATGAAATTTGCATAGAAGGCATATATTATCTGTGGATGCAAAAAACGCACAGTCTGAACAGGGGGATAAAAAACAAAATTTTTATCTTTTCTTAAATCCATGATTTATATAGTACATATTGTTACAAACACAATATAAATGGCGTAATCATTAATTAAGCCCAGACAGAACAAAAACAGAAACAAAAGATATTTGCTGGCAAAATGGAATATCACTTAATAAACATAAATTAGTTATTTTCTGAGATTCGAGCCCAATGGACATCTTGTATTTAACCTGAAAATCCAATATGCTTCTCTGAGCAAAATCAGTTCGTAAAGTGGTGTGCGACAACAGTGCCAATCTGCTGAGTGTCCGGGGTCCAGGACGTCTTGCGGCAGGCCAGGAAAATTTCTGCCCATTTTAGAAGATCTTACATGGCCATGGCTCGCCTTGCTGACGTTCAGCGGCGACACCACTTGCCCGTCAAACGTCTGATTTGTGACTGCCCGACGAGCTAGAACTCCACCTTGTATATGTGCCGTTAACAACTACCTGTACGAACTCTGCGGCAGGACAGGGTCTGGGGAGCTTGGTTTTTTTACCGCGCCAGTGGCTGCTCGTGTGCGACGCATGCAGACTTCTGCGGCCATTTGATGAGATCACCAAACTGGTCAGTCGCAGCCAGGGCACCATCAGTGACATCATACCTTACGCCTTCTTTCTGGAGCGTGCATTGCGTCCTGTCATTGATCAAGCCATCGAGGAGCAGGAAGATGAGAAAGTCGCAATGCTGAATGAATTCCTAGGGGGGGCTACTCCATCTGAGACAAGTCAGCAGGAGTCTGAAGAGGAGTCAGAGGAGGATGGTGCCTGGGGGGGAGGAGGAGGAGCAAGACAAGCAGGCTTTAAACTTTTCTGGGATCCCTGGTGTTGTCCGTGGATGGGGGGAGGAGACCGAGGAAGACATTCTCCTGGGCGATGAGCAGGAGCCAGGCCGCTCCACCGCTTCCAATTTAGTGCAAATGGGGGTCTTCATGCTCCAGTGTTTTAAGAGGGACCCCCGTATAAAAAGCATAAAGGGCAAAGACCAGTACTGGGTGGCAACGTACTTAGACCCACGGTACAAACACAAAATGGCGGGCATGTTACCAGCATCACAGAGGGCTGTCAGAATGCAGCATTTCCAGGCCTTGCTGCGAGAGATGCTGCATTCTGCTGTTGTGGGCGCTGGCAGAGGAATTGCCACCCACAGAGAAACAATTGCGAGTACCAATCCTACAGCGCATGCAAGAGGGTGGTTTGAAGATGTGTTGATCACTTCAGATAAGAGATCATTCTTGCAGCCAACCCATCGACAACCGTGCCTCAGGGACTACATCGGGTTAACGGCTGATGTGGAAGCTCTGAGAAGCGAGGAACCCCTTGACTACTAGGTGTGCAGGCTTGACCTGTGGCCAGAGCTGGCACAATTTGCCATGGAACTCTTGCCTTGTCCCTCGTCGAGTGTCCTGCCCGAAAGGACGTTCAGCACAGCAGGGGGGATTGTGACTACCTCACATTTCTAAAAATGAATAAGGCATGGATCTCGGAGGAATTCAACACCTGTGACTACCACATTTAATTGAATTTCCTCATGCCAGCCCACAAATATCTGCGACCACCCAGAACAAATAATGGTCCTTGTCTTAGGTAAATACAGTGGCATTAAAGGCCTTTTCTGTCCGGTGAATGCCTGCCTAATGTTTGAGGCCTTTAGTCCACTGGCCTGCAGTAAAATTGATATTGAATGGCCATCTAATATACCTCCGGCCACATAATCACTTGCAGTGGCGTCTCTAGCTTTCAAATTTTGGGGGGGCACACTGGGGGCCAGGACAAAAGTAGGGGGGGCAGCTATAACAACGATACATTTACACAAGTACGCTTAGAAATGCTGCAATACTTTACCCAATACCTAAAACCGCAACAGGGAAGAAAAGTCCAGCTGTCTGTGGATGACACTTTTATAGAGAGGGGGATCTGTGGATGACACTGCTATGGGGGGGGGGATCTGTGGATGCCATATACCGTATATAGCATCTTGTGCTATATGTGTCATCCACAGATCCCCCTCCATAACAGTGTCATCCACAGATCTCCCTCCCTATAACAGTGTCATCCACAGATCTCCCTCCCCGCCTCTCACAGGAGTGTACATATATAAAATAAACATATTTCACATGAACACTTACAATTACTTGGCTTGGCCCTTGGGGATCTCGGACGCCACTTCAACACTTGGCCGGGGGCTCGGCGGAGCTGATGTTGTGCTTTATCCTAATGAGAAAGATTTCATAATAAGGATTTGGAGAAGGGGCAGAGGGATAGCAGAGCAGGGAGAGGCTGGTGCTGCTACTTTGGGGGCTACTAGGCGGCACCCTAGGGGGAGTAATAAAACCCACCATAATGCCCCCCAGTAGAAATAATTCTCCTTATAATGTGCAAAACATACCCCCTTATGCCCCCAGTTGAGGTAATGTCCCCCATAATGTGCCAGTATAAAATACCCCTATATAGTGCCCCAGTAAATGCCTCCATAGTGCTCCTCTCCCCCCCTTCCTGCTAGTGCCCCCCATAATGTACCAGTATAAAATGCCCCATATATCGTGCCCCAGTAGATGCCCTCAGTGTCCCCCATAATTTGCAAGTATAAAATACCCCTTCTTAGTGCCCCCCGTAGATGACTCCATAGTACTCCTGTCTCCCCTTCTCCATAGTACCCACTATAATGTGCCCCAGTATAAAATGCTACTGTACAGAGCCCCCCATATAAAACACCCCTTCTTTGTGGCCTCAGTAGATGCCCTTATAGTGCCCACCAATAATGTGCCAGTAATAAGTGCCCTCAATAACGTGCCACTGCCAGTAACAAGAGCCCCCCAATGTGCCAGTAATAAGCCCCCATCACGTGCCAGTAATAAGCCCCCCATCACGTGCCAGTAATAACCCCCCCAATGTGGCAGTAATAAGCCCCCATCACGTGCCGGTAATAAGCCCCCCATCACGTGCCAGTAATAAGCCCCCATCACGTGCCAGTAATAAGCCCCCCCATTACGTGCTAGTAATAAGCCCCCCCATTACGTGCCAGTAATAAGCCCCCCATCACGTGCCAGTAATAAGCCCCCCATCACGTGCCAGTAATAAGCCCCCCAATGTGCCAGTAATAAGCCCCCCATCACGTGCCAGTAATAAGCCCCCCCATTACGTGCTAGTAATAAGCCCCCATCACGTGCCAGTAATAAGCCCCCCATCACGTGCCAGTAATAAGCCCCCCATCACGTGCCAGTAATAAGCCCACCATCACGTGCCAGTAATAAGCCCACCATCACATGCCAGTAATAAGCCCCCCATTACGTGCTAGTAATAAGCCCCCCCCATTACGTGCCAGTAATAAGCCCCCCATCACGTGCCAGTAATAAGCCCCCCATCACGTGCCAGTAATAAGCCCCCCAATGTGCCAGTAATAAGCCCCCATCACGTGCCAGTAATAAGCCCCCCATTACGTGCTAGTAATAAGCCCCCCCATTACGTGCCAGTATTAAGCCCCCCCATCATGTGCCAGTATTAAGCCCCCCCATCATGTGCCAGTATTAAGCCCCCCCATCATGTGCCAGTATTAAGCCCCCCATCATGTGCCAGTATTAAGCCCCCCCATCATGTGCCAGTATTAAGTCCCCCCATCATCATGTGCCAGTATTAAGTCCCCCCATCATGTGCCAGTATTAAGTCCCCCCCATCATCATGTGCCAGTATTAAGTCCCCCCATCATCATGTGCCAGTATTAAGTCCCCCCCATCATCATGTGCCAGTTTTAAGTCCCCCCATCATGTGCCAGTATTAAGTCCCCCCCCATTGTAATAAGCCTCCCCCAATGTGCCAGTAACACTATTGTAAAAAACAAACAAAAAAACCCCCCAAAAAAACACTTATACTTACCTCAGTGTCAGCGATGCGATGCAGACTCTTCCTGTGTCCCGCGCTGTAAGGCTCAGGCGGCGCGATGGCCGCCTGCGCCGGCCTCTGATAGGCTGCCGGCCTAGTGCCTGCAGCCTATCAGAGGAAGGGACACGCCTCTCCCTCCCCTGCACCTCCGCTGGCACAGGCAGATTACAATGGAGATGAGCGCAATGGAAGCGCTCATCTCCCTGTGCC
Organism: Bufo bufo; assembly: GCF_905171765.1. NCBI lineage: Eukaryota > Metazoa > Chordata > Amphibia > Anura > Bufonidae > Bufo > Bufo bufo. The sequence goes on along the minus strand of NC_053392.1, from coordinate 291,824,607 downwards.
CGGCGGCGGCCGCGGCTCACTTAGGGGGGGGCATTTTAGTTGGGGGGGCACATGGGGGGCACAGCATGATGTAGGGGGGGCCGTGGCCCCCTCTGGCCCCCCCTGGCGACGCCACTGATCACTTGATCTTTTATGTACGGTGAATGCATGATTTTTGCGGCCTGTAATCTAACTGGCCAACAGTAAAATTGTTATACGGTGACCGCCTAATTTACCTCCATCCACATTATCAATTGTTCTTTTCTGTCCGGTGAATGTCTAATGTTTGGGACCTCTGAGGAATTCAACACCTGTGACGACCACGTGTTATCGAATTTCAACTATTATCATTTGGGGGTTTTTCAAGAGGGGGATTTCGTTAGCCATGTTTTTAATCTAATTTAATATTTTTTGCTCTTTTAAAGGAAACCTGTCACCAGGATTTTGTGCATAGAGCTGGGGACATGGGCTGCTAGATGGCCGCTAGCACATCTGCAATACCCAGTCCCCACAGCTCTCTGCGCTTTTATTGTGTTAAAAAAAATGTTTTGATCAATATGCAAATGAACCTGATATGTGTCCTGTGTCCAGAGATGAGTCCAGCGGAAAGGAGCCCAGCACCGCCCCACGTCCTCCGAATCTCCTCCTTGCTGGCTGATGTCACAGAGCTGGAGCGCCAAAATCTCGCGATGCGCGAGCTAGCGCATGCGCAGTGTCGGCATCATATTCATTCCCTGTGCTGGCATCAGCACAGGGAACGAACTACGCATGCGCTAGCTCGCGCATCGCAAGATTTCGACGCTCCAGCTCTGTGACGTCAGCCAGCAAGGAGGAGATTCGGAGGACGCGGGGCGGTGCTGGGCTCCTTTCCGCTGGACTCATCTCCGGACACAGGACACATATCAGGTTCATTTGCATATTGATCAAAACGGTTTTTTAACACAATAAAAGCGCAGAGAGCTGTGGGGACTGGGTATTGCAGATGTGTTAGCGGCCATCTAGCAGCCCATGTCCCCAGCTCTATGCACAAAATCCTGGTGACAGGTTTCCTTTAAACAAATGTATTTGACATCTATTTGTACTGGCCTGCAGTACAATTGGTATCCAATGACTGTCTAATATACCTCCAGCCACATAATTACTTGTTCTTTTCTGTCCGGTGAATACCTAATGTTTGGGGCATGTACTCCACTGGCCTGCAGCAAAATTGATATCTATTAACCATCTAATATACCTCCAGCCACATAATCACTTGATCATTTATGTACGGTGAATGCATAATTTTAGGGGCCTGTAATCTGACTGGCCAACAGTAAAATTGTTATGTGGTGACCGCCTAATGTACCTCCAGCCACATTATCAATTGTTTATTTCTGTACGGTAAATAAATAATTTTTGGGGCCTGTAGTCCACTGGCCTGCAGTAAAATTGATATCCAATGACTGTCTAATATACCTCCAGCCACATAATTATTTGTTCTTTTCTGTCCGGTGAATGCCTAATGTTTGGGGCCTGTACTCTAGTGGCCTACAATAAAAATTTTATCCATTGACCGCATAATGTACCTTGAGCCACATAATCACAATTTCTTTTATGTCAGGTGAATGCCTTATTTTTAAGGACCGTACTCCCGTGGCCTAAAATGATTTTTTTTTCTAGGCTCCAGCAGGGCACATTTCGGAGAATTTCCCTTTAAGATGCATAAAATTGGACCCTGATTAAAATACATATTTTTGGGGGGAATTTTTGCCATTGATCCCCCTCTGGTATATCACTGTGCATGTTGTGGGATGATTTGTACACTTCTTGTAAGTATTTGGTGGCTGCAAATATGACCAGAAGGTTTTTCAGGTTTGCATGCCATTAAAGTCAATGGGGCCCGCCGCAAACTTTCGGTTCTAACATTTGATCGGGTTCGCAAATCGTCCCGGCCGATGTTCGTCCATCATTAGTCCCCATTGCCTTCTTACAGCTGTTCACATGGTGGATTTTGCTGCAGAACTTTGGCACAGACAGCTGCACCAAAATTTTGCTGAAACCTGCCGACGGCCTAGTGGGAGGCAGCGCCGAGGATCGCGGAACGTGGCTTAAAGCTGTGGCTGCGCAAAGAAAGCACATTTTCATTCTCAGTGTGGCCATGTCTCTAAGCTGCCACTCCATGATACTCAGTGATTTTTCCTGTTGAAATGAATGGGAGGCAAAAACAATGTGGCTGCTGGTGAGAATTTAGCATGGGTGTTCGTGCCAAAGTTCTACGGCAAAATACACCGTGTGGACATACCCTTACATTTATTTTATTTTATTTTCATCACTTTCATCTTCTTTTGAACTGTCAATTTGACCGGCCACTTCCGCCCTTTGGAACGCAATTTGCGTTCCACCAACCGGAAGTGACATCACACCACTTCCGTTTTCGGCATTTTCGACATTTTTGGTGCCAATTTACCAATGAAATCACTAATTGAACTGTGTATTTATAAACCTAACCTGCTACAGGTATAACTATAGCCACTTGCTCCTGATGAAGGGGAAATCTTGATCCCAGAAACGCGTTGAGCCACATATTTTCCATTAAAGGTGATTTGATCAGAAGCACACTGCCTGCTGCCATCATTCACTGAGACTCTACACACGATCCTGGCCAGGGGGGAATCGTCACAGGTGTTTTATGCTTATCCTGTTGACGACCCCCCAGTGAAGTAAGTGCCTCACTGGATGTTTTCTCATCCATTTTATTCCTTGTTTTTAACCTTAGCTTTTAACCTTTGCCTTCAACCTTCTGTGTAAACAACAGCAGGGACCTTATTTTATTTTATTTTCAACTTTTATTTTAACTGTTTAAAAAGTTTTTTCATAAAAATAGTTTTTTACCTATATACATAATATGCTAGTACTATAGCACCATGATACCAAAATCTTGACTTTTTTAGTGCATTTTTTGCTCGGTCTGGCGCCTTTTGTACCTTCCCCTCACCCTTACTTTTATCTTTTCAAAACTTACTAAGATGTATTGGGAATAAATAAATGCCCAACCACTTATCTTTCAAGATGAATACATGGGAGGACCATCGCGGCACGTCTCGGATGATACACAATTGCAATAGCACTCTGCAACCAGCATTCTGCCCTGCCTCTATGCTGGATGAGGCATCCCTGGATCCGATGAAAGCTGTAATAGCACCGGACGGGGTTAAAAGCAGAGTGTGCTTGGCTTGCATGCTGACCTGCATTCCCTGGACTTTGTGTGGCTGTCATGGCCCATAAACAGGTAGGAACTAGTGTTAGGGACCACTCAAATGAGGCAACCTTGACGTGGTGAGTGGCTTATTACGCTTTGGCCAAAATGTACACCAATGTCTCATCCAGCATGGAGGCAGGGCAGAGTGCTGGATGTAGAGTGCGATCACATTTGCATTTTCCGTTTGTATATGTATTTCGCCATAGTGATATGCACCTACATACGGTTTGTGCTGACTCAACCCCCCACATTTTTTCTTTGTAGTATATATTGGAGGCGTGGCGATCTCCTTGGAGTCATTGCACACCTGACCAGTCAATCTGTCCTGGGGGCTGGTTTTAAAGTCAGTATAAAACTGAGTCTGCTTATATAGAACCTACCATTAGCCATCTGGCTCCAGGAGAAGTATATGGTGGGTTCAGCATGCATGTTGGTACTTGCATCCCTGGATCCGATGAAAGCTGTAATGGCACCAGACGGGGTTAAAAGCAGAATGTGCTTGGCTTGCATGCTGACCTGCATTCCCTGGACTTTGTGTGGCTGTCATGGCCCATAAACAGGTAGGAACTAGTGTTAGGGACCACTCAAATGAGGCAACCTTGATGTGGTGAGTGGCTTATTACGCTTTGGCCAAAATGTACACCAATGTCTCATCCAGCATGGAGGCAGGGCAGAGTGCTGGATGTAGTGTGCGATCACATTTGCATTTTCCGTATGTATTGGGAATACTGTATTATTAATGCATTTGTAACACATTTACTTTGTACCTATGCTGTATAAAATGTCAATGTGTGAGATACAAAAATAACCCGCGATGTTTCAATCGTCACAGGAAGGAAAGGAAGCCTGTGATACTAAAATACCAAATCTTTGTGTATATAACTAGGGCAAGTCACTTTCATATGGTCAGTATGTGTAAGTCAAAACCAGGAGTGGATCCTACAGAGAAAAAGTACAAGGCTGTGGCTACACGGCGACACATTGTGCAACACAAAAATAAGTTGTGGCTTCTTTGCAACCTGCTGTTGCGCGATGATGTTAGAACTGTCATTTTGGTTGTAAAAACAAAACCAAGCCACAAAAAAGTCACAGGCGAGTTGCATGTCACACGTTACTTAAAGGGGTTCTGTACTTTCATTTAACTGATGATCTATCCTCTGGATAGATCATCAGCTTCTGATCGGCGGGGGTCCGACACTCGGGACCCCCGCCGATCAGCTGTTTGAGAAGGCATCGGTGCTCCAGCAGCGCCGTGGCCTTCTCACTGTTTACCGCCGGCCCACTGACGTCACGACTAGTATCAACTAGCGTGGGCGCGGCTAAGCTCTGTTCACTTGAATGGAGTGCAGAACCCCTTTAAGCTACTTTGACACCTGTGGAATGGAGATCTAGACCCCTGATCCAAAAGAGAATGCTGAGAATCAGCCGGACATAAACCACAGCATTCAGTGGTTTGTGTCTGTCCAATTCTCTGCATTTCGAAATGCGGCTGGATCTCTGCAGGACCCCATTATACTTAAAGGGGTTATATAAATTTCAAGAACCCCCCCCCCACATGTGCCAGGCCCCTTACCGGTAATATACTTACCCCGCTCCCCGTGCCTGGTACCCGCCCCGCCGCGTCACCCGCGATGCTAGGGAGGCTCGTCCCTGTCGCCGCCTGCCATTGGCTGCTCCCCCCGACACCGGATGTTTTCATCCATGTACAGGGAGAAGCAGCAGCGGCGGTGCAAGTATATCACCGGTGAGGGGCCCGGCACATGTGGGGGGGTTTTCTTGAAATAGGCTAACTCCTTTAATGGGGCCGGTGGGCATTCTGTTTGTATCTGGCAGTTCCAAATTCTGAGAATTCCGGCTGTTCTGTGCCGGAGATGTGAAAGTAGCCTTAAAGTTGGTGGAGTAATAAGGTTGGTGCTACACGGCAACATATGTCGCGTGGAAAAAAAATCTAAATGGGCTGGGATTGGAAAAAAAATTAATTCCACTACAGTTATATGGTTCAGTTTTTTACGGTGTTCCCTACGTGATATAAAACTGACCTATGCCCTCATTCTCCGGGTCAGTACAATCAAGCATACCACATTATATAGTTTTGCTTGTGTTTTGATACTGAAATTTTTTATTTATTTTTTTATTGCCATATTCTGATCCTCATAACGTATCAATTAGATTTTTTTCCCCATTAAGCTGTATTATGGGATATTTTAATAGTATCGATGCTTTCGGATGGGACGATGCGTGATGTTTATTTATTTATTTTTATTCTGGGGAAAAGGGGGTGATTTGAATTTTTAGATTCTTTTCTCCTTTTTTTTCATGTTTATTTAGGGCCCTAAGGGCCTAACAACATGCTATCATCAGATTGCCATTTCTATTCAGTAGTGCAATTTATTCCATTACTGAATAAAAAATTTAAATAGGCTTGGAAGCTTTGTACAGGTTTAGGCATATTACTACTAACACCTTCCCGATCTCAGTGAATGGAAGGCAATCCATCTTGGGGAACGCACCATTACAGTTTTTTAGCTTTCAGATGCCGTGGTCACATTTTAGTGCGGCATCTGAAGGGTTTAAATGTCTGCGATCAGTGTTATCGCCGATTGCAGACATTAGCCCAGGTGTCTGATTTGTGAAATAGCAGTCACCTGGTGGCTATGGCACTCGCTCTGCTTTGGGCGCCATCTTTAAAGATCCGACTTTCCGCCTTGCACGTACAGCGGTGGTTGAGAAGGGGTTAATGTAAGTCACGTGGCAGTGATTTTACAGCCAAATCACAGCTTTAAATAGGTTGGTGCAAAGCTAAGCTGCACATATTTTTTTCATCCACTATTTGCTGTCGTGTGACAAGTGTTGCCATGTAGCCCCGACCTTAAGCCTCTTTCACATGAACGATATGGAATGTGTCAGGGTCTGTTGATTTGATGGTTTTATCAGCGATTGCGTTCAGTGTTTTAATTTTTCCATCAGGATTGCTTCAGATTTGCATGCGTTTTTTATGCAAGAGAACTGAATACTATAGCCTTGCGGTTTTCATGGAAGCCCCATTAATTTCTATGAGGCCAGGGGCTGTGTGAATAGCGCACAGTACAGAACATGCTGCAATTTTTCTTGAACGCAAAAATGGTCAGTGAAAAACAATGCTCAAGTGTACATACTATTAAAATTAACGTATTCAGTTTGGATGCTGTCCGTTTGTAAATGGATCACATCCTGATGGAAAACTCACTTATGGAAATTAACCTTAACCACTTCCCATCCTGGGCCCTTTGCCCCCTTCCCTGACCAGGCCAAATTTTGCAAAACTGACATATCTCACTTTATGTGGTAATAACTTTGGAACGCCTTTACTTATCCAAGTCATTCAGAGATTGTTTTTCTCGTGACACATTGTACTTCATGATAGTCATAAATTTGAGTCAAATATTTCACCTTTATTTATGAAAAAATCCCAAATTTACCCAAAAATTTGAAAAATTCGCAATTTTCTAAATTTCAATTTCTCTGCTTTAAAAACAGAACGTGATACCTCATAAATAATTATTATTTAACATTCCCCAAATGTCTACTTTATGTTGGCATCATTTTGGAAATGTCATTTTATTTTTTTAGGACGTTAGAAGGCTTAGAAGTTTAGAAGCAATTCTTCAAATTTTTAAGAAAATTGCCAAAACCCACTTTATAAGGACCAGTTCAGGTCTGAAGTCACTTTGTGGGGCCTACATAGTGGATACCCCATAAATGACCCCATTGTAGAAACTACACCCTCAAGGTATCAAAACCGATTTTACAAACTTTGTTAACCCTTATAGGCGTTCCACAAGAATTAAAGGAAAATGGAGATCAAATTTTTAAATTTCACTTTTTTGGCAGATTTTCCATTTAGTCAATTATTTCTTTATCACATCGATGGTTAACAGCCAAACAAAACTCAATATTTATTACCCAGATTCTGCGGTTTACAGAAACACCCACATGTGGTCGTAAACTGCTGTATGGGCACACGGCAGGGCGCAGAAGATAAGGAACTCCACATGGTTTTTAGATGCCATGTCCCATTTGAAGCCCCCTGATGCACCCTTACAGTATAACTCCAAGAAGTGACCCCATTTTGGAAACTAGGGGATAAGGTGCCAGTTTATTATACTATTTTTGGTACATATGATTTTTGATCATTCATTATAACACTTTATGGGGCAAGGTGACCAAAAAATTGGTTGTTTTAGCACAGTTTTCTATTTATTTATTTTACAGCGTTCACTCTGAGGGTTCAGTCAAGTGACATTTTATAGAGCAGATTGTTACGGACGTGGCGATACCTAATATGTATACTTTTTCTCATTTATTAAAGTTTTAACACAATAATAGGCATTTTTGAACCAAAAAATTATGTTTTAATGTGTCCATGTTCTGAGAGCTATAGTTTTTTTATTTTTTGAGAGATTTTCTTATGTAGGGCTCATTTTTTGCGGGATGAGGTGACGGTTTTATTGGTACTATTTGTGTGGGACATACGCATTTTTGATCACTTGGTGTTGCACCTTTTGTGATGCAAGGTGACAAAAAATTGCTTGTTTTGACACAGTTTTTTTTTTTTTTTTTTTACGGTGTTCACTCGAGGGGTTAGGTCATGTGATATTTTTATAGAGCTGGTTTTTACGGACGCGGCAATACCTAATATGTATACTTTTTTTATTTGTTTCACTTTAACACAATAATAGCATTTTTGAAACCAAAAAAATGATGTTTTAGTGTCTCCATGTTCTAAGAGCTATAGTTTTTTTATTTTTGAGAGATTTTCTTATGTAGGGGCCTCATTTTTTTTGCGGGATGAGGTGACGGTTTTATTGGTACCATTTTGTGGGACATACGCGTTTTTGATCACTTGGTTTGCACCTTTTGTGATGCAAGGTGACAAAAAATTGCTTGTTTTGACACATTTTTTTAATTATTTTTTTACGGTGTTCACCCGAGGGGTTAGGTCATGTGATATTTTTATAGAGCTGGTTTTTACGGACGCGGCAATACTAAATATTTCTATTTTATTTTTTCTATTTTTAATTTTTTTTTTATTCCTTAACTTGGGATTTTTTTTTTTTTTTTACATGTGAAACTTTTTTTATTTTATTTTTTCAACCCTTTTATTTTATTTTATTTTATTTTACACTTTTCGTCCCCCATAAGGTCATACAAGACCTCTGGGGGACATTTACTTCACTTTTTATTTATTTTTTCACAGTTGATTTCTCCTGTAACTGGGGCTGACATAGTAGCCCAGTTACAGGACAATGCACCCCTAGAGAGGCTGTACAGCAGCAATCCTGTGCTGTACAGCCCTCAGTGCAGGGCTGATCGAGGTCTCTGAGAGACCTCACACAGCTCCTGCACACTCCGGTCACGCGGTCACATGACCGCCGTGCCGGAACAGGAAGCGCACAGCGCTTCCTGCTCTGCAGACACAGCGCTCGGTGAGCGCTGTGTCTGCAGCGATCGGAAGGCAGGGACACCTGGGCACTGTCCCTGCCTTGTCTTAGGGTTGCCCTGCTGTCACTGACAGCGGGCAACCCGATCAGCAGCTGCACGATTAGCGTGCAGCTGCTATTTCTGACAGGACGTTTTAAAACGTGCTGTCAGAAATAGACGTCCGCCCATAGACTATAAACGTCCTATGGGTGGACGTCAGGCGGTTAAGATCTCACGCAACTTGCAACACAAATTCCATCAGTCCTAAATTTTTTGTGACAGTTGCATTGCAGTCGTGTGTTGTGCTACGACAGCATTGACAATCATTAGATCCAGTCGTGCAACACGTCGCTGTGCAGCCTTTTACAAAAAAAATTGATATGTCATAGATAAGGTTGAGCGAACCCGAACTGTAAAGTTCGGGTTCGTACCGAACTTTAGGATTTTTGGACCCCGGACCCGAACTTTTTCGTAAAAGTTCGGGTTCAGTGTTCGGCGCTTTCTTGGCGCTTTTTTAAAGGCTGCACAGAGCCAATCAACAATCGGTTAAATGTCTGACCTTAGAAGCCATCACAGCCATGCCTTCTAATGGCATGGCTGTGATTGGCCAGAGCAGCATGTGACCCAGGCTCTATATAAGCTTGAGTCACGTAGCGCTGCACGTCACTCTGCTGTTACAAGTGTAGGGAGAGGATGCTGCTGGACTTGTGATTTCAGGGAGAGAATAGGAGAGAATCTAACTCAGCGATCTACAGAGAAATAGTTGTGTGGGTGCAGGACACAATCGTTTTACCCTGCCCTGAGGCCATTGACCAAAAAAATAATAACTTTTATAATTCTGTTAGTCAGGTGGGTGGGCGGCGGCAGCCATTTTATGCAAGCTCAGTGTACCAACACTGTATCTGAGCTTTTGGGACATTGCAAATATTTATTTTTTTTGGCAAACTACATCTGGATTAGTCAGTGTGCAATTTAAGCTAGAAATACACCCATCATTTTCTGTGGTTTGAAAAACACACTTTTTTTCTTCAAAAAACTGTATTTTCGAGATCTGCAAGTGTTAAATTCAAGTTTGGGGGTTTAAATCGGGCATTTTGAAAATTCATCATTTGAAATACAGCCATTTTGTGCAAAGATATATTTAACTGCAGGCCTACACTAGTTCAACCGTGTGAGATACTCCCTCTACATACAGGGTTTTTGATTCAGGGATTTGAAATACAGCCATTTGAAATACAGCCATTTTGGCAAAGAAATATTTACTTCAGGCCTACACTGGTTTCAGGTCCTGTGAGATACTCCCTCTACATACAGGGGTTTGATTCAGGGATTTGGAAATACAGCCATTTGAAATACAGCCATTTTGGGCAAAGAAATATTTACTTCAGGCCTACACTGGTTCAGACCGTGTTGAGATACCCCCTCTACATACAGGGGTTTGATTCAGGGATTTGAAATATAGCCATTTGAAATACAGCCATTTTGTGCAAAGATATATTTACTTCAGGCCTACACTGGTTCAGTCCGTGTGAGATACTCCCTCTACATACAGGGGGTTTGAATCAGGCAATTGAAATACAGCCATTTTTAGATACAGACATTTTGGGCAAAGAAATATTTACTTCAGGCCTACACTGGTTCAGGCCCTGTGAGATACTCCCTCTACATACAGGGTGTCACGAGGGTATCAAGAGCCACGTCTGACTCTGTTATACCCGGGGTCAGGAAGTCGCAGCGGTGGCTGCGCGCTCTATATCTAAAGATCACGTTGTTTCTTAGTGATTGTTTCTGTGTTTGCCTTGCTATCCTTTTTGTCTCTCTCAGGATCCGTAGCTTCTCTTCCTGAGCTGGTTCTTGTCTGCCACTCCCTACCTCCTTATATTCTCCCCTCACACTTCTCTAGTTGCCAGTTATAGAGCTTCCTGCCTGGACATCTATACTGACCCACTGGAGTGGTGAATCCTGGTTGTCGTTCCTGAGTGCTACCCTCCGATCCCTGTTGGGCTTATTGTTGTCTCTCGTTTGACGCCCACCTGGGATTATATGTTGGGTCTGTGTTGTCTGTCCTCCCCTTGGTGTTTTCCCTTAGAGTTAGTGGTGCGGACTAGTGTTCCCATCGCCCTGTTCACTATCTAGGCTCAGCTCAGGGAAAGCCAGGCTTTTAGGCACGTGATCGGCGTACGGGTGAGGAACCCGTCTAGGGACGTCAGGGCAGCCAGGTGCCAGCCGCCAGGTGAGTCAGGGGTCACCACCTCCCTCTCACTTGGGCAGGGCCTTCCTCGTTCCCTCCCTCTGTGTCACGTATGTGATAGCCACGCCGACCGTGATATTATAACTGGCCCTTACTTTTTGAGAAAAAAATAAATAAAAATTATATAATTTTTTATTTTGTTGTTTTTTTTTTCTCTCTCTACTTAGAATCCAATATGGATCCTATTGATGCCTTGCAGAACAGCTTCAAAGCCTGTCTTTGGAGGTGGCAGGATGAAGGCGTCTGTTCTCCAACAACAGCAGCAAATGCAGCAGACCGCACCCCAGCGGTGCTATGGGTACCAGGTTGTCTCAGAACCCAAGGTTGCTCTTCCCGACAGATTTTCTGGGGGAAGGGACAAATTTGCGACGTTCCGTGAGGCCTGCAAATTATATTTTAAGTTGCGCCCTTACTCCTCAGGTCATGAAGAACAGCGGGTAGGGATTGTCCATTTCCCTGCTTCAGGGGGATCCGCAATCCTGGGCGTTCTCGTTACCCCCCTGGTTCTCAGGCTCTTTCGGTCAGTGGAGGGATTTTTTGGGGCTTTGGGTCTCATATATGATGACCCTGACCAAGTCGCCCTGGCTGAGTCGAAGTTACGGAGACTCCTACAGGGAGATCGGTCAGCAGAGGAATATTGCTCAGAGTTCCGTAGGTGGGCTACGGATACTCAGTGGAACGACCCGGCTCTCAGGGAGTCAGTTCTGCTCTGGGTTATCTGAAAGGTTAAGGATGCACTGGCGCTGTATGAGACCCCCCTTTCCCTTGATGCTGTTATGTCCCTCTATATCAGAATAGATAGACGTCTTAGGAGAGATCGAAAATTCCGGAGCAATTGGTTACCTCTCCCAAGCAACAGTCAGCCTGTACTGACTTAGATGAGCCTATGCAGCAAGGCGGAACTTCTCGTCAGGTCCGTCCTCCCGAGGTTCGCCGTAGGGGGGGGGCTTGTTTTTTCTGTGGGGGGAGGGGTCATTTCATTTAATGTCTGTCCCTCCTTTCTCAAAAACAAAAGACCGTCGGAAAACTACTAACCCCGGGCTGTGCGGAGGATGTCAGCCGGGGGGTATATGTTTCCTCCATACGAACATCTCAATTTGTGTTACCAGCGGTCATTGTATTTGGTGTTAAGTACGGAGTCTATTTCTTTTTTTCTAGACAGTGGAGCAGGGGTAAACTTGATTGATGCCCATTTGCCCGCACTATGGGTTTGTCTCTCTGTACGCTGCAGAGACCTATTCCCGTATTCGCTATAGATTCTGCTCCTCTGTCTCAGAGAAACCTCACCCACATTGTTCGTAATTTACACCTTCGGGTAGGGGACCACCATAATGAGTGTCTTTCATGTTACGTTCTGGAGGGCCTTCCCTCTCCGGTGGTATTGGGTCTTCCCTGGTTGGTAGCGCACAATCCAGTGGTGGATTAGCAGGCCAGGGAGATATTGGAGTGGAGTGAGCATTGCAGAGAGAATTGCTTAAATAACAATTGCTTAATCGCCTCCATAGCTTCCCTACCTACATTTATTTCGGACTTTGAGGACGTTTTTTCTAAAAAGGGTTGTCAGAAACTACCACCTCATCGTCCTTATGATTGCCCGGGTTAACCTGATTCCCGGGGCAAAATACCAAGTCCAGGTTGTATAATCTTTCGGTGTCCCGAGAGACAAGCCATGAAAGATTATATCTCCGAGAGTCTGGCTAAGGGACACATCAGACCTCTTCTTCACCGTGGCTGCAGGGTTTTTCTTTGTTAAAAAGAAAAGATGGGGGCCTGCGTCCTTGCTTAGATTTCCGTGAGTTAAACCAGATAACCATCCGTGACCCATACCCCTCTTCCTCTCATTCCTGACCTTTTTAATCAGATTGCGGGTGCTAAGTGGTTCTCCAAACTTGATCTTAGGGGGGCCTACAATCTGATTCGTATCAGGAAGGGGATGAGTGGAAGACAGCTTTTAACACCCCTGAGGGGCATTATGAAAACTAGTTATGCCTTTCGGTCTGACCAATGCCCTGCTGTCTTCCAACATTTCGTTAATGATATTTTAGTCATCTCATCGGCAGGTTTGTAGTCATATACCTAGATAATATCTTAATTTATTCGGCTGATCTGAAAACACATGAGGTGCATGTCAGGCAAGTACTGCAGGTCCTACGGACGAATAAATTTATATGCGAAAATTGAAAAATGTGTCTTCGCTGTTCAGGAATTACAGTTCCTGGATATTCTATTATCTGCTTCAGGTTTCCGCATGGATCCTGGGAAGGTCCAGCAATTTTAGATTGGGATCTTCCTGAGAACCTTAAAGCCCTACAACGGATTTTTGGGTTTCGCTAATTTCTATAGAAAGTTTCATTAAAAATTATTCAGTGATCGTTAACCCCTTACCGACATGACTAGGAAGGGGACGGATTTTTCCAAATGGTCTGACGCCGCTAAAGAGCATTTTCCTCTCTAAAGGAGAGTTTACCTCGGCAACCTGTTCTAATTCAACCTGATGTCTCCCAGCCTTTTATTGTCGAGGTAGATGCGTCAGAGGTGGGAGTGGAGCTGTATTGTCTAGGTCCGTCTCCTGGCAAATGGCGTCCTTGCGCTTTCTGTTCCAAAAAATTATCTTCTGCGGAGAAGAATTATGATATTGGAAATAGGGAACTGTTGGCGATTAAACTGGCGCTTGAAGAGTGGCGTCACTTCTTAGAGGGAGCAATCCACCCCCGTCACGGTGATTACGGATCACAAGAACCATCTGTACCTAGAATCGGCTAAGCGTCTCACCCCTAGACAAGCCTAGGTGGTCGCTATTCTTTACCAGATTTAACTTTGTAATCACCTATCGTCCTGGGGCAAAAAATACCAAGGCAGACGCATTATCTCGTAGTTCCCTGGAGGGGTAATGTTTGTGATCCGGTACCTATTTTACAAAGAGGAGTGGATGTCTCTGCTGTACACTCTGTTCTAGAGGGAAAGGTGTTAGAGGCTCAGGGGACGCCCGGCCTCTTGCCCCTCAGAGAAATTGTTTGTACCGTTAAACCTGCGTCTTGAATATTAAAAGAACATCATAATTTGGCACTTGCTGGACACCCGGGTAGTAAAGCAACCTTGGAGCTTTTATCTCGTCGTTTTTGGTGGCCAAGGTTGCGTCAGGATGTAATGGATTTCGTGTCCTACTTGTTCTACTTGTGCACGCGCGGAAAGTCTCTCATACACGTCCAGCAGGGTCTTTATTGCCACTTTTCATCCCCAATAGGCCATGGACACATCTGTCAATGGATTTCATCACTGACTTACCGTTGTCGGCGGGTAAAACAGTTATCTTGGTAGTAGTAGACAGGTTTAGCAAAATGGTACACTTTATTGCGCTACCCGCACTTCCTAATGCTAAAACTCTCGCTCAGGTGTTTATCAGTGAAATCGTGAAGCTTCACGGGGTCCCTTCCGATGTGGTTTCGGATCGGGGAACCCAGTTTATTTCTAAGTTTTGGAAAGCTTTTTGTTCCCGTTTGGGGGTTCACTTGTCCTTTTCCTCAGCTTTCCATCCTCAGTCGAATGGACAGACTGAGCGTACCAACCAAAACCTAGAAACATATTTAAGGTGTTTTGTGTCTGAAAACCAAGAGTTGTGGTCATCATATTTACCGTTAGCTGAGTTTGCCATAAATAATCATTATCAGGAGTCCACTGGCAAGTCACCATTCCTTGGTGCATATGGTTTTCATCCCCAATTTTGTACTTTCAAAGAGGGGGGGTCTTCTGGGGTTCCCGAAGAGGAAAGGTTTTCTTCATCTCTTTCATCGGTATGGCAGAAGGTGCAAGTTAACTTGAAAAAGATGAGTGGTAAATATAAATGCATGGCCGATAAGAAACGGTCGCCAGGTCCGGACCTAGGAGTGAATGACTATGTGTGGTTGTCTACTAGGAATATTAAGTTGAAGGTTCCTTCTTGGAAACTGGGTCCTAGGTTCATTGGTCCCTATAAAATAGTAGCCGTCATTAACCCTGTGGCTTTTCGCCTGGAGCTACCTCAGACTTTTAAGATCCATAACGTCTTCCATAAATCGTTACTCAAGAAGTATGTTCCACCTCTAGAACCATCGCCGCTGCCACCTCCTCCTGTCATTGTGGCTGGTAATCTGGAGTTTCAAATAGCCAGAATTGTTGATTCTCGTCGGGTCCGCCGCTCTCTTCAGTATCTGGTGCATTGGAGGGGTTACGGTCCCGAGGAAAGAATGTGGGTTCCAGCGTCAGAGGTAAACGCCAACAGGTTAATTCAGACTTTCCATGCCTCTCATCCGGAGAGACCTGGTCCTGAGTGTCCGGAGGCCCCTCGTGAAAGGGGGGGTACTGTCACGAGGGTATCAAGAGCCACGTCTGACTCCGTTATACCCGGGGTCAGGAAGTCGCAGCGGGTGGCTGCGCGCTCTATATCTAAAGATCACGTTGTTTCTTAGTGATTGTTTTCTGTGTTTGCCTTGCTATCCTTTTTGTCTCTCTCAGGGATCCGTAGCTTCTCCTCCTCAGCTGTTTCTTGTCTGCCACTCCCTACCTCCTTATATTCTCCCCTCACACTTCTCTAGTTGCCAGTTATAGAGCTTCCTGCCTGGACATCTATACTGACCCAGTGGAGTGGTGAATCCTGGTTGTCGTTCCTGAGTGCTACCCTCCGGATCCCTGTTGGGCTTATTGTTGTCTCCTGTTGTCGCCCACCTGGGATTATATGTTGGGTCTGTGTTGTCTGTCCTCCCCTTGGTGTTTTCCCTTAGAGTTAGTGGTGCGGACTAGTGTTCCCATCGCCCTGTTCACTATCTAGGGCTCAGCTCAGGGAAAGCCAGGGCTTTAGGCACGTGATCGGCGTACGGGTGAGGAACCCGTCTAGGGACGTCAGGGCAGCCAGGTGCCAGCCGCCAGGTGAGTCAGGGGTCACCATCTTCCCTCTCACTTGGGCAGGGCCTTCCTCGTTCCCTCCCTCTGTGTCACGTATGTGATAGCCACGCCGACCGTGATACAGGGGTTTGATTCAGGGATTTGAAATACAGCCATTTAAAATACAGCTATTTTGTGCAAAGATATATTTACTTCAGGCCTACACTCGTTCAGACCGTGTGAGATACTCACTCTACATACAGGGGTTTGAATCAGGCATTTGAAATACAGCCATTTTATGCAAAGAAATAGTTACTTCAGGCCTACACTGGATCAGACCGTGTGAGATACTCCCTCTACATACAGGGGTTTGAATCAGGCATTTGAAATACAGCCATTTGAAATACAGCCATTTTGTGCAAAGATATATTTACTTCAGGCCTATACTCGTTCAGACCGTGTGAGATACTCCCTCTACATAGAGGGGTTTGAATCAGGCATTTAAAATACAGCCATTTGAAATACAGCCATTTTGTGTAAAGATATATTTACTTCAGACCTACACTGGTTCAGGCCCTGTGAGATACTCCCTCTACATACAGGGGTTTGATTCAGGGATTTAAAATACAGCCATTTTGTGCTAAGATATATTTACTTCAGGCCTACACTGGTTCAGGCCCTGTGAGATACTCCCTCTACATACAGGGGTTTGATTCAGGGATTTTAAATACAGCCATTTTGTGCAAAGATATATTTACTTCAGGCCTACACTGGTTCAGGCCCTGTGAGATACTCCCTCTACATACAGGGGTTTGAAATACAGCCATTTTGTGCAAAGATATATTTACTTTAGGCCTACACTGGTTCAGGCCCTGTGAGATACTCCCTCTACATACAGGGGTTTGATTCAGGGATTTGAAATACAGCCATTTTGGGCAAAGATATATTTACTTCAGGCCTACACTGGTTCAGACCGTGTAAGATACTTCCTCTACATACAGGGGTTTTAATCATGCATTTGAAATACAGCCATTTTGTGCAAATATATATTTACTTCAGGCCTACACTGGTTCAGGCCCTGTGAGATACTCCCTCTACATACAGGGGTTTGATTCAGGGATTTGAAATACAGCCATTTGAAATACAGCCATTTTGGGAAAGATATATTTACTTCAGGCCTACATTGGTTCAGACCGTGTGAGATACTCCCTCTACATACAAGGGTTTGAATCAGGCATTTGAAATACAGCCATTTTGTGCAAAGATATATTTACTTCAGGGCTACACTGGTTCAGGCCCTGTGAGATACTCCCTCTACATACAGGGGTTTGATTCAGGGATTTGAAATACAGCCATTTGAAATACAGCCATTTTGTGCAAAGATATATTTACTTCAGGCCTACACTGGTTCAGGCCCTGTGAGATACTCCCTCTACATACAGGGGTTTAATATAGGGATTTGAAATACAGACATTTTGTGCAAAGATATATTTACTTCAGGCCTACACTGGTTCAGGCCCTGTGAGATACGCCCTCTACATACAGGGGTTTGAATTAGGCATTTGAAATACAGCCATTGGAAATACAGCCATTGTGTGCAAATAAATATTTACTTCAGGCCTACACTGGTTCAGACCATGTGAGATACTGCCTCTACATACAGGGGTTTGATTCAGGGATTTGAAATACAGCCATTTTGGGCAAAGATATATTTACTTCAGGCCTACACGGGTTCAGACTGTGTGAGATACTCCCTCTACATGTGAACAAGGCAGACATAGCAGAGCTGGAGAGGGTCCAGAGGAGGGCAACTAAAGTAATAACTGGAATGGGGCAACTACAGTACCCTGAAAGATTATCAAAATTAGGGTTATTCACTTTAGAAAAAAGACGACTGAGGGGAGATCTAATTACTATGTATAAATATATCAGGGGTCAGTACAGAGATCTATCCCATCATCTATTTATCCCCAGGACTGTAACTGTGACGAGGGGACATCCTCTGCGTCTGGAGGAAAGAAGGCTTGTACACAAACATAGAAAAGGATTCTTTACAGTAAGAGCAGTGAGACTATGGAACTCTCTGCCTGAGGAGGTGGTGATGATGAGTACAATAAAGGAATTCAAGAGGGGCCTGGATGTATTTCTGGAGTGTAATAATATTACAGGCTATAGCTACTAGAGAGGGGTCGTTGATCCAGGGAGTTATTCTGATTGCCTGATTGGAGTCGGGAAGGAATTTTTTATTCCCCTAAAGTGGGGAAAATTGGCTTCTACCTCACAGTTTTTTTTTTTGCCTTCCTCTGGATCAACTTGCAGGATGACAGGCCGAACTGGATGGACAAATGTCTTTTTTTCGGCCTTATGTACTATGTTACATACAGGGGTTTGAATCAGGTATTTGAAATACAGCCATTTTGTGCAAAGTAATATTTACTTCAGGCCTACACTGGTTCAGACCGTGTGAGATACTCCCTCTACATACAGGGGTTTGAATCAGGCATTTGAAATACAGCCATTTGAAATACATTCATTTTGTGCAAAGATATATTTATTTCAGGCCTACACTGGTTCAGACCGTGTGAGATACCCCCTCTACATACAGGGGTTTGAATCAGGCATTTGAAATACAGCCATTTTTGGCAAATAAATATTTACTTCAGACCTACACTGGTTCAGGCCGTGTGAGATACACCCTCTACATACAGGGGTTTGATTCAGGCATTTGAAATACAGCCATTTTGGGCAAAAAAATATTTTATTGAGGCCTAGTCTGGTTCAGACCGTGTGAGATACACCCTTTAAATACAGGGGTTTTATTCAGGTATTTGAAATACAGCCATTTCAAATACAGCCATTTTGTGCAAAGATATATTTACTTCAGGCCTACACTGGTTCAGGCCCTGTGAGATACTCCCTCTACATACAGGGGTTTAATATAGGGATTTGAAATACAGACATTTTGTGCAAAGATATATTTACTTCAGGCCTACACTGGTTCAGGCCCTGTGAGATACGCCCTCTACATACAGGGGTTTGAATTAGGCATTTGAAATACAGCCATTGGAAATACAGCCATTGTGTGCAAATAAATATTTACTTCAGGCCTACACTGGTTCAGACCATGTGAGATACTGCCTCTACATACAGGGGTTTGATTCAGGGATTTGAAATACAGCCATTTTGGGCAAAGATATATTTACTTCAGGCCTACACGGGTTCAGACTGTGTGAGATACTCCCTCTACATGTGAACAAGGCAGACATAGCAGAGCTGGAGAGGGTCCAGAGGAGGGCAACTAAAGTAATAACTGGAATGGGGCAACTACAGTACCCTGAAAGATTATCAAAATTAGGGTTATTCACTTTAGAAAAAAGACGACTGAGGGGAGATCTAATTACTATGTATAAATATATCAGGGGTCAGTACAGAGATCTATCCCATCATCTATTTATCCCCAGGACTGTAACTGTGACGAGGGGACATCCTCTGCGTCTGGAGGAAAGAAGGTTTGTACACAAACATAGAAAAGGATTCTTTACAGTAAGAGCAGTGAGACTATGGAACTCTCTGCCTGAGGAGGTGGTGATGATGAGTACAATAAAGGAATTCAAGAGGGGCCTGGATGTATTTCTGGAGTGTAATAATATTACAGGCTATAGCTACTAGAGAGGGGTCGTTGATCCAGGGAGTTATTCTGATTGCCTGATTGGAGTCGGGAAGGAATTTTTTATTCCCCTAAAGTGGGGAAAATTGGCTTCTACCTCACAGTTTTTTTTTTTGCCTTCCTCTGGATCAACTTGCAGGATGACAGGCCGAACTGGATGGACAAATGTCTTTTTTTCGGCCTTATGTACTATGTTACATACAGGGGTTTGAATCAGGTATTTGAAATACAGCCATTTTGTGCAAAGTAATATTTACTTCAGGCCTACACTGGTTCAGACCGTGTGAGATACTCCCTCTACATACAGGGGTTTGAATCAGGCATTTGAAATACAGCCATTTGAAATACATTCATTTTGTGCAAAGATATATTTATTTCAGGCCTACACTGGTTCAGACCGTGTGAGATACCCCCTCTACATACAGGGGTTTGAATCAGGCATTTGAAATACAGCCATTTTTGGCAAATAAATATTTACTTCAGACCTACACTGGTTCAGGCCGTGTGAGATACACCCTCTACATACAGGGGTTTGATTCAGGCATTTGAAATACAGCCATTTTGGGCAAAAAAATATTTTATTGAGGCCTAGTCTGGTTCAGACCGTGTGAGATACACCCTTTAAATACAGGGGTTTTATTCAGGTATTTGAAATACAGCCATTTTTGGCAAACAAATTTAATTGAGGCCTAGTCTGGATCAGGGCGTGTGAGATACACCCTGTACATACTGTCGTTCTATTCTACTATTATTTAAATACCAATTTAGGGCAAGATCCTAAATTAGAGAAATATGAGGAGAGCGTCAAATAAGGGACGTAGCCCAGGTCGTGGTGCTGCTGGTGGAGCTCCTGTTGCAGGGAGAGGACGTGGTCGATCTGTGCCAGCTACACGCACAAGTGAAACCCCTTCCTCAGGTGCGAGTAGGTGACAAAACCTGCAGCGGTATTTGGTCGGTCCTAATGCTGCTCTACGAATGGTGAGGCCTGAACAAGTACAGGTGATAGTAGATTGGGTTGCTGACAGTGGATCCAGTTCCTTCACATTGTCTCCTGCTGAAAGACCACAGTTGGCACCTGCAGCCGATGTCCATCAGTATTTCACCTCACCCGCTTGCAAATCAGCCAAGCAGACTGAGCCCCAAGTCATGCAGCAGTCTCTTCTGCTTTTTGATGACTCTGTTAGCAGGGTTTCCCAGGGCCATCCACCTAGCCCTGCCCCAGAAGTGGAAGAGATTGAGTGCACCAATGCCCAACCACTTATCTTTCAAGATGAGTACATGGGAGGACCATCGCAGCACGTCTCGGATGATACACAACTGCAATAGCACTCTGCAACCAGCATTCTGCCCTGCCTCTATGCTGGATGAGGCATCCCTGGATCCGATGAAAGCTGTAATGGCACCGGACGGGGTTAAAAGCAGAGTGTGCTTGGCGTGCATGCAGCACCTGCATTCCCTGGACTTTGTGTGACTGTCATGGCCCACAAACAGGTAGGAACTAGTGTTAGGGACCACTCCATAGAGGCGACCTTGACGTGGTGAGTGGCTTATTACGCTTTGGCCAAAATGTACACCAAGGCCTCATCCAGCATAGAGGCAGGGCAGAATGCTGGTTGCAGAGTGCTATTGCAATTGTGTATTTTTCTTTGTATATGTATTTCGCCATAGCGATGTGCACCTGCATATAGGGTTGTGCTGATTGAATGCCCCACATTTTTTCTTTGTAGTATATATTGGAGGCGTGGCGATCTCCATGCAGTCATGCACACCTGACCAGTCAATCTTTCCTGGAGGCTGGTTTTAAAGTCAGTATAAAACTGAGTCTGCATATATAGCACCTACCAGTAGCCATTTGGCTCCAGGAGAAGTATATAGTGGGCTCAGCATGCATGTTGGTACTTGCATCCCTGGATCCGATGAAAGCTGTAATGGCACCGGACAGGGTTAAAAGCAGAGTGTGCTTGGCGTGCATGCTGCACCTGCATTCCCTGGACTTTGTGTGGCTGTCATGGCCCACAAACAGGTAGGAACTAGTGTTAGGGACCACTCCATAGAGGCGACCTTGACGTGGTGAGTGGCTTATTACGCTTTGGCCAAAATGTACACCAATGCCTCATCCAGCATAGAGGCAGGGCAGAATGCTGGTTGCAGAGTGCTATTGCAATTGTGTATTTTTCTTTGTATATGTATTTCGCCATAGCGATGTGCACCTGCATATAGGGTTGTGCTGATTGAATCCCCCACATTTTTTCTTTGTAGTATATATTGGAGTGTGGCGATCTCCATGCAGTCATGCACACCTGACCAGTCAATCTGTCCTGGAGGCTGGTTTTAAAGTCAGTATAAAACTGAGTCTGCATATATAGCACCTACCAGTAGCCATTTGGCTCCAGGAGAAGTATATAGTGGGCTCAGCATGCATGTTGGTACTTGCATCCCTGGATCCGATGAAAGCTGTAATGGCACCGGACGGGGTTTAAAGCAGAGTGTGCTTGGCGTGCATGCTGCACCTGCATTCCCTGGACTTTGTGTGGCTGTCATGGCCCACAAACAGGTAGGAAATAGTGTTAGGGACCACTCCATAGAGGCGACCTTGACGTGGTGAGTGGCTTATTACGCTTTGGCCAAAATATACACCAATGCCTCATCCAGCATAGAGGCAGGGCAGAATGCTGGTTGCAGAGTGCTATTGCAATTGTGTATTTTTCTTTGTATATGTATTTCACCATAGCGATGTGCACCTGCATATAGGGTTGTGCTGATTGAATCCCCCACGTCTCGGATGATGACGAAACACAGGTGCCAACTGCTGGGGCTTTCGAAAGTGTGCAGACCGACAAGGAAGTGTCACGAGGGTGTCAAGAGCCACGCCTGACTCCGTTATACCCGGGGTCAGGAAGTCGCAGCGGGTGGCTGCGCGCTCTATGTAGAAAGATTGTGCTGTTTCTTTATGGTGGCTTTCTGGGTTTGCCTTGCAACCCTTTTTGGCTCACTCAGGGATCCGTAGCTCCTTCTCCTCAGCTGTTTCTTGTCCAGCACTCCCAACCTCCTTATATTCCCATCTCTCACTTCTCTGGTTGCCAGATATAGAGCTTCCTGCCTGGACTTCTATACTGACCCACTGGAGCTGTGTAACTGTGTTCCCTGGTTGTTGTTCCAGAGCGTTACCCTCCGGATCCCTGTTGGGCCTTGGTGGTCTGCTGTTGTCGCCCACCTGGGATTATATGTTTGTCTGTATTGTCTGTCCTCTCCTTGGTGTTTCCCTTTAGTGTCAGTGGTGCGGACTAGTGATCCCACCGCCCCGTTCACTACATAGGGCTCATCTTAGGGAAAGCCAGAGTTTAGGCACGTGATCGGCGTACGGGTGAGGAACCCGTCTAGGGACATCAGGGCAGTCAGGTGCCAGCCGCAAGGTGAGTCAGGGGTCACCACCTTTCCCTCTCCCTTGGACAGGGCCTTCCCATTTCCCTCCCTTTGTGTGACGCCGGTCATTACAGGAAGGCAGGGGTGAAGACTGGGTGGAAGATGATGTGGAGGACGATGAAGTCCTCGACCCCACATGGAATCAAGGTCATGCGAGTAACCTATGTAGTTCGGAGGAAGAGGCGGTGGTCGCACCGAGCCACCAGCACAGCAGAAGAGGGAGCAGGGTGAAAAAGCGGAGCGCCGTCCTCTAGACAGTACGCCTCCTACTGCCCACCGCAGCAAGGGACCGAGCACACCAAAGCCAGCTCCAAGGAGTTCCCTGGCGTGGCAGTTCTTCAGACAATGTGCTGACGACAAGACACGAGTGGTTTGCAAACTGTGCAATCAGAGCCTGAAGCGAGGCATAAAGGTTCTCAACCTGAGCACAACCTGCATGACCAGGCATTTAAGTGCAAAGCACGAGCTGCAGTGGAGTAGACACCTCAAAAACCAAGAAAGGTCTCTGGCTCCTCCTGCTTCCTCTTCTGCTGCAGTCACGGCCTCTTCATCCACCTCTGGAGTGACAGAGCCACCTGGCACCCCGCAAACAAAGGATCTGCCAGCAACACCAACACCTGGGTCACCAAGCATCTCCACAATGTTCCACGGAAGCGTTCAGCTCTCCATATCCCAAACGCTGGAGAGGAAGAGGAAGTACCCCCCTACCCACCCGCGATCACTAGCCCTGAATGCCAGCATTTCTAAATTACTGGCCTTTGAAATGCTGTCATTCCATCTGGTGGAGACAGATAGTTTTAAAGGCCTTATGGCGGTGGCTGTCCCACAGTACGTCGTGCCCAGCCGCCACTTCTTTTCAAGGCGAGCCATCCCTTCCCTTCACAACCAAGTAGGGACAAAATCAGGTGTGCATTGCGCAACGCCATCTGTGGCAAGGTGCACCTGACTACGGATACATGGATCAGTAAGCACGGTCAGGGCCGTTATATTTCCATAACAGCACACCGGGTAAATGCAGTGGCGGCTGGGCCTGAGGCGAATAGCAGTTTGGCGCATGTCATTCCACCACCGAGGATTGCAGGGCGCTTCAGTTTGCCTCCTGTTGCTTCCTCCTCCTACTCTGCTTCCTAATCCTCTACAAGCTCCTCATCAGGTCAGCATAACACCTTCATCACCAACTTCAGCACAGCCAGGGGTAAACGACAGCAGGCAGTTTTAAAACTTATCTGTTTGGGGGACAAACCCCACACCGCGCTGGAGCTGTGGACGGGCCTTGAACAACAGACCGATGAGTGGTTTGTGCAAGTCAGCCTCAAGCCCGGCCTGGTGGTGTGCGTTAATGGGTGAAATCTCGTATCAGCTCTGAGACTAGCCAGTTTGACGCACATCCCTTGCCTGGCGCATGTGCTGAATTTGGTGGTGCAGAGATTCCTTAAAAATTACCCCAATATGTCAGAGCTGCTGCATAAAGTGCGGGCCGTCTGTGCGCGCTTTCGGCGTTCTCACCCTGCTGCTGCTCGCCTGTCAGCGCTGCAGCGTAACTTCGGCCTTCCCGCTCACCGCCTCATTTGCGACGTGCCCACAAGGTGGAACTCCACCTTGCACATGCTGGCCAGACTGTGCGAGCAGCAGCAGGCAATAGTGGAGTTTCAGCTGCAGCACGCACGGGTGAGTCGCTCGGCGGAACAGCACCACTTCACCACCAATGACTGGGCCTCCATGCGAGACCTGTGTTCCTTGTTGCGCTGTTTCGAGTACTCCACCAACATGGTCAGCGTTACTATCCCACTTCTATGCCTCCTTGAAAAAACGCTCCTGGCGATGATGGAAATGGATGTGGCACAGGAGGAGGAGGGATCATTTCGTAGGGTTTCCGGCCAGTCATTCCCAAGTGGCTCCGAGGGTGGGTTCCTGCACCCACAAACCCAAGGTACACAATTGTCCAGCCAGGGCACAGTTCTGAAGGATGAGGAGGAACCATGTTCACAGCAGGGTGGAACCCATACCAGCTCATGGCCATCACTGGTGCGTGGATGGGGGTATACAGAGGACACAGACGATACACCTCCCACAGAGGACAGCTTTTCGTTGCCTCTGGGCAGCCTGGCAGACATGAGCGATTACATGCTGCAGTGTCTCTGCAACGACCGCCGAGTTGCCCACATTCTAACTTGTGATATTTACTGGGTGGCCACGCTGCTGGATCCCCGTTACAAGGACAACGTACCAGATGCAGCTCATTATTGATCTGAATACTAAAACCCTGTCCCAGCTTGAAGGGGAGATTGGTGAAGTGGAAACATCATTAGCCCAAAAAATGTCCACTAGCGAATTGGAAACCTCCAGAAAAGAGGTGGATGCACTTTTTATTAAATGGGAGGAGCAGATTAAAACCACCAAGATGAAGAAACTACAGAGGGACCGTCTAGATGTGGAGATGAATAGGGTATTTTGCTGGAAACACAGAGACCCGGAGGCAAGACTGAGATCGGCATCGGTAACCTCTATGACATCAAGGAGTGAGGATGGTAGCTCTGTGGTCTCTGATGCCAGAAAATACTCTCATAGAGCCAACAAACGTAAGGAGGCGAACCCCAGGGGGCCGATAGGGAAGAGACCCCCGGATGGGACGTCGGGAATGTTACAGGTAATCAATCTGTCTACATGGGTATTGACGGATGATCAGAGATCCATTTTGGGGAAGGGTCTCTCCTTTTCCCGCAGTAGTGATTTTGATTTGTTTTTGAAAGTGAGAGATGTGCATTTGTTCGCGCGCAAGCTGGTTTTAAAGAAATTATTTTATTGGAGGCCGGATACCAATTTTCCTACCCCACAGGAGCAAGAAGCATTGGCCACATTGACGTCTCTGTTGGAGGAGCAGGATATATCTGCTGACATTGGTGAGTTCCCTAAGACACTGTGTCCTAAATCTAAGAAATTCCCCCCATTGTCACTCTTTCCCAATATTGATTTATTTGTACAGATGGTGTGCAATGATTTGAGTAAAATTCCGGCATCCAATGCCATGGATAATTGCACTAAAGGGGAAAGGGTTGCCCTAAAGGAAATTAAAACTTGGAATGATGTGGTGATTAAAGGGGCTGACAAGGGGGGCAATATCGTCATCTGGCCCCGCACCCTGTACGAAAAGGAGGTTTGGAGGCAGTTGCATGACAAGTCTTGTTATGCTAAATTGACCTTCAACCCTACCATTAAATATACGGAGGAATTGAGGAGCATTCTGAATGGGGGTGTGTTGGAAGGTGTCATCTCTGCCAAACAGGCATCATATTTGTTGCAAGAGCATCCGGTAATTCCCACCTTATTCCTTCTTCCTAAGGTGCATAAAAATTTGCAAGAACCCCCGGGACGCCCGATTGTGTCGGGGACCAACAGTTTAAATGAGGCGGTATGCAAGTACATCGATTCTTTTTTGCACCCATTGGTCGAAGAGCTACCATCACACCTGAAGGACACTATGGATGTGCTCAGAAGAGTGGAAGATCTGCATCTGGACCCGATATGTTGTTGGCGACGTGTGACGTCGAGTCGTTATATACAGTCGTGGCCAAAAGTTTTGAGAATGACACAAATATTAGTTTTCACAAAGTTTGCAGCTAAACTGCTTTTAGATCTTTGTTTCAGTTGTTTCTGTGATGTAGTGAAATATAATTACACGCACTTCATACGTTTCAAAGGCTTTTATCGACAATTACATGACATTTATGCAAAGGGTCAGTATTTGCAGTGTTGGCCCTTCTTTTTCAAGACCTCTGCAATTCGACTGGGCATGCTCTCAATCAACTTCTGGGCCAATTCCTGACTGATAGCAACCCATTCTTTCATAATCACTTCTTGGAATTTGTCAGAATTAGTGGGTTTTTGTTTGTCCATCCGCCTCTTGAGGATTGACCACAAGTTCTCAATGGGATTAAGATCTGGGGAGTTTCCAGGCCATGGACCCAAAATGTCAACGTTTTGGTCCCCGAGCCACTTAGTTATCACTTTTGCCTTATAGCACGGTGCTCCATCGTGCTGGAAAATGCATTGTTCTTCACTAAACTGTTGTTGGAAGAAGTTGCTGTTGGAGGGTGTTTTGGTACCATTCTTTATTGATGGCTGTGTTTTTGGGCAAAATTGTGAGTGAGCCCACTCCCTTGGATGAGAAGCAACCCCACACATGAATGGTCTCAGGATGCTTTACTGTTGGCATGACACAGGACTGATGGTAGCGCTCACCTTTTCTTCTCCGGACAAGCCTTTTTCCAGATGCCCCAAACAATCGGAAAGAGGCTTCATCGGAGAATATGACTTTCCCCAGTCCTCAGCAGTCCATTCACCATACTTTCTGCAGAAGATCAATCTGTTCCTGATCGTTTTTTTGGAGAGAAGTGGCTTCTTTGCTGCCCTTCTTGACACCAGGCCATCTTCCAAAAGTCTTCGCCTCACTGTGCGTGCAGATGCGCTCACACCTGCCTGCTGCCATTCCTGAGCAAGCTCTGCACTGGTGGCACTCTGATCCCGCAGCTGAATCCTCTTTAGGAGACGATCCTGGCGCTTGCTGTACTTTCTTGGATGCCCTGAAGCCTTCTTAACAAGAATTGAACCTCTTTCCTTGAAGTTCTTGATGATCCTATAAATTGTTGATTGAGGTGCAATCTTAGTAGCCACAATATCCTTGCCTGTGAAGCCATTTTTATGCAATGCAATGATGGCTGCACGCGTTTCTTTGCAGGTCACCATGGTTAACAATGGAAGAACAATGATTTCAAGCATCACCCTCCTTTTAACATGTCAAGTCTGCCATTTTAACCCAATCAGCCTGACATAATGATCTCCAGCCTTGTGCTCGTCAACATTCTCACCTGAGTTAACAAGACGATTACTGAAATTATCTCAGCAGGTCTTTTAATGACAGCAATGAAATGCAGTGGAAAGGTTTTTTGGGATTAAGTTAATTTTCATGGCAAAGAAGGACTATGCAATTCATCTGATCACTCTTCATAACATTCTTTAGTATATGCAAATTGCTATTATAAAAACTTAAGCAGCAACTTTTCCAATTGCCAATATTTATGTAATTCTTAAAACT
Source organism: Bufo bufo (assembly GCF_905171765.1). Taxonomy (NCBI): domain Eukaryota; kingdom Metazoa; phylum Chordata; class Amphibia; order Anura; family Bufonidae; genus Bufo; species Bufo bufo. The sequence goes on along the minus strand of NC_053392.1, from coordinate 291,796,640 downwards.
TTTGGCCACGACTGTACATCCATTAAGCATTCGGACGGGCTCAAGGCAGCGGAATTCTTCTTACATAGCTCCAATGTGGAGGTCAAGAAATGTAAGTTTATTATGTTACTTTTGGAATTTGTGCTCACCCACAATTTTTTCACGTTTGGGGGTCTCTTTTTCCTACAGCTCCGGGGCACAGCGATGGGGGCGGCCTTTGCACCCTCGTACGCTAATTTGTTCCTGGGGCTGTGGGAGAGAGAGATCCTACAGACAAGTGTGTTTTCCCTGGGGCTCAAGGTAGGTCCAGTACTGGGGAAGATACATTGATGACCTGCTTATCATCTGGCAGGGGTCCACTGATGAATTCAGGCTGTTTGTGGATGAGCTAAACAAGAACCAGCTTAACATCCGACTCACGTTTACGTGCAGCAGGAATGAGATTGACTTTCTGGATGTGAAATTGCGGGTGGATGCTGATGGGAGGATATCCTCGGATCTGTTCAGGAAACATACCTCGGTAAATTCACTTTTACTTGCACAGTCCTCTCACCCTAGGAATCTGATCAACAGTATTCCTGTTGGGCAGTTCCTGCGGGCAAGAAGGATTTGTTCCTCTGACTATCTTTTTGAAATTCTGGCTGACGATCTGCGGAAGAGATTCCAGCAGCGGGAGTACACACGACGCCCGATTGAGAGGGCATATCGCCGAGCACGCCAGGTCAAGCGTCCCGAACTCCTACAACCACGAGTACGGCGGGTTGCACGGGATGAAACACGTTTTATCACTACATACAACAATAACTGCACCGAAATAGGTGAGTTATTACTCAAATATTGGGGAATACTGCGCGGGGATCCACAGTTGGGACCAACAATTTCGGCTCGTCCACGTGTAACATTTAGACGGTCCAAAAACCTTATGGATCATCTGGTACGAAGCCATTACATAGTGAAACAACCTGGCCTCTTTGGGTCCAAGGGCCCCAGATGGGGCAACAAACCATGCGGGAAATGTGTGGCCTGTTGTAACATGGACAGGGCTGACATTTTCTGGGATACTGCGCATAGGAAGGAATATCGGATCACCCATCCTATTGATTGTGCGACTACTGGGGTGATATACTGGGCCTTATGCCCTTGCGATAAGATCTATGTGGGGCTGACGACGCGTCAGTTTAAAAAACGAATTCTGGAACACGTACTGGGTATTACAGCGGCAGCTGATATCACGGATGATGACCTCCTTATGACAATACCAAGACATTTTAAGGAAGTACATGGTTGTAATGGCTCTCTGTTGACGTTCAGGGGAATTGACCACGTCAAGATATCCCCTAGAGGAGGGAATTGGAAGAGGATTCTCGCCCAACGTGAATCCCGATGGATCTTCACCCTCAACTCCATTGCACCACACGGACTAAATGACTATAACAGCTTTGTGCCTTTCTTGTAGACTCCATCGTGTTGCGCTTACCAGGTTCCGGACATTCACTAGGTGAGTTTTTAGCAGTATGGTTTTAAATGTCTGCATTATTTGTTTTTAGCAGTTCTAGTGTTATGTCTTGTTACCTGCTTTTGTCCCTAACCCTTTGTTTGTTTAGTCTCTCTAGATTCTGTGGCTCATATAATGCGTCTTTGGGGTAGCACCACCATGTGCCGACTTGATGTATGCACCATCTGCGTGGAGTTGTAAACCCTTATGGATATTACATGGTTGTAGGCATACAGGATGTACAAATTATTAGTCCTGTATGGGACTCTCTGAGATGTATGTTGAGGGTTGGAGTATACACACATTAGCTGGGCCATATTGGGCTCGGGCCACCACGAGGGTGATGGCAAGGAGGTTGTAATTTTAGAATGGATATGGGTAAACTCAGCTGATGTACTAGGCATCTCCTGGCCTAGGTTGTATCAATTTTATAGTGGATGCATAAATGTATGTAGTGTCTTTGTTGCGTATATATATATGTGATATTTTATCATTATATTTCATTATTTATTTTTTATGGCACTTTCATTTCACGTTTTTTGCACAGTATTATTTTTATATTATTTATCATTTATTATTATTATTTTTGTCATTGATTTTTCACTTGTTATGCTTTGATGGGTTTTCTAATTAAACCCCTTAATTTTTTAATATTGTTTCATTATTTATTCAGTGGTCGAATCATGATTTTTGTGTCAGGTATATTTACTATGTATCACGTTTGGAAACTTACTAACTTATGCACATAGTGTCATTTATATATATTTTTCACCTATTATGCTCTGATGGGTTTTCTAATTAAACCCCTTATTATTTTTTATATATTTTTCATTATTTATTCAGTAGTCGAATCATGATTTTTGTAATATGAATTATGATTGTGGGTAGATATACAATTTAATCATGGCTATTTATTATGTGTCATGTATATTTATTATGTATTACGTCTGGAAACGTACTATATTATGCACATAGAGTTATGATTCTGATCATGGGTATATACACTGTACAATGATTATTTATTCACTATGAGTATTAATTTAATTATTATACATATTACACTGTAGATTTAATAATTATATATGTTGTCATGACAAACTCTTTGCATATGGAGAGCGTCACGGCATTGTTTTACCAGCTGTGATGAAACTAGTTTGTCCTCCTAGTATTGGGGTTGTACTTGACCTCTGCATCTGTTTACCTGTGGGGAGCCACACGCACATATTAGCAGGAGAGGTATGCGGGATTTACCTGTCCGCTGGTTGCTTGTACATAGTTGCTTAGCAACCGCGGACGCGGGGCCTGGGTCACATGGTTAGCGGGGGTGCGTCATCCCTACTTCCGGTCGCGCATCCGGCTTGCTGTGCAGGGCTGTTGCGGCGCGGGCTGGGGCTGTCTCGTCCCCGCGACTTGTGATCTAGCCAATGCGCATTCGTGGTGATGACGCATGTTGGGGGCCGGCATTAGGATTACGTCAGCATCTCTCAGGTGCGGCATGTTAGGAGAGTGATGGCCGCACCTGATTGGGTCAGAGAGAGGGGGTTTGGATATAAAGGGTGGGACGAATGGCAGGTCCATTGTGCCCTGTGATAAAGCCAGAGAGCGAAACGGTCGTCGGGCCGCTCCCCCTAGCCAGGTTGGTTATTTCATTGTTATGTACTCCATATGCTAATGCTGCTTGTGGGTTCACCGGTGTTCTAACTGTACTGCATACTATTTATGCTCCAGGGTCTCCTCAGTTTCCCAGGCTGGTAACCCTAACCTGGGATGAGGTGGTATCATTAATTTATGTACTGTATTTTTTTGTATATATGTTTAATAAAGTTTTATATGAACATCACTGCTGGCATGTTGTGCATTTATAGGAGATAATTAATTTGTGGCCGTGCAGTGCACATATTGGCTGGCGACAGCCGTTGTTGGTGTATTATTAATCCTCTACAAGCTCCTCATCCAGTCAGCGTAACACAGGCATCCTCAAACTGCGGCCCTCCAGCTGTTGCAAAACTACAACTCCCAGCATGCCCGAACAGCCTACAGGCATCAGCCTACAGCAGGGCATTGTGGGAGTTGTAGTTTTACAACAGCTGGAGGGCCGCAGTTTGAGGATGCCTGGCGTAACACCTTCATCACCAACTTCAGCACAGCCAGGGGTAAACGACAGCAGGCAGTTTTAAAACTTATCTGTTTGGGGGACAAACCCCACACCGCGCTGGAGCTGTGGACGGGCCTTGAACAACAGACCGATGAGTGGTTTGTGCAAGTCAGCCTCAAGCCCGGCCTGGTGGTGTGCGTTAATGGGTGAAATCTCGTAGCAGCTCTGAGACTAGCCAGTTTAACGCACATACCTTGCCTGGTGCATGTGCTGAATTTGGTGGTGCAGAGATTCCTTAAAAATTACCCCAATATGTCAGAGCTGCTGCATAAAGTGCGGGCCGTCTGTGCGCGCTTTCGGCATTATCACCCTGCTGCTGCTCGCCTGTTAGCGCTGCAGCGTAACTTCGGCCTTCCCGCTCACCGCCTCATTTGCAATGTGCCCACAAGGTGGAACTCCACCTTGCACATGCTGGCCAGACTGTGCGAGCAGCAGCAGGCAATAGTGGAGTTTCAGCTGCAGCACGCACGGGTGAGTCGCTCGGCGGAACAGCACCACTTCACCACCAATGACTGGGCCTCCATGCGAGACCTGTGTTCCTTGTTGCGCTGTTTCGAGTACTCCACCAACATGGTCAGCGTTACTATCCCACTTCTATGCCTCCTTGCAAAAACACTCCTGGCGATGATGGAAGTGGATGTGGCACAGGAGGAGGAGGAGGAAGAGGGATTATTTCGTAGGGTTTCTGGCCAGTCATTCCCAAGTGGCTCCGAGGGTGGGTTCCTGCACCCACAAACCCAAGGTACACAATTGTCCAGCCAAGGCACAGTTCTGGAGGATGAGGAGGAACCATGTTCACAGCAGGGTGGAACCCAGACCAGCTCATGGCCATCACTGGTGCGTGGATGGGGGGATACAGACGATACACCTCCCACAGAGGACAGCTTTTCGTTGCCTCTGGGCAGCCTGGCAGACATGAGCGATTACATGCTGCAGTGTCTCTGCAACGACCGCCGAGTTGCCCCCATTCTAACTTGTGATATTTACTGGGTGGCCACGCTGCTGGATCCCCGTTACAAGGACAACGTACCGTCCTTAATTCCCTCACTAGAGCGTGATCGTAGTATGCACGAGTACAAGCGCACGCTGGTAGACGCGCTGCTGGTGGCATTCCCACCTGACAGCGGGGGCACAGTGGAAGCACAAGGCGAAGGCAGAGGACGAGGTCTCCAACGCAGCTAGGGCACCGTCAGCACCTCAGAAGGCAGGGTTAGCATGGCCGAAATGTGGAAAAGCTTTGTCAGCATGCCACAACAACCAGCACCACCAGCTGATATGGAACGTCTTAGCAGGAGGCAGCATTTCACCAACATGGTGGAGCAGTATGTGTGCACACGCCTACACGTACTGAATGACGGGTACGCCCCCTTCAACTTCTGGGTCTCCAAATTGGGCACATGGCCTGAGCTTGCCCTTTACCCCTTGGAGGTGCTGGCCTGCAGCCAGTGTATTGTCTGAACGTGTGTTTAGCACGACTGGAGGGGGTTATCACAGGTTATATTTCCCAATGTTTTGGGGTGTACCCTAATTTTAAAAAATAAAATTTAAAACCAAAAAGCAGTGTTGGCTACCTCCTCCTCCTCCACTTCCACCGCCACCTCAACCTCCTACTCCATATGGACCTGGTCCTCCTAGATCAAGATTATTATTTTCTATTTTTAGGTATTTTATGTTATTTTAAGTCATTTCCCTATCCACACTTGCCATGCTGTTAACCACATTTTGATGACATTTGCAGCCCTCTAGCCCTTTCCATTACATTTTTACAGCCATCTTAGTGCTCAAAAGTTCGGGCCCCCATTGACTTCAATGGTGTTCGGGGTCAAGTTTGTGTCTCCCGAACTCGTACTTTTGTTCGAACCAGAACATCCAGGTGTCCGCTCAACTCTAGTCATAGAGACTTATGAAAAGTTTTGATTAGTGGGGGTCTACCTGCTGAGACCCTCACCGATCCCTAAAATGAGACAGGAGAAGCACTCACATATCTCACTGTTTCCTCGCTGCAGAGGATCAAATCAAGATGGCCTATAGACTTTCTAGCTTCTCTCTCCTTGTTCTAACGAACAGTCAGTCCTCCACTGACCTTTTCTGCCACTTCTGTGTTTTGGCTTACCAGTACCGATACTAAATATGGAGCAAATACTGAAAGTGGCCTAACGGACTAGTTTTATTTTAACCATAACTTTTTGTAGTCGTTGATATCTGTTGTTTTTAATGCTATACGGTAATAAAGACCACCCATATTTTCCCTATAGCATACTGGAGTCCGGTCAGCGCTGCAGCGGGAAGGGGCCAGTCCCCAAGTCAGTTAGCAGAGAAATCCCGGCAAGCGCTTTATGTTTCCATCAGGTTTATTGTATTCCATTAGATACAATAAGATATAACCCTGATGGAAGCATAAAGTGCTTCTCTGATTATTTCCCTATAGACGCAACATCAACGAGGTCTGATCTATATGACGGATCTGGTGGTACTGGCATGGGTGGGCTGACCAAGCCCTCCTCACAGCCACCGACCGGGTACGTAATGATCTGATGCACCAGTCCAACGGCCGCAAGCGCCCTCCTTATTCTACTGTATCGCCATCCTCAGGATGATGACACTGTTAAATACTGCGGCAGTACATTGTGCTACACTATGGTATATGGCTCTGCTGGGGCGGTATTTTGTGCTGCACTTTGGTATTGCTGAGTCTCCCTACTTCTGTTGGCCATGCCTTTTGTCACTTTGGATCCACCTACAAGACGGGGCCCCTTTAGGTTTTTTTCCAGGGCCACTTTAAGTTCTCAGTCCGCTCCTGTGTACGGGGCAATGATGTGGGTGGGGGGCAGAGCAGGATTTTGAAGGCAAACATACTACAGTTGACATTAATATATTTTACAGGTCCGGCCTGTTAACATCTAGGTCAACCCCATAAATCTAGGTCACTTTTGCCACAAGCCCCGACATCAGGTAAACTTTTCCGTTCAGGTGATTAGTTATTGACCTGTGCGACATTTAACAGTCAGAATAAGGGAAAGTTAATATTGCCACAAGATGGGAAAGTTACATTTTTTCCAATTTTGGTTAGCTAATAGTTAAGAAAGAGAGCTAAGCTAAGAAGAAATTCGGATCCAAATGTACACTGTGTGATTTCACATTGGGGAGCGCACACTGCAGGCTCCTGTAGAAGTCAGGGGGTTTCCAGCCAGGAATGTGGAAGTTCTGCGGCGCTGGTAAGAAGAGGGGGACTTTTTTTCTTGCCTTCTTCAGTGCTGGGCGGAGGGATACAGCAGCAGATCTCTCTGGCTTGTTGTTTCCTCCTCCCTCCGCCTGGCTTTACATGGTGGAGAGCGGAGGCTTCTCTTTCTCCTTCCTGCTCCAGACCCTGACAGCTCCAGGGGCAGGGCCCGGGAATCCGCTCCGGCGGCGGTAGCGGGAGGAGGAGGAGGCAGTGCAGGAGGAGGGGGGGATACACAGCAACCCCAACATGTCCTCCTCCAGCAGCCAGCACAGCACCGAGCTCCAGTCCGGTATGTCCCCCTCCCAGCCCCCAATAAACAATATGTATGGCTCTAGCATCCTGGAGGTGCGTGGACCCTCATCGTCTGTTTCTGTGTCTTGCAGAGCTCTATTTCCTCATTTCCAGATTCCTGGAAGATGGACCCTGCCAGGAGGCAGCTCAGGTATAAGATCCCCTACGAGAAGGGGGTGCCCCCTCCCCCTTTATTCGGTGCTCTCAGATGCCAGCCCCCCAATATCTGTGTTTCGGGGGGCACCAGGCTATGTAGTGATCTTCTGCTCTCTCTCCCTCAGGTCCTGATCCGAGAAGTGGAAAAGAAGGAGGTGAGCGGGGATGCGGATAAGGGGGGGTTCTGGGATGGGTCTCCCCCAAAATACAGTGCTTTGTACCCTTTGGTCCCCCCGATATCATCGTCGCTTCCCCTCAAAGATCACGTCGAGCGAATTGTCTCAAGACAAGGAGAGAATATGGCACAGCCTAGTGTGCGGCACCCTCCCCCTTCCTTGCCAGGCGGCGTTTAGCAGGGGGCGTGGGGGCGACGTGTGTATTATTGGGGGGCAGCGGGGTGGCTGAGGGGCTCTACCCCCCCCACACTTGGAGGCTTTGGGGTGGTCTCCCGCCGTGTGAAGCGCAGAGCCCCCCAGAGGGAGCGCTGAGGAGAGGGGCTGCGCTGGGCGCTCGGCGGGCACGGTGCAGCCAGAAAGCTCATTTATAAATGGATATAAATATAAGTATTTTTACCAGAAGTTGACCAGGATGTGTGCAAATGCTGACAGACCCCTCATCCTGTCTCTTTCCCCTGCAGCTGCTGCCTAGGAGGGCGGACTGGACCGGCAAAGAGCACACCAGGACTTACCAAAATTTGGTGAGTCTCCTACTGCTGAGGAAAAGTTTTTATTACCTTTATATTTTCGCACTGTGAAATAAAATTGAATTTCCCGCATTTTTTTGGACTTGCCATTGATGTATAGGGGCATGTTTGAAGCGGTGTAATGGGGGTGCGGGGACGGGAGTGGGCTCATTGCGCTGCTCGGAGAAGGGGGTCTCACGGGCTGTCATTTGGTGAGGTGACCTGGTCCTGTGGCGGGACAGAAGCCAAGTGAACGCCGCCGTTGTAACGTGTGAGAAATAAAGAGACGTCATGGATGTTGCGCGGGGGGCGGGGCCTGCGGCCCTGGAAGCAGAAGCTGGAGAGTAGGAGGGGGAGGGCTTTGTGCGAGGAGCTGCTCGCGCACACTGTGCCTCAGGCGCTGCGCTCACAGCAATGGCAGCCCCCGAACCGGGCTCAGCTGACCCGCAGCCCCCCGCTGGGCGTGCGGCTGGCTTTGTGCACGTCCATCGTCACTTGCTTTAGTAAACTAGTTGTTTTTTTTAATTGTTTTTCTGAAAGTCTTATTGTATGGCATGTGTTGTCTGTTTGTGGGAAAGCTGAGTGACTGCCACAGCTTTCCTGAGAGGGAATTCTTGGGAAGTTGCCCGCCATTGCTTGTGTATCTTTTCTAGTGTATGACACCCCCCCCCCCCCCCCCCCCCCCCCCCCCCCCCCCCTCCACAGCTGTAATGTTTGCAGTGCTGGTTTTAAAGGGGTATTCCCATCTGGGACATTGGTGGCATGTCACTAGGATATGCCACCAATGTCGGGTGGGGTCTTCTCCGGTCATCGGTGAAGGAAGCGCAGCCTTGTATGCTTTAACCCCTTCAGGACCTTGTGATTTTTCAGTTTTTGCATATTTGTTTTTTTCACTCCCTATCTTCCCGTAAGCCATAACTTTTTTTTTTTTTTTCCGTTCCCGTAGCTGTAGGAGGGCTTGTTTTTTGTGGGACGAGTTGGAATTTCTAATAGCACCATTTACTGTTGCTTACGATGTAGTGGGAAGCTGGAATTATTTATATATATATATATATTTTTTAAATGGGGTGGAATTGGGAAAAAAAAGCATTTCTGCTACACTTTTATGGCTAAAACTGACCCATTTCCTTCATTCTGAGTCAGTACGATTACAACAATACGTTTATATAGTTTTTCTTGGTTTAATACTGAAAATAGTATAAAAACGTTGAATATTTTATTTTTTATCACTATATTCTGACTCATTAACTTTTTGTGTGTGGGGACCCATTTATTTTTTGATGTATAGGGGCATGATGTTTTTTGATGTATAGGGGTTTAATACTGAAAATAGTATAAAAACGTTGAATATTTTATTTTTTATCACTATATTCTGACTCATTAACTTTTTGTGTGTGGGGACCCATTTATTTTTTTCGGGCGTCGCGGTGTGTCTTCCTGATATGTCCATAGTAACTCAGCGTCCCACTGATAATTGGATTACATGGCCATACACATTAGATGTGTTCTGGCTGAAACCCCCCCAATCTAATGTGTTTGGAGCCTTCTGACCCTCTGCTGAAGGTAGATGACAGAGATAAGGATCCAGGAGCTGGATTTCAACATGCCTGATCCTTTTCTTCTCGGGAAGATAAGCCACCGATTGGACGTGTCTCGCAGTGTCCCTCTTCCATTCACAACATATGCATGCTTTGCTTGGCCGACTTGTGTGGTTGGCTTTAAAGGGGTTTTCTAGGAGTTTGGCCATTTTAATCAGCACCTGTAGTGTATGGTACGCAATGAAAGAATCCTACTCGCCTGCTCCACGCCGATCCCTGCCCTGACTCCGTTTCACTAACTTCAGGTTCCCATCTGGTTTACTTCTGGCTGCTGTATGGATGGGGTCACTTGCACTGTTGTAGCCATTGATGGTCCTCAGTGGTGACATGTCCTCAAGCAGCATATCACTCATGGGTCACTAGCTGCTTCCGAACACATCTCTGCTGAGGCCATCATTGGCTGCAGCAGCGCACTTGATCCCGGCTAGAAGTAAATAAGCCAGGGACCAGAATATTGCTGAATGAAGCAGGTGAGCATGTATGGGGGCTAATTAAAAAAGGCCAAAATCCTGGAAAACCCGTTTGATTTTACTTTCCCTGTGAATGCAGTGTGCTGAGTACTGGAGAATACACATGCTGAAATAAAGCAGTAGTTATTCGGCTTTGTTCACATCTGTGGTGAAAAAAAAAATAGAATATATATAACTCCACCCAATGGACCTCATTGACTTGTGATGGGGTTTCATCATTGTGTACAGCCTCTTAACAAGAAAAAAAACAAACTATAGAAAACTTTTTTTTTTTTTTTTGGGTAAATTTAATGGAACCTTTTGAAGGAGGCTCCTAACGGATCTTTGGATTTGGATATGAGCCTAGCCTTAAGGCCCCTATACACATATTGTCGGCCAAACCTGCCACGAACAGTGGGTTTGGCCGACAGTTCCATGTGTATGGGAGCTCCTGACAGATGATGTTAGATGAGAGAAGAATTGGGCGAAATGAGTATTTTTATCGGATCCTTTTGTTCTCCCAGGAGATAAGTTTCTGCCAGTGGATTTCTCCCCTTTACCCATTAAAGTAAACATGCGCGTTTGGCTGAGCTGAACGCATATGGAAGTGTAATCTGCGGTGGGGGTCCACGTGTGGTTTATCTCCATTTAGTGGGGCTCAACTGTTATCGGGTCCACAGCATTCTAGTTGTAAAACTGCAGCAGGAACTGTGGTGGTTTCTGCTGCGGAATATGCAGCACAGTTATAAAATGTCAACGCTGGACGTGCATTTTTTTGAGTCCATTAAAAAAAAAAAATGGTCTGGTGCTTTACAGCCGGTGTCAGAGGAAGCTCCAGGTGTGGCTGATCAAAGGGTCTCCCCCTGCGATTGGGGCACCGAATTTCCCAGTGACATAATCGGATACTGGGGGAGCCATCTGCAATCAGCCCTAAGGACCACCTATTAACCCAGTCTTCACCCTTCTGACCAGGCCTAATTTTGCAAATCTGATGTGTCAATTTATGTGGTAATAGCTTTGCAACACTTTTACTTATCCAAGCCATTCTGAGACTGTTTTCTCGTGACACATTGTACTTCATGATAGTCATAAATTTGAGTCAATAGATTTCACCTTTATTTATGAAAAAATCCCAAATTTACCAAAAGTTTACAAAAATTTCCAATTTTCAAAATTTCTGCTTTTTAAAACAGAAAGTGATACCTCATTAAAATATTTGTTACTAATCAAATCGGTTTTTTTACACAATAAAAGCACACAGAGCTATGGGGACTGGGTATTGCGGATGTGCTAGTGGCGATCTAGCAGCCCATGTCCTCAGCTCTATACACAAAATCCCGGTGACAGGTTCCCTTTAACATTCCCCATATGTCTACTTTATGTTGGCATCATTTTGGAAATGTCATTTTATTTTTTTAGGACGTTAGAAGGCTTAGAATTTTAGAAGCAATTCTTAAAATTTTAAAGAAAATTTCTAAAACCCACTTTTTAATGACCAGTTCACGTCTGAAGTCACTTTGTGGGGCTTACATAGTGGAAATCCCCCATAAATGACCCCATTGTAGAAACTACACCCCTCAAGTTACTCAAAACTATTTTTAGAAACTTTGTTAACCCTTTTAGGTGTTCCACAATAATTCATGGAAAATGGAGATGAAATTTCTAAATTTCACTTTTTTAGCAGATTTTCAATTTTTATAAATTTTTTTTTTCCTTTTCTTTAACACATCAAGGGTTAACAGTCAAACAACTCAATATTTATTACCCTGATTCTGCGGTTTACAGAAACACCCCCAGGGCTCCAGACTAAAAAAAATATCAAGGAGCCATTGCCTCCTAACCTGAAAAATTTAGGAGCCAAATTTAAAATACATATAATTACGGTATAATAAAAAAACACATGTCTTACCTAGGGTTGTCACGATACCAAAATTTTGACTCTATTTCGATACCATAAAAAAGTATTGCGATACTCAATACCATGTGAAAAAAATAAACCACCAAAAAAGACGCGTGCATTCCACATTTTATGGAACGTCTGGACCATAATAGAACAGTCCTAACCTAATTTTTGTCAGGACAAGGTGACTAAAAAATTGCAAATTTCTGTTACAGCGTTTCCCCGCATAGGAGATATTTTAATAGTTTGCGCTTTTTCGGGCGTGGCGATATATATATTTTTTTATTGTTTATATATTTTATATGTAAAATTGGGCAAGGGGGTGATTTAAACTTTAATATTTTGGTGTTTTTATTTATTTTTTACTTTTTATTTAATACCCGTTTACCCCCTTAGGGGCTAGAACCTGGGATCTTTCATCCCATGTCCTATTCACCCTGATAGAGCTCTGTGCACACAGCAGCAGGGAGCCGACTATGGCAGCCAGGGCTTCAGTAGCGTCCTGGCTGCCATGGTAACCGATCGGGGCCCCAGGATTACACTGCTGGGGCTCAGATCGGAACTGCCACTGCACCACCAATGACTTTTTTTTTTTTATTAAGTAATTTTTTATTAGCATTTTTTAATAATAATACAAACATAAGGCCCCAACCCCCACATACCCTCCCCCCACAAACCATCATTGCGATGCCCTCCATCTTCCATAGCTTCAACATTCGGTTACACCAGTACATCCACATAAAAGTTACACAGGCACAAGCCCCATCCCTACAACAATCCCACAAAATCTTGAGAGAAAACTTTGTGATCTTATAATTGGAGATGGAATATACATTTGTTATCGGCCATAACCTCCCCACATTACATTGCATATCGTAGAAGCATTCCATGTCTTCTATGAGAAGCTGCCAATCACCAAGCCATATATATATATATATATATATATATATATATATATACAATCAGCGATAGTACCCTCACACTAATCCCAGACGGTATCTCTGAAGTTCCCTGGACACCAGCCCGGGGGCATCAATCCAAGGAGTCCAGAGCTTTTCAAATTTGGCCATGGCACCCCTCTTCCTATAGACCCCTCGTTCCATATTAAGTAACCAATTAATCTTGGCTATATATTCGGTTTTACTAGGACTACCCTCATCCAGCCAGTGTTGAGCAATCAGCTTACGAGCCATATACAACATTCTGGCCACTGCTATCTTCCTGGGCTCAGTGATTGGCAAGTCCTCCACATACCCCAATACACAGACAAATGGCGTCACATCCAGCGTAACTTCATACAGAGAATTGATAAGATGCAGCACTGTGCGCCAAAAACCCTCCAGGGCCGAGCACGACCACAGCATGTGTAGCATACCTGCTTCCTCCCCGCATCGCGGGCATTTGGAGTCCAACCGAAGTCCAATATTAAACAGAAGCTGAGGAGTTCTATAAACCCTATGTATTAGGTATAGGTGCGACAGCCTAAGGGCCTCGCTGAGAGAGAGCTGCGGAATCCTCTCCAATATCTCCTGCCACTGGGTTTCCTCTAACGGCCCCATCTCCGCTTCCCATTTTGTCCTACTATTTATCGGGTGGTCTTGCAGAAATAGATCCAGCAAGGTCTGATAGAGCAAAGAAATAACCCCAGAGGAGGAATCCCTCTTCTCTATAAATGCAATAATCTTGTTTTGAAGTACCGTGCTCAACATACCGCCGTCCTGGTCAGCCCGGAAGGCATGGCGCAGCTGCAAGTACCTATAGAAATCTGAGGACGGCAATCCAGTTTCTGTCTGAAGTTGCTCATAAGATTTAAGACCATTATTATCAATAAGTTGGTGAATTCTAATAATGCCCCTGTTACGCCAACCCCTCATTCCCTGCAAAGAACCTAAATGAGGCAACCACGGGGTGTCCCATATAGAGGTATATTGCGTTACGCCTTTAATGCCCTGCATGTCCCTCACTTTCCACCACATTTTATGCAAGAGGCGCAGCGTAGGGAACGCCACACCCGACATCTTTAGCTTATCTGCCTCTAATGCCTCATAGAGATTTGAAACCACCAAAAAGTCTCTCAGTAGCTTATGCTGGGTATCTCCCTCTTCCCTTTCCCAGCCCCTCATATGCTGAAGTTGGGAAGCTAGGAAATACACCCACGGATTTGGGAGAGCCAAACCCCCATCAGTTTTACCTCTCTGCAGTATTTCCAGCCGCAGTCTTGCTGAGCCCCCTCTCCATATAAGCTCCCTAAACAGTCTATTGACTGAGTGAAAAAACCTGAGCGGTAACCATATGGGGGAATTATGTAGTAAGTAAAGCAGCTGCGGCATCCAGATCATCTTGATAAGATTAATCCGTCCTACTACTGACAGCGGCAGCTTAGACCAAACATGAAGTTTTTGTTTGAATCTGCCCACGAGGGGAGACAAATTCAGTTTCTCATAATCAGTAAGCTTCCTAGACACCACCACCCCCAGATACTTGAATTCACTCAACACCTGTAATCCTGACTGAGCATAATCCGCAGAATGATCTACTTGATCTATAGGAAGGAGGGACGATTTACTCCAATTGATAACCAGGCCAGAGTACTGTCCAAAAGTGCCAATCACACCCATAACTACTGGAAGGGATTCTCTAGCCTCGGCCAAGAACAGTAAGGCATCGTCCGCATACAATGCTATTTTCTCCTGAAACCCGCCCCGCTTAAACCCAATGATGCCAGCATGACTCCGAATCATAGCCGCCAATGGCTCTATAGCCAGGGCAAATAGCAACGGAGATAGGGGGCAGCCCTGCCTAGTTCCCCTATAAAGCCGAAACCCTTCTGATAATCCACCAATGATTTTAATACTTTGGGGGGGTTGGGGGCGCACTGTGCCACCAATGATTTTGATTTAAAATACTGGGGTTGGGGGGGGTTCGGTGCACTGCGCCACCAATGTATATAGTTTATGCTTAATACAAAAGTAGGCTGCGGGTGCCGGACATATCCCATACCCGGCACCCCCAGCCTCTATGACTGCGTGCTGCGATCCGCCGCTATTAACCCCTCAGGTGCCACACCTGAGGGGTTCATAGCGGCGGATCGCAGCGCGCAGTCATAGAGGCTGGGTGCCGGGTATGGGATATGTCCGGCACCCGCAGCCTGAGTTTGTATTAAGCATAAACTATATTCATTGGTGGCGCAGTGGCCATAGCCCCTCCCCTCCTCCTCACTGCTATCAGCCCATTGGTGGCAGCAGCACAGGGGGGAGGGACTATCTCCTTCTCCCCTGTGTTGTTGAGAAGAACATGGCACGCGCTGACGGCAGCACGTGCCATGTCAGTTTGTGAAAGCTGCAGAGCAGCGGCGGGTCTAGGCGCAAATGGCGACAAGACTACAAAGTCTTGTCGCCATTTAACAATTCTAGGGCGCGTTTGCGACCATTTTGGTCGCCATCTGGAGCCCTGACCGCACATGTGGTCGTAAACTGATCTAAGGGCACACGGCAGGGTGCAGAAGAAAAGGAACGCCATATGGTTTTTGGAAGGCAGATTTTGCTGGACTGGTTTTTATGCCATGTCCCATTTAAAGCCCCCCTGATGCACCCTTACAGTAGAAACTCCCAAAAAGTGACCCTATTTTGGAAACTAGGGGATAAGGTGGTAGTTTTATTGGTACATGTGATTTCTAATTTCTATATATTGCATTTTTTTTTGTGAGGCAAGGTACAGTTTTTATTTTTTACAACATTCATCTGACGTTAGATCATGCTCTATTTTTATAGGGCAGTTTGTTACGGACGCAATGATATCAAATATGTCTACTTTACTTTGTTTCAGTTTTACATAATGCATTTTTGAGATTTTTTTTTTCTTTTTCTTTTGATAGTCTTGTGCAGGGGCTCGTTTCTTGCAAGAAGAGTTGATGGTTTTTATTGGTACCATTTTTAGGTACATATGATTTTTTTTTTTTTAAATTTATTACACTTTATGGGGCAAGGTGACCAAAAAATTGGTAATTTGGGCAGTTTTTATTTATTTTTACAGCATTCACCTGAGGGGTTAGGTCATGTGACATTTTTATAGAGCAGATGGTTACGGACATGGCAATACCGAATATGTCTACTTTTTCTTATTTACCGTATTTTTCGCCCTATAGGACGCACCGGCCCATAAGATGCACCTAGGTTTTTGGGGAGGAATATAAGAAAAATATATATTTTTAACCAAAAGGTGTGCTTTTGGTGGGTTTGGAACTAATGGTGGTCTGTGGATGGCACTATTACTGGGGATCTGTGGATGGCACTGTTATGGGGGGGGATCTGTGGATGGCACTGTTATGGGGGGGGATCTGTGGATGGCACTGTTATGGGGGGGGATCTGTGGATGGCACTGTTATATGGGGGGATCTGTGGATGGCGCACTGTTATGGGGGGATCTGTGGATGGCGCACTGTTATGGGGGGATCTGTGGATGGCGCACTGTTATGGGGGGATCTGTGGATGGCGCACTGTTATGGGGGGATCTGTAGATGGCGCACTGTTATGGGGGGATCTGTGGATGGCGCACTGTTATGGGGGATCTGTGGATGGCGCACTGTTATGGGGGGGATCTGTGGATGGCGCACTGTTATGGGGGGATCTGTGGATGGCGCACTGTTATGGGGGGGATCTGTGGATGGCGCACTGTTATGGGGGGGATCTGTGGATGGCGCACTGTTATGGGGGGGATCTGTGAATGGCGCACTGTTATGGGGGGATCTGTGGATGGCGCACTGTTATATGGGGATCTGTGGATGGCGCACTGTTATATGGGGATCTGTGGATGGCGCACTGTTATATGGGGATCTGTGGATGGCGCACTGTTATATGGGGATCTGTGGATGGCGCACTGTTATATGGGGATCTGTGGATGGCGCACTGTTATATGGGGATCTGTGGATGGCGCACTGTTACAGTGGGGGAAATAATTATTTGACCCCTCACTGATTTTGTAAGTTTGTCCAATGACAAAGAAATGAAAAGTCTCAGAACAGTATCATTTCAATGGTAGGTTTATTGTAACAGTGGCAGATAGCACATCAAAAGGAAAATCGAAAAAATAACTTTAAATAAAAGATAGCAACTGATTTGCATTTCATTGAGTGAAATAAGTATTTGAACCCCTACCAACCATTAAGAGTTCTGGCTCCCACAGAGGGGTTAGACACTTCTACTCAATTAGTCACCCTCATTAAGGACACCTGTCTTAACTAGTCACCTGTATAAAAGACACCTGTCCACAGAATCAATCAATCAAGCAGACTCCAAACTCTCCAACATGGGAAAGACCAAAGAGCTGTCCAAGGATGTCAGAGACAAAATTGTAGACCTGCACAAGGCTGGAATGGGCTACAAAACCATTAGCAAGAAGCTGGGAGAGAAGGTGACAACTGTTGGTGCGATTGTTCGAAAATGGAAGGAGCACAAAATGACCATCAATCGACCTCGCTCTGGGGCTCCACGCAAGATCTCACCTCGTGGGGTGTCAATGGTTCTGAGAAAGGTGAAAAAGCATCCTAGAACTACACGGGAGGAGTTAGTTAATGACCTCAAATTAGCAGGGACCACAGTCACCAAGAAAACCATTGGAAACACATTACACCGCAATGGATTAAAATCCTGCAGGGCTCGCAAGGTCCCCCTGCTCAGGAAGGCACATGTGCAGGCCCGTCTGAAGTTTGCCAATGAACACCTGAATGATTCAGAGAGTGACTGGGAGAAGGTGCTGTGGTCTGATGAGACCAAAATAGAGCTCTTTGGCATTAACTCAACTCGCTGTGTTTGGAGGAAGAAAAATGCTGCCTATGACCCCCAAAACACCGTCCCCACCGTCAAGCATGGGGGTGGAAACATTTTGCTTTGGGGGTGTTTTTCTGCTAAGGGCACAGGACAACTTATTCGCATAAACGGGAAAATGGACGGAGCCATGTATCGTGAAATCCTGAGCGACAACCTCCTTCCCTCTGCCAGGAAACTGAAATTGGGTCGTGGATGGGTGTTCCAGCACGACAATGACCCAAAACATACAGCAAAGGCAACAAAGGAGTGGCTCAAGAAGAAGCACATTAAGGTCATGGAGTGGCCTAGTCAGTCTCCGGACCTTAATCCAATCGAAAACCTATGGAGGGAGCTCAAGCTCAGAGTTGCACAGAGACAGCCTCGAAACCTTAGGGATTTAGAGATGATCTGCAAAGAGGAGTGGACCAACATTCCTCCTAAAATGTGCGCAAACTTGGTCATCAATTACAAGAAACGTTTGACCTCTGTGCTTGCAAACAAGGGTTTTTCCACCAAGTATTAAGTCTTTTTTTGTTAGAGGGTTCAAATACTTATTTCACTCAATGAAATGCAAATCAGTTGCTATCTTTTATTTAAAGTTATTTTTTCGATTTTCCTTTTGATGTGCTATCTGCCACTGTTACAATAAACCTACCATTGAAATGATACTGTTCTGAGACTTTTCATTTCTTTGTCATTGGACAAACTTACAAAATCAGTGAGGGGTCAAATAATTATTTCCCCCACTGTATATGGGGATCTGTGGATGGCGCACTGTTATATGGGGATCTGTGGATGGCGCACTGTTATATGGGGATCTGTGGATGGCGCACTGTTATATGGGGATCTGTGGATGGCGCACTGTTATATGGGGATCTGTGGATGGCGCACTGTTATATGGGGATCTGTGGATGGCGCACTGTTATGGGGGGGATCTGTTATACGCCTTTTTGATCACTCAGTGTTGCAATTTTTGTGATGTAAGGTGACAAAAAATTTTATTTATTTTTTTAAACTTTATTTCTGTCCCACTCTGGGACTTCAACTTTTGGGGGTCTGTATGGTAATGCATTGCCTGTTAGTGTATTACACAGAGTAATACACTAACAGGTTGCCTAAGAGACCCAGCCCGAGGCTGGGTCTCCCCGGCACCCATAGAAGGCCAGCCCCGATGCCGTGCAATGCATTGGGCAGCCTCTGCATGGCTTCGGGCTGCCTTGTCACCCATCGGTTCCCCGCCACAGCAGTGTGGGGGATCCGATGGGCTTCCTCACCCGCAGCAAACCTCTTATATGTCGCGGTCGGCGCTGACTGCGGCATAGAAGGGGTTAATCCGCTGGCATCTGCGTTTACAGCGATTATGGCGGATACAGCAGGGGCCCAGCTATCATGGACTGCCGGACCCCTGCAGTGATCGGGTGCGCACCGCTCTGGTGCTGCCCGATCACTACGACGTACTACTATGTCAAGATGCGGGAAGTCATTTACTTCCATGACGTAATAGCACGTCATATGTCAGGAAGGGGTTAAGGACCCCAGGGCTGATTGTTCTGGAAGCTGTAACAGCAGCCTGTGTCATACTGACAGAGTATAATGTATTAGCATCCAGGAGTGTGATGATACATTATAAATGTGGTTATAAAATAGTAATCCCATTGTTTTTTATTTTATTTTTATTTTTTTATAAACATTATAACTAATAAAAAATCTCAATCTCCCCAAAAATCACTACTGTTTAGTGTAAAATATATTCTATTTATACACACGGGAAATAATATATATATTTTTTTAATATATCCGCAGCAAAAAAATTAAAATAAGGGCATAAAAAGGTTACGGCTGCTAAAATGCAAAGAGAAAACAAACGTTTTGCTGATCATTAAGGGATTAATACTTGCTGTAGACTTTCATGCAACATCTGCTTTTTGACCATAATATACACGAAAAGCGTCCGATCCTGGTTGTCTGAGTAACTATAGAAATGAATGTTCTTCAATCTCTTCCTTGTTTTATGGCCTTGTTTGGGCTTTTGATGTAGTGCACATGTGTTTGAACAGCTTTATGAGCCTTGCCAATGACTGCACCTAACTACTGAAAAAATCCAACATGGCGGGTCATTCTTTATTCTGCCTTAACTTGGCACCTGCTCATCTTGTTTGTCATGAAAAGGTCTAAATTGTCCTTTTTGGCTTTCCAAAATAGGCATTACTGAAAGTAATCATGGAGGTGCCAAGTATTCAGCCAGCTCTACAGCTATTGGTCCTACTCTGATCTGTCAAGTGTTCTTCAATGTTTTTTCCAGGAAGAATACTGGTCATTTGTTCTTATTACTGTTAGGCTCCATTCACACGTCCGCATTTTCGTTCCGCTTTTTGCGGAACGGAATTGCGGACCCATTCATTTCTATGGGACCTGGAATTGCGGATCCGCACTTCCGGGTCCGCATTTCCGTTCCCGAAAAATATAGAACATGTCCTATTCTTGTCCGCATTTGCGGACAAGAATAGGCATTTTCTATAAGTGCTGGCGATGTGCGGACCGCAAAATGCGGAATGCACATCGCCGATGTCCGTTTTTTGCGGATCCACACACACGGACGTGTGAATGCAGCCTTAACAGTTCTTTTTGTTCTGATTTTATAGTGAAATAACCTTGAATGTTGTAATGTCAAAGCATTTATCTAATCGCAGTGAAGAAGTCTCTTGATAACCTACACAAAATGCATGGGAATAACTTGTTTCTACTTAAAGGGGTTATCCCATGATTAATGTAAAACATGAAAATCGGACATCACATGCCACATGGAAATATGTAACAAAGCTAAACCAGGGTGGACCCAAAGCGTACCCAATAATTACTCTGCTAGATTTATTTCAAGAGGCAGGTCAGTTGGTGTGTCCTTTCTGCTGGTATAACAGCTTGGGGTTGTGTCCTCTTAGGAGGTCTCCTTTCTGCTGAAGCTCCTTCCCTATAACTGTCACAGCTTCTAGCAGGCAGTTGAAGGATGGCACTAAAGCATGTGCCACCACCTTAGTGATATTACTGAGGTGGACAGAGACATAAGGAAAAGAACAAACGGCAGGTGGCGCTATACATATACATTTTATTGTATATCTCAACAGCTATACAAATTTCTCGTTAATGTCATTGGGGGACACAGCACCATGGGTATACGCCAAGCTACCACTAGGAGGCGACACTAGCACCGCGGGCTGCATTCTTGTTGCGGCTCGTGACCTAGAGGGTTCTCCTCAATTGCATATACCAGAACAATGGTTTACAAGCGGTCAGCATTATGGATCTAATCTGCATGCTATCATACTTTATATGAAATCGGGACAAAAACACCACACCCTGGAGAAAAAAACGCGATCATTTACATAATAAAAGAAAGGTGAATACTTTGTGGGCTCCTCATCCTCCGTCCAGGCTCATCATTGTTCTTTCATATCTTTCCCCGAAATTCCAGTGAATCTGAAATGATACACAATATTAGTGATACAAGTGACATTCAAAGAGCCCATTGCCCTTGTTTTACTTATTTCTATTGTTTTTTTAGTTATTATTTTTTACAATTTACATTTTTTATACAAGATATTTTTATCAATGAACATGTCCTCTGCAGGAGGAAATACTCGAAACCACATCATCAGCATATACAGCGGGCAAACTTCTCATCTCACAGTCCGCCTCCCTATCTATAATCAATATTCAAACCATTAGGCTGTAGGCTATTGAGAGTCTGAATCCAATATGATTCTCTCTTTTTAAGTAATGCTACACGATCACCACCACTACGGGGCATTTGTATCTGGTCAATGATCCAGCATCTCAAGTCTTTTTCACTGTGTTTTTTGAGTGAAAAATGCCTTGGTACTGGAAGATCTGTACGGCCCTTTCTGATAGTAAACCTATGGTTGTTGAGCCTGGTCTTTAGGTCAGTGGAGGTTTCCCCTACGTACAGCAACTGACAAGGACAGGAGAGAACATATACTACAAAAGTAGAGTCGCATGATAGATGAAATTTAATGGGATATAATATTCCCGTATTGGGATGTGTAAAGGACCTAGATCTACAAATAAAACGACAATTGACACAATGCAGGCACGGGAAGCACCCGGTGCCCGATGGTGCCAATGTAGTTTGTCTGGTAACACTTTTGGGTCCCACATCTGCTCTGACTAATTGGTCTCTAATATTTTTACATCTCCGATATGCACAAAGGGGAGGTATCTTAAATTCCGGCGCAACTTTTTTGCAACCACTTAACACAGGCCAATGTCGTTTCAAGATCTTACTAATGTCATTACTGTACTCAGAGTAAGTGGATACAAATGTAGCTCTCTTTTCTATCTTCCTGTAGCTCTCTTTTCTATCTTCCTGTTTTTATTATTAGCCTGTAGCAAAAAATCTCTATCCAAAGCTAATGCTTTATCTTTGTGTCTCCAGTAATATACTGGGGTACCCTCGTAACTTAAATTTGGAGATAATCTCCAACAGTTTTGTCTAGGGTGTCCCTATCAGTGACTATCCTCCTTGCCCTCAAGAACTGTGAGTACGGTAAATGTTTCACCATAATGCGAGGGTGACAGCTTTCATACCTCAATGTCGTGTTTCTGTCCGTAGGTTTTATATAAAGTTGTTTACTTAAGGATCCATTGGACAGCTTTTTTGCTGCCACCACATGAGTGAATAAACACTACCTGATGTTTTACTGAACAAACCGTCTGGAGTGCAGTCCAATTTTTTGTGGGTAAGATCCAGTTACCGCACTTGGACTCTGCACCCGTCCTTATCTGCTTCCAAGGTGGAGCTGCCGGTAGTTTTTTTCATTATATATATATATATATATATATATATATATTACACTGCTCAAAAAAATAAGGGGAACACAAAAATAACACATCCTAGATCTGAATTAATTAAATATTCTTCTGAAATACTTTGTTCTTTACATAGTTGAATGTGCTGACAACAAAATCACACAAAAAAAAAAAATGGAAATCAAATTTTTTAACCCATGGAGGTCTGGATTTGGAGTCACCCTCAAAATTAAAGTGGAAAAACACACTACAGGCGGATCCAACTTTGATGTAATGTCCTTTAAAACAAGTCAAAATGAGGCTCAGTAGTGTGTGTGGCCTCCACGTGCCTGTATGACCTCCCTACAACGCCTGTGCATGCTCCTGATGAGGTGGCGGACGGTCTCCTGAGGGATCTTCTCCCAGACCTGGACTAAAGCATCTGCCAACTCCTGGACAGTCTGTGGTGCAACGTGACGTTGGTGGATAGAGCGAGACGTGATGTCCCAGATGTGCTCAATTGGATTCAGGTCTGGGGAACGGGCGGGCCAGTCCATAGCATCAATGCCTTCGTCTTGCAGGAACTGCTGACACACTCCAGCCACATGAGGTCTAGCATTGTCTTGCATTAGGAGGAACCCAGGGCCAACCGCACCAGCATATGGTCTCACAAGGGGTCTGAGGATCTCATCTCGGTACATAATGGCAGTCAGGCTACCTCTGGCGAGCACATGGAGGGCTGTGCGGCCCTCCAAAGAAATGCCACCCCACACCATTACTGACCCAATGCCAAACCGGTCATGCTGGAGGATGTTGCAGGCAGCAGAACGTTCTCCACGGCGTCTCCAGACTCTGTCACGTCTGTCACATGTGCTCAGTGTGAACCTGCTTTCATCTGTGAAGAGCACAGGGCGCCAGTGGCGAATTTGCCAATCTTGGTGTTCTCTGGCAAATGCCAAACGTCCTGCACGGTGTTGGGCTGTAAGCACAACCCCCACCTGTGGACGTCGGGCCCTCATATCACCCTCATGGAGTCTGTTTCTGACCGTTTGAGCAGACACATGCACATTTGTGGCCTGCTGGAGGTCATTTTGCAGGGCTCTGGCAGTGCTCCTCCTGTTCCTCCTTGCACAAAGGCGGAGGTAGCGGTCCTGCTGCTGGGTTGTTGCCCTCCTACGGCCTCCTCCGCGTCTCCTGATGTACTGGCCTGTCTCCTGGTAGCGCCTCCATGCTCTGGACACTACGCTGACAGACACAGCAAACCTTCTTGCCACAGCTCGCATTGATGTGCCATCCTGGATAAGCTGCACTACCTGAGCCACTTGTGTGGGTTGTAGACTCCGTCTCATGCTACCACTAGTGTGAAAGCACTGGCAGCATTCAAAAGTGACCAAAACATCAGCCAGGAAGCATAGGAACTGAGAAGTGGTCAGGTCACCAACTGCAGAACCACTCCTTTATTGGGGGTGTCTTGCTAATTGCCTATAATTTCCACCTGTTGTCTATCCCATTTGCCCAACAGCATGTGAAATTGATTGTCACTCAGTGTTGCTTCCTAAGTGGACAGTTTGATTTCACAGAAGTGTGATTGACTTGGAGTTACATTGTGTTGTTTAAGTGTTCCCTTTATTTTTTTGAGCAGTGTGTGTGTGTGTATATGTATATATATATATATATATATATATATATATATATATATATATATATAATGAAAAAAACTACCGGCAGCACCACCTTGGAAGCAGATAAGGACGGGTGCAGAGTTCAAGTGTTGTATATATTCACCTAAAGAATTATTAGGAACACCTGTTCTATTTCTCATTAATGCAATTATCTAGTCAGCCAATCACATGGCAGTTGCTTCAATGCATTTAGGGGGGTGGTCCTGGTCAAGACAATCTCCTGAACTCCAAACTGAATGTCAGAATGGGAAAGAAAGGTGATTTAAGCAATTTTGACCATGGCATGGTTGTTGGTGCCAGATGGGCCCAGGGCTGTGGAGTCGGTAGATAAATGTTCCGACTCCGACTCCTCAGTTTTATGTACTTCCGACTCCGACTCCACTGTATTAATATGCGAATGTATTTTATACATTCCTTGAGGGAAAGAAACGCAACCTACCACAGGACTACTGGCTGGGAAGCTGCTTTCTCCTTTGTGTGCTGATCTTCTGCTGAAGATAGGGCAGTGGGAGGATCCAGGAAGGGGCATTTATTCTAAAACATGATTTTCCTAGGAGAATCCCATAGTCATGTTTAAAGTTTAAGCTAACAATCGGAGTTTACAAGTTTTTATAGCCTTAGCTAAATGACAGCAGTTTTTCCAATGGTTTACAGCTTCAGTCTTGAACTATTGGCCTTCCATTCCCTTCACTTATACAAGTGTCTCACTCTCTAGTCCTGCAAAAAACATATTTTTTTTAATCCCTTATCAGTGAGAGGCTAGGTTACAAATGGACGCTGCGTTCCCTGTAAAAGCAGAACACAACACTATGGAAAGTATAAGTATTGCAGCTCCTAATTGTGCGTTGCATGTCATATAGTGAAGCACATGAAAAGCATGCTTTTTCACGGTCATTTAACATGTTCGTTTTGCAGTTACGTGAGGCACTGCATGCATTGGTCTTTATTCTTACAGTAGAGAAGTCATTAATTATAACTTTTTGTGAATTGGGACATTTAAACTTGCTTTTTTTTTATTCCAATCTAAATTTAGTAGGAGTAGGAGTCGGAGTCGGTGCATTGTTTGCCGACTCCGACTCCAGGTACCCAAAATTTCCCTCGACTCCGACTCCACAGCCCTGGATGGGCCGGTCTGAGTATTTCACAATCTGCTCAGTTACTGTGATTTTCACGCACAACCATTTCTAGGGTTTACAAAGAATGGTGTGAAAAGGGAAAAACATCCAGTATGCGGCAGTCCTGTGGGCAAAAATGCCTTGTGGATGCTAGAGGTCAGAGGAGAATGGGCCTCAAGCTGATAGAAGAGCAACGTTGGCTGAAATAACCACTCGTTACAACCGAGGTATGCAGCAAAGCATTTGTGAAGCCACAACACGCACAACCTTGAGGCGGATGGGCTACAACAGCAGAAGACCCCACCGGATACCACTCATCTCCACTATAAATAGGAAAAAGAGGCTACAATTTGCACGAGCTCACCAAAATTGGACTGTTGAAGACTGGAAAAATGTTGCCTGGTCTGATGAGTCTCGATTTCTGTTGAGACATTCAAATGGTAGAGTCCGAATTTGGCGTAAACAGAATGAGAACATGTATCCATCCTCTGGCTACTTCCAGCAGAATAATGCACCATGTCACAAAGCTCGAATCATTTCAAATTGGTTTCTTGAACATGACAATGAGTTCACTGTACTAAAATGGCCCCTACAGTCACTAGATCTCAACCCAATAGAGCATCTTTGGGATGTGGTGGAAGGGGAGCTTCGTGCCCTGGATGTGCATCCCTCAAATCTCCATCAACTGCAAGATGCTATCCTATCAATATGGGCCAACATTTCTAAAGAATGCTATCAGCACCTTGTTGAATCAATGCCACGTAGAATTAGGGCAGTTCTGAAGGCAAAAGGGGGTCCAACACCGTATTAGTATGGTGTTCCTAATAATTCTTTAGGTGAGTGTATAATATATATATATATATATATATATTATAATATAATATAATATAATATTTTTTATTTTTTTTGGGACATTCCCTTTTAACTAGCAGCCAGTGCCAGGCAGCTGCTAATGAGATGATGGGGTGCCTCAAAAGGGGCATAGATCTACATGACTAGGACGAACTTTACAAACGACTAGTCAGACTTCTCATGGAGTGTGCACAAGAAGGACATAGATCTAGAGAGGCGGGCAAATAAAGGAATAACAGGAATGGGTGGACTACAGTACCTAAAAACATTATCAAAATTAAGGTTACTTGGTTTAGAAAAAAGATGCCCGGACAGCCTACAGCAGGGCATTGTGGGAGTTGTAGTTTTACAACAGCTGGAGGGCCGCAGTTTGAGATGCCTGGTCTAGATGTAAGAAGGTTTGTACACAAACGTAGAAGAGGATTCTTTACGGTAAGAGCAGTGACACTATGGAACGCTCTGCCTGATGAGGTAGTGATGGTGAATTCACTAAGGCCTCTTGCAGACAAGCGTGTCTGGATGCGTCCCGGTGCACTGCGGCAAACCCGCGCGAGTAGGTACGCAATTGCAGTCAGTTTTGACTGCGATTGCGCTCCGTTTTTATCGCACGGGTGCAATGCGCTTTGCACGCGCGTGATAAAAAAAACTGACTGTGGTACCCAGACCCGAACTTCTTCACAGAAGTTCAGGTTTGGGTTCAAGGTTGTGTAGATTATATTATTTTCCCTTATAACATAAATATAATAGCATTCTGAATACAGAATGCATAGTAAAATAGGGCTGGAGGGGTTAAATTTTTTTTAAATTTAACTCTCCTTAATCCACTTGTTCGCGCAGCCGGCATCTCTTCTGTCTTGTTCTGTGAGGAATAGGACCTTTTGACATCACTACACTCATCACATGGTCAGTCACATGATCCATCACCATGGTGATGGATCATGTGACGGACCATGTGATGAACGTAGTGACATCATCAAAGGTCCTATTCCTCACAAAAGAAGACAGAAGAGATGCCGCAGCGCGAACTAGTGTATTAAGGTGAGCTAAATTATTTTTTCTTTATTTTTTAACCCCTCCAGGCCCTAGTGTACTATGCATTCTGTATTCAGAATGCTATTTTCCCTTTATAGCCATGTTTATAAGGGAAAATAATAATGATCGGGGTCCCCATCCCCATCGTCTCCTAGCAACAGTGTGTGTGAAATCGCACCGCATCCCACTTGCTTGCGATTTTCACGCAACCCCATTCACTTCAGGGGCCTGCGTTACGTGAATAAACGCACAAAGAGAGCATGCTGCCAAGTTTCACGCAAACGCACAAGTGATGCGTGAAAATCACCGCTCATGTGCACAGCTCCATAGAACTGAATGGGTCGGGATTCAGTGCGGGTGCAATGCGTTCAACTCACGCATTGCACCCGCGCGGAAATCTCGCCCGTGTGAAAGGGGCCTAAAGAGTTCAAGAGGGCCTGGATTGTATTTATCGAGTGTAATAATATTACAGGTTATATCTACTAGATATGGGTCGTTGATCCGCAAAATTATTCTGATTGCCTGATTGGAGTCGGGAAGAATTTTCCCCTCTAAAATGAGGGAAAATTGGCTTCTACCTCCCAGGAGTTTTTCTGCCAAGGGCTCATGCACACGACGTATTTTATTTTTCTGTCCTTTCCGGAAGGTACTCCGTGAGCATTCCATTTCTGTATGTCCGTATTTGTTCCGCTAAAAAAATGTCCTATTGTCCGCATTACAGAGAAGGATAGTACTGTTCTATTAGGGGCCAGCTGTTCCGTTCCGCAAAAATACGGAATGCACACGGACGTCATCTGTATTTTTGCGGATCGGATTTTTTGCGTACCGCAAAATACATAGTCGTGTGCATGAGGCCTAACTTTGGATAAAATTTGCCGGGTAACAGACTGAACTGGATGGGCCTATGTTAGGCTAATTTCACATTAGCGTTTTTTTGCGGATCCATCATGGATCTGCAAAAATGCTTCCGTTACAATAATACAACCGCATGCATCCGTCATGAACGGATCCGGTTGTATTATGTCTTGTATAGGCCATGACGGATCTGTCCATGTACACCATAGAAAGTCAATGGAGGGTCAGATCCGTTTTCTATTGTGTCAGAGAAAATGGATCCGTGCCCATTGGACTTACATTGTGTGCAGTACGAATCCGTCTTGCTCCGCACCACATCACGGACAGAAAAAATGCTGCAGGCCGCGTTTTGGTGTCCCCCTCCAGAGCGGAATGGAGACTGATCGGAGGCCAAACTGATGCATTCTGAGCGGATCCTTTTCCCTATCAGAATGCATTAGGGCAAAAACTGATCCATTTTGGACTGCTGTGAAAGCACTTGACGGATCTCGCAAACGGAAAGCCAAAACGTGACTGTGAAAGTAGCCTAAGGCCTCATGCACACGGCCGTTGTTTTGGTCTGCATCCGAGCCGCAGTTTTGGCGGCTTGGATTCAGACCCATTCACTTCAATATGGCCGTAAAAGATGCGACAGCACTTCGTGTGCTCTGTTCCGTAGCCCTGCAAATTTTTTTTATAAAAATAACCTGTCCTATTGTCCGCGCTTTGAGGACAAGAATAGGCAGTTATATTAAACGCACACGGACGCCATACGTGTTTTGCGGATCTGCGGTTTGTGGACCGCAAAACACACACCAGTTGTGTGCATGAGGCCTTAGGCTGCAAAAAAACAACTTGTGTTTAAAACTTCATTTTTATGTAACTATGTTGCACATTACACCATAAATGCAATGAATATAGTAAAGTGATCGCCTTTTTCAGGATTCATCACTCAAACGTCATGAGCTCACACTCACACATTTTCAGGGGTACGAATGATAGGCGATAAGCCCTTTTTAGTATATTCACTGTATTTATAGTGTAATGTGCCAATTACTTTGAGGATAGTATGTGTACTCTTGGTTTCGGCAGCTAGGACTGTAGTGCATGTCAGCCGCTTTTGTTCTCTCATTGTTTTAGAACTGGCATCTATAACTGTTTGTAATAGAGTTTTTATTTTTTGTGTTACAGCTGTAGCATGCATTTCTTACTATTTTGTTCCAGTCCTATGGTGTAGACCAGGGGTGGGGAACCCGACCATTTCATGTGGCCCCCGGATATTGCTAAGGGAATGTCACTAGTTTATGCTGCTTTTAGTTAGGACCCCGTAAATGCTGTCGGGGGTGCACGGGGGATGGGTATGGGAATAATAGGGGAAAACTGTTGAAAGTTTCACTTCCCATATTGGTGAATAGAAGCTACGCAAACATTCCTCACAGACCCTGTGATTCGCTGCTATCATAACGGGTATCAGTGATGGATGATTGGGACAAGAGATGTGTGATGTCATTTGTTAAGCATGATTCATTCCTTTTTAGGGAAATATGATTCAGTAATCTTTACAAGATATGTAGTAATTCGTCATCCAGTACTCATCTCTTACCATTTTTATACAATTTTTATTACTATAATTTTGTGTATTGTTTCATTTACTTTACATTGCTTTAACCTGTTAGTACAGGTTTACCTTAGACCTCATGCACACGTCCGTATTCGTTTTGCGGGTTCACAGTCCGCAGATCTGCAAAATATGGACGCTGTCCGTGTGCCATCTGCATATTTACTTATTTTTTTTTTGCCTGTAGACTTCGCGTTTTGTGAACCAGAATAGGTTATGTTCTCTAATTTGCGGACTGCATAACGGATACGATCGTGTGCATGAGGCCTTGTTGGAAACGGTTTGAAGACTATACCTTGAGGCCTGCCATTTACACCCATGAATGATATGAGTACATAAAGAAACCAAAGTAACTCCTGCTTTTGTCCGTCATTGCTTTTATTACTCTATTGTGTGATGCACTTGCTTTTTAATTGAACAGGTTTTTTTTTTTTTTTTTGGGCCTTTTTTCACTGATGAATTCATGTGTAATTTCAGCTCCACCCAGAGCCCTGGGAAACGGCATATTTCTTCATTGTAGCCAGATGTGTCTCCAGCTTTAGGTTTAGATGTATTTTGAAGGTCTAAAAGCATTCCTTACATTCCTAACTGTGTATGCCGTAGACTCTTTGCCTGAAAGTACCAATGCAGACTCCTACTGGGGAATGCTACTTGCAGCAGTGTAGCATCTTAGAGGATTAAAGAGAGACCGGTATATGTACACTGCTCAAAAAAATAAAGGGAACACTTAAACAACACAATGTAACTCCAAGTCAATCACACTTCTGTGAAATCAAACTGTCCACTTAGGAAGCAACACTGAGTGACAATCAATTTCACATGCTGTTGTGCAAATGGGATAGACAACAGGTGGAAATTATAGGCAATTAGCAAGACACCCCCAATAAAGAAGTGGTTCTGCAGGTGGTGATTACAGACCACTTCTCAGTTCCTATGCTTCCTGGCTGATGTTTTGGTCACTTTTGAATGCTGGCGGTGCTTTCACTCTAGTGGTAGCATGAGACGGAGTCTACAACCTACACAAGTGCTCAGGGTAGTGCAGGCTTATCCCAGGATGGCACATCAATGCGAGCTGTGGCAAGAAGGTTTGCTGTGTCTGTCAGCGTAGTGTCCAGAGCATGGAGGCGCTACCAGGAGACAGGCCAGTACATCAGGAGACGTGGAGGAGGCCGTAGAGGGCAACAACCCAGCAGCAGGACCGCTACTCAGCCTTTGTGCAAGGAGGAACAGGAGGAGCACTGCCAGAGCCCTGCAAAATGACCTCCAGCAGGCCACAAATGTGCATGTGTCTTCTCAAACCGGGCAGAAACAGACTCCATGAGGGTGATATGAGGGCCCAAACGTCCACAGGTGGGGGTTGTGGCTTACAGCCCAACACCGTGCAGGACGTTTGGCATTTGCCAGAGAACACCAAGATTGGCAAATACGCCACTGGCGCCCTGTGCTCTTCACAGATGAAAGCTGGTTCACACTGAGCACATGTGACAGACGTGACAGAGTCTGGGAGACGCCGTGGAGAACGTTCTGCTGCCTGTAACATCCAGCATGACCGGTTTGGCATTGGTCAGTAATGGTGTGTTGTGGCATTTCTTTGGAGGGCTGCACAGCCCTCATGTGCTCGCCAGAGGTAGCCTGACTGCATTAGGTACCGAGATGAGATCCTCAGACCCCCTTGTGAGACCATATGCTGGTGCGGGTTGGCCCTGGGTTCCTTCTAATGCAAGACAATGCTAGACCTCATGTGGCTGAAGTGTGTCAGCAGTTCCTGCAAGACGAAGGCATTGATGCTATAGACTGGCCCGCCCGTTCCCCAGACCTGAATCCAATTGAGAAGATCTGGGGACATCATGTCTCGCTCTATCCACCAACGTCACGTTGCACCACAGACTGTCCAGGAGTTGGCAGATGCTTTAGTCCAGGTCTGGGAGGAGATCCCTCAGGAGACCGTCCGCCACTCATCAGGAGCATGCACAGGCGTTGTAGGGAGGTCATACAGGCACGTGGAGGCCACACACACTACTGAGCCTCATTTTGACTTGTTTTAAGGACATTACATCAAAGTTGGATCAGCCTGTAGTGGTGTTTTTCCCACTTTAATTTTGAGTGTGACTCCAAATCCAGACCTCCATGGGTTTAAAAATTTGATTTCCTATTTTTTAATTTTTGTGTGATTTTGTTGTCAGCACATTCAACTATGTAAAGAAGAAAGTATTTCAGAGAATATTTTAATCAGATCTAGGATGTGTTATTTTTGTGTTCCCTTTATTTTTTTGAGCAGTGTAGTATTGTATTGTGTTTTAAGGACTGCTTGTGGATGTTTTCCTTCTGCTGCAGGTCATTGTGTTACCTAGAACCTCATGGAATTATAACTGCTTGCACAGCTTTGAATGCTTGTTTCATTGTACATGGCAAGAGTTTGAGAGTATGGAAAGCTCTCTTCCAGAAGGCTGAACGCTAGGAGAGTGAATTGCAGTTCATCTTTGCCAGGGAGGCCGCTCATTTTCTCACTTAAAGCATATGGAGTGTTGGCTGCAAGAATCACAGAAATCAATGAAATTGCGTGAGGGAATTGTTTCTGCATCCAACATGAAAACAACTGCAAAGACAAGGGACCGCTGCCGCCTGTGGCAACTGTAAATAGGAAACAATGCCTGGGCTTATTGTATTTTCTGTTACTAGATGTGAAATACGGTAACTTGAGCGTTTTTAGTAGTTTGTTGAGCTATTTTGCAGATGCCAATCATTATTGATTTGTAGTTTGCGTGTATCTGTTAATAATTTAACAATGATCTGTACGTTCTTTCATATTTTCATTAGCTATTGCCTACATCTTAGTGTGTGTGTGTTAATGCTCAGCACCAGTCATACCAGGGCAGATCTGTAGACATTATGTCAGCGATTTGTGGGAAAAGAGTCAATATAAGTAATCATTTATGCATCAAAGGGGTTGTCCACTCCATTAGATGTGATAGGCCATCACTGTCTAATTGGTGGTGATCCAACACCACACACCCCAGCCAATCAGCTGTTTTGCAGTAGCGCTGGAAGTTAGCGCCTGAACTACACGGCTCCCTTTCTTGTGCAAGTGAATGGACAGAGCTGTGTTTCCTGCTCCGGAGCTACTGCAGAGCAACTGAGCGGAGTGCTGGACCCTCGTGGATCAGATAGTGATGGCCTATCCTGAAAATAGACCATAAGTTTTAAAAGAGTAGAAAAATCTCTTCTCTTTCTGAGTTCGGAAGTCAAGTGGAGAGTCTTATCAGTGATTTACAACCTTCTGTATGTGTGCAGCTGTCAATTGTTAATAATTAGGTTGTGAGAGTTAGAAAAAGATTTGATATATTTGCATAATAAAAAAACCATATACTTGCCTTCAATAACATGACATGGCAGCAGACTATCGTGGCGGGGGGTCCCTCCACAGACTGACACTTTCCAATCATTGCTGCCAGTTTGAGACTGCCTGAACCTCCCCAGCCGGTAGCACCCAGTTGCAGTAATAAACCTCTACTAGCATTAACTGAGGAACAGGAAAACATGAAAAGGTTATAATAAAATCTGAGTCCTGGAGCTCTTTGTATCAAAGTTTTATGGTTGCAAAAATTCTCATCACCCATATGGTATGTGTGTGGATGTCAAGCAGTCTCTTCAGTCTGTGCGGTATTGTAGGCGGATTACATTCCTAGTGGTCCTTATTTTAAAGTAAGTAGGGCTTTGACATGTGTTAAATTTTATCGGAAAGCGCTGCGCCAGGCGTCTGTCATTGATCTGAGTGCAGATTCAGGCCACACTAAAGACCTGACGCTAGTTTGAATGAGCAGAGGAGGAAGAAGTGATGTAGTGTCGGTGTGATCGGCAGGAGGGATACATAAGGATAACCACAGCATAGACTGAAGATATCCCAACCACTCTGCTCACACTCGCCTTGTTATATGAAGAGCTCAAAAATTCTAACACTGCTCCACATTCATTATTACAACTTCATAGGGGCACATGCAGACAACTGTATGTATTTTGCGGTTCGCAAAAAGGACGGGTAGCTACCGTAGTGTTTTTTTTTATTATTTTTTTTTTTTTTTTTTGCGGATACATTGTACCAATGCCTGACTTTGTCCGGAAAACGAACAAGAATAGGACATTTTGATATGTTAATTTTTATCCCCCCCCCTCCCTTCAAGCGCCATACAAACCTGTAAAAAAAAAAAAGGAAAAATACATTCATGTGCATGGGCCCTAAAACAAACATGTCAGGAGAGGTGACAGGTCTTCGTTACACGATAGTAACAGCTTAGTGTTGAACACTACATGAATTCATAAAAACCAATCTGTTAAAAACATGCAGTAACTGTTTTGCGTTGACGTGCATGGGCTGTCTGCTACATAGAAACCCGAGTATTCATTATTCCTATGTAAACATGTTGCTATTCCCTTGTTAGCCCTTGGAGGCTGCCATTTCATATTTTTTTTTCTCCCCTTCAAGGCTGCTGCGCCACAAACAAGCCCCTTAGGAGCGATGGGAAATAAAGCACCTGCTACTTGGTTCTCTTAAACAATAAGCCGTTCACTGTGATCAATGAGGGGAATATAGTCATAGCATACACCGCAATCATTTCAGGTTGTCTTAACACCAGAATATGGGGATATAGTGCATAAGTACCCACACACCATAATGCATGCAGATGACCAGAATCGGCCCTGGGTGCACATTAGAAGCCAATGACCTTTGTGAGACATTTAGGCGGCCATTTGTTTGTTTTACGCTACTTTTAGGCTCCATTCAGGACGCCGCAAATGGGTCTGCATCCGTTTCGCAATATCGGTAATTGGTGTGGACCCATTCATTCTCAATGTGGCAGAACGAATGCGGAGAGCACACTGTGCTCTCCACATCCGCATTTCCGGAGCGCGGCCCCGAACAAAAATAAAACATGTCCTATTCTTGTCCGCAATTGCAGTTCTATGGGGGGTGCCGGCTGGGTGTATTGTGGATCCGCAATACACCACGGACGTGTGAATGGACCCTTTGGCGTATGTAGGCCACAGATTGTCACAAAGGTTTTTTGCGACAATGTCTTTTTGACTTACTGCGCTTACTCCATTTTTGCGAAGTGCTAGAAAAAGAGGGCGGTTGTGTGGGTGGTGAAAAGGGCAGGCCCGTCTTGTTCATCATCAATTTTCCATGCCAGGCATGGAAAATATTTCTTAAACCAGGCCAGCAAGGTTGCTGGCGTAGTTTAAAGCATGTCGCACGATCAGCAGCAAGTGCCAGAGTTATCTAGAGGTCTGCACCTCTACATAATTTTGGCGCATTTACCGGCAGTGCAGAGGGATTAAGACCGGATTCTTAATAAATACCCCCTCTAAAGTATAAACTGAGTAAGAGAGCCAGTGGTCCGAATCTGTGCGGGAAACTGTGCCTACAGCCTGAATGGAAAACAGAAAATACTTAATTATGATGATATATCTGGCTGCATCCGTTATCAACGGATCCGGTTGTATTAACTCTTAAATGATCCAGATCCGTTTACTTTTGTGTCTGTCTTTCTCTGCATCCCATGCTGGACAGAAAAACGCTGCGGCATGGGAATGCATTCTGGCGCACTCCGTTCCGTTTTGTCCCGAAAACTGAACAGAGAGGGGAAAAACACAGATTTGAACGCGGCCTACAATATCAGCATGGAAAAGGTTGCAAAGCCATTGCTAGGCTGTTGCTGTTTCACCAGTAAACAGTAGTTACTACCAGTATCCCTAAATAGAGTTGGATAAGGGTATACATGTATCCAGACATCTCTGGCCTGCATGGAGAAGAAACCTGATGAACATCTAAGGAACTCCAGGCTTTGTTTGCCTCAGAGCATTTGTGATTCCACCATTGGGGAAAGGCACCACGTGGTATAAACTCTGCAGCATGATTGCACGTGGAAAGTTTCTTCAGAGACATCTACATATAAATTGACACCAATTGTGGGTTTTAAATCTGCAGAGTGTCAGTTTTCCCCTGC
Source organism: Bufo bufo (assembly GCF_905171765.1). Classification (NCBI taxonomy): domain Eukaryota; kingdom Metazoa; phylum Chordata; class Amphibia; order Anura; family Bufonidae; genus Bufo; species Bufo bufo. Next base: position 291,760,970 of record NC_053392.1, on the reverse strand, counting down.
GGAGTTTGCAATGCCATTTGGGGAATACAGTGCTGCCATGCTTACCTCCAATTGTAATTGCAGATATCAGTCTGCAGGGCCAGGGATGCTGGTGAAATGAGGGTGTCCGTACCGGGCAAACTACAGAATTGAGTCTCTTCTGACCGTTAGGGAGACATTCCTACTTTGGGGGGATGAAAGCACATCTGAAGCAGCTGGATCCTGTGTAAAAAGAAAATTATTTTCAAGGTGTTATTTTTTTTTCTTTCCTAGGTAAAATATTACAGACATTTGGCACCTGACCATTTACTGCAAGTATGTCAAAGAGTCGGACCACTCCTGGAGAAAGAGATTCCTCAAAGTGTTCCTGGAGTCCTGACACTATTGGGAGCTGGCCGCCAGTCTCTGCTGCGCACAAACAAAAGTATGAGAGCACTATAGATCCACTAGAGACACTTCACCAGCAACCTTCCTATTCAACTATTTACATAGACACATAGCTGTGCTTCTCCTGAACAAAAACATTGGTTTTATGTTTATCGGAGTCTCCGTTCCTGAGTTATACTTTTTTCTTAATATGCAAATTAGGTCTTTTGGTGCTATGAGGGCGTCACCATTGCTGCTGTTGCATCTGCTGTTTTCTGTGGACATTCCCGCCTTGTCACTGCCTGGCCCTGTCAGTCAGAGCGGCGAGGGGGGGGGGGGCTGGACACAGAAATGAATGGAGCTTTGCTGCTACAAGGGCAAAGGTAACGGCCTCATTGCACCAAAGGCCTAATTTGCATATTAGGAAAATGTATCATAACTCGTGAATGGAGCCTCAGATCGACAAAATAAAGCGTTTTAATCAGGTGAACCACAGCTATGTGTCTATGCAAACTGTTTCATAGAGAAGGTCACTGGTGATTTTTGGTCCGCAAAAAAAAAAAAAAATGGATGACATCCATATGCCACCTGTTTTTTTTTTTTTTTGGCGGATCCATTGTAACAATGCCTAAAACGGGACAAGAATAGGACATGTTCTATCATAGGACATACGAATGCAGATAGCACACAGTGTGTTGCCTGCATTTTTTGCGGACCCATTGAAATTAATGGGTCCGCATCCTATTCGCAAAAAAAAAAAACGGAACAGACTCGGATACAAAATACGTTTGTGTGCATGAGGCCTTAGTGTTACATTTTACTGTCTGTATATCCATAGGCTGCAAACATGTTGTATGGAAGGGCTCCGCTCTTGCAGCTTTACACTGTGGAAGGCCTCCAGAGTCCCCAATAAACTACGGAAGCCCACCAAACTTAGGTGAGTACAGAGGACGACAACCACATCAACCTATACGGGCTGCATAGTGGAATTGTAAATGGGGGACTGAAGTGCTGTCGACTGATGCATTTCATAGTCTGCTTTCACATCAGCACTATGTTCTGCTTCATTATCACTGGAACTGAGGCCGCCAGCAGACACAGTTGACTATAATGGAATCCATTTGGGAGTCCAGATTGCAGGACTATATTGTGCAATGTTTCTGACAGAATCTGTGACCGAGACTCCTAATGGAGTCCCTGCAGCAGGTGTGAATGCAGCCTTAGTACCACCATTACAGGCAAACGGAACAGTCATGTGGTCAATAACAAGCACACTAGATCATTGGGAACATTACATGTTTGTATTGTATGTGATCTGTATGCTCCCATCAGTGTGCTTTGAAATACTGCCGTAGATAAATACAGAATTTTTTTTGTCTTCTATGAAATTGTAGATTTTTTAATTTGCCTTGTTGGATTTTATCTTGCAGCAAGTACACTTTTTGCAAGAAAGCTAAACGGAAAGTACAAGTTTCAGTCCTTAGTGCCGAGCGCTGTCTATCAGCACATGAAGATGCATAAGCGGATTTTAGGTCACCTCTCCTCTGTTTACTGTGTAACATTTGATCGGACAGGTAGAAGGATATTTACAGTAAGTCGGTTTGGTTTCCTTCTTCCAATGGTAATATGGTAAAGCTGCTTGTGTTGATCTTTCTGTAATGAAATATTTCTGTTTCCAAAAAATCAGAGTTGCTGCGTAGTAGTGCTCAACACCTAGCCGGCCTGCTTTTACTTAGAGGTTCTCCTCTTAGCCAGTATTGATATACTTATCCTCAGGATAGCTCATCAATATCAGATCAGCAGGGGCCCGAGCAGGCACCCATGCCGATTAGCTCTTGTATGAGCGCTGTGTCCTCCTCACTGTTTACCTATCATCATTGCAACGGTGAGCAGTGTAATTACAACTCCACCATCCTATTCCATTCATTATACTTGAAGTGAATGGGATGGACTAGCTGTAATTACATCACTCACTGCTGCACTATTGACAGCAGGCAGGTAAACAGGACGGAGAGCGCAGCACTCGTACGAGGACTGCTTTCTCTTCATATAGCTGATTGACGTGGTGCCAGCATCGGCCCCCCACCAAACTCAAATTGGTGACCTATCCTGAGGATAGGCCATCCGTATAGGATATTCGGAGAACCTCTCAAAATGGTTGCTTACCCTGGAGGGCAGACCTCCACCCCCAAGCGCCGGACCTTCGGTGGAAAGCGTACTTACCTGTTCTCTGTTGTTGGCTTCTGTTGCTACTTCTGGTCTCTGGATGTCAACATCCTGTTTGGTGTGGGTCATGTGGCAGTTACCGCCAGTGACTGGCCTCAGCGTGTTCCCTTTGCATCATGTCACTGGGTTACGTGATATTACCGCTGTGACCAGTCATTTATGGCAGGTGCCATGTGACCTACATCAAATAGGAAGATGACATTTGGAGACTGGAAGGAGGCAGTGGCGAGGGAGCAAATGAGTCGGAACCCACAAGTGAGCAGCAGGCAAGAATGCTTCCCTCTGCAAAAGACACCCAGAGTGAACAACCTCTTTAAGGCATCACTGTGTGATGAAGACACTTTGACTTTGATTTTGTTTCGATGCCTAAACATTTTATCTTGTGTTGATAGGGCTCTGATGACTGCCTTGTGAAAATATGGGCAACCGATGATGGTCGTCTTCTTGCCACATTAAGAGGACATGCTGCAGAAATATCTGACATGGCAGTGAATTATGAAAACACAATGATTGCTGCTGGAAGCTGTGACAAAATGATCAGAATCTGGTGTTTAAGGACATGTGCACCACTGGCCATTCTACAGGGTCACAGTGCGTCCATCACATCACTACAGGTAGTAGATTACTTCTAGGAAAATTCCAGGCATTAATATAGGGTGTGGAATGTGTGTCCATAGGCAGCTTGGGATGGAGGGGAGGTATCTGCTGTCACTGGTAGACCATGGGTAAAGGGGTTGGCTGCAGCATACATTTATGTTTTTCATTTTGTTCTCACTTTGTTGCAGTTCTCACCCTTGTGCAGTGGGTCTAAGAGATACCTCTCTTCCACTGGGGCAGATGGAACTATTTGCTTCTGGCTTTGGGATGCAGGAACTCTAAAGTTTAAGTAAGTGTTTTGTTTCTTGAATTATCATTTATTATTTCCTTAATTGGTCTTGATTAGTAATGTTGGCCAAACCTGCTGACCATCTAAAGTAGATCCTAGCAATATGCCATTGATGTCCCAGTTGGGCAAACCCCTTTGATGCTTTTTGTGAGAATCGCATTCATTGGTTCAGTCTTCATGAATATTCTTTACTCTTTTAGCCCTCGACCAACGAAGTACACCGAGAGACCTCGTCCTGGAGTCCAGTTGATTTGTTCCTCATTTAGCACTGGTATTTGCATTTACTTCTGCTTAATATAATAATCTTTTATATAGCGCCAACGTTTTCCACAGCTCTTTACAATTGGATGGTAATTGTACAAACATCAGACTTTATAAAGTAATAAACTAATCAGCAATTTAATCTTTAAACCTATAACGCTGCATGAGCCAATCACCAGTCCGTACCTGTGTATGCACAGATATGACGTGCGTCTGGCTGCATATATGTACACTGCTCAAAAAAATAAAGGGAACACAAAAATATCACATCCTAGATCTGAATTAATTTAATATTCTTCTGAAATACTTTGTTCTTTACATAGTTGAATGTGCTGACAACAAAATCGCACAAAAATTAAAAAATGGAAATCAAATTTTTCAACCCATGGAGGTCTGGATTTGGAGTCCCACTCAAAATTAAAGTGGAAAAACACACTACAGGCTGATCCAACTTTGATGTAATGTCCTTAAAACAAGTCAAAATAAAGCTCAGTAGTGTGTGTGGCCTCCACGTGCCTGTATGACCTCCCTACAACGCCTGTGCATGCTCCTGATGAGGTGGCGGACGGTCTCCTGAGGGATCTCCTCCCAGACCTGGACTAAAGCATCTGCCAACTCCTGGACAGTCTGTGGTGCAACGTGACGTTGGTGGATAGAGCGAGACATGATGTCCCAGATGTGCTCAATTGGATTCAGGTCTGGGGAACGGGCGGGCCACTCCATAGCATCAATGCCTTCGTCTTGCAGGAACTGCTGACACACTCCAGCCACATGAGGTCTAGCATTGTCTTGCATTAGGAGGAACCAAGGGCCAACCGCACCAGCATATGGTCTCACAAGGGGTCTGAGGATCTCATCTCGGTACCTAATGGCAGTCAGGCTACCTCTGGCGAGCACATGGAGGGCTGTGCGGCCCTCCAAAGAAATGCCACCCCACACCATTACTGACCCAATGCCAAACCGGTCATACTGGAGGCTGTTGCAGGCAGCAGAACGTTCTCCACAGCGTCTCAAGACTCTGTCACGTCTATCACATGTGCTTAGTGTGAACCTGCTTTCATCTGTGAAGAGCACAGGGCGCCAGTGGCGAATTTGCCAATCTTGGTGTTCTCTGGCAAATGCCAAACGTCCTGCACGGTGTTGGGCTGTAAGCACAACCCCCACCTGTGGACGTCGGGCCCTCATATCACCCTCATGGAGTCTGTTTCTGACCGTTTGAGCAGACACATGCACATTTGTGGCCTGCTGGAGGTCATTTTGCAGGGCTCTGGCAGTGCTCCTCCTGTTCCTCCTTGCACAAAGGCGGAGGTAGCTGTCCTGCTGCTGGGTTGTTGCCCTCCTACGGCCTCCTCCACGTCTCCTGATGTACTGGCCTGTCTCCTGGTAGCACCTCCATGCTCTGGACACTATGCTGACAGACACAGCAAACCCTCTTGCCACAGCTCGCATTGATGTGCCATCCTGGATAAGCTGCACTACCTGAGCCACTTGTGTGGGTTGTAGACTCCGTCTCATTCTACCACTAGAGTGAAAGCACCGCCAGCATTCAAAAGTGACCAAAACATCAGCCAGGAACCATAGAAACTGAGAAGTGGTCTGTGGTGACCACCTGCAGAACCACTCCTTTATTGGGGGTGTCTTGCTAATTGCCTATAATTTCCACCTGTTGTCTATCCCATTTGCACAACAGCATGTGAAATTGATTGTCACTCAGTGTTGCTACCCAAGTGGACAGTTTGATTTCACAGAAGTGTGATTGACTTGGAGTTACATTGTGTTGTTTAAGTGTTCCCTTTATTTTTTTGAGCAGTGTATATTATATTCAGCGTACATTTAGCTTAATTTAACATGAAAATAATCAAATACAGTTTTGCTACTGTGGACATTCCATTGTTTTCTAGTTCAAGAACCTCATTGTCAGATTTAACCACTCCCAAATGACTGCAATGTTGAGTAGATGGATCAAAAATGAGAGTCCTGGATCAAAATTCCCCACTAATTGGTAGAATAAGGATCCTCTGCTACCTTGTTTAGTACTCAGAGAATAGAAGTAGTTGTGCCATGCATACATGCATAACCCTATATCCATCATTGTTTGTGGAAGTTCAGGGAATAGTTGAGAATTTTACAACTCCCATGAACTGCAGTGGCGAGATCGGTCATGTCTCCTCTCTGGAGTGATGAGCATATCAGATATTTATGGTATATTTTGTAGATCTGCCACAATTTACACATGTGAATGCCCCTGAATACTGATGGTGTGAACTAGACATAGCATTGTATAAGTTTTGCCTGCATTTCCCCTTTCAAGTTGCTTACAATTGAATTCATAGAGCCTCATAATTCCCCCAATAGAAGTGCCATCCAAAGATGCCCCCCATAACAGTGCCAGTCATTCAGTGCACCATTTGTACTTGCCTGTCACTGTCCCTGCATGGTGTAGTTACTACAGTATGAGAAGGGCCACAGGGTGTGCACCCCTTCTTAGGGGATACCAAATGCAGGCTGTAGATTGGTCGGTACATAAGAGGGTACAACGTTCACTTCAATTAACTACAATGTGGCCCTGAGAACCAGTGGTGCTAAGAGTAGAAAGGAGCACAGGTGATTAGAAATGTTATTGTGTGCAGGCCAGAGGATGACATGTGGTTTAGAGACTACATGTACTTATACCCACTACTTCATCTAATTAAAATGTTGTTCATGGTGAATTGGTGTGTGTTAAATGAGCATAAGGTCTCTTGCACACGACCGTATGCTCTGAGACATACGATCCATGAGTGGGCCATATGTCCCGGAGCGGCATTGATCGTGCCTGCATAAACCCACAAAAAAAAATAATAAATAAAAAAAAATAAAAAAAAAAATATTTCAATGAGCTTTTTTTTGTGGGTTTATGCAGTACTCACAGTTTGCAACTCAGTATTTGTAGTAAGTAATTCTGCTTTAAAGTTGTGCAGTACAAATCGGAAACTGACAGTGTTTTAGTCGCCCAGCCTGTTAACCCACTTAGTTTTCTCAAGAGCAAAAAGTATTTATTATTATTATTTTTTTTACTTATGTTTGTGTTCTTGCTTCTGTGTTTTACTTTAGGTGGGATGTTTCTTGCAACTGGGAGTACTGACCACATCATTAGGGTTTACTACTTTGGTTCAGGTCAGCCTGAAAAGTTATCCGAACTTGAGTTTCACACAGTAAGTATTTGTAGGCATATGTTAATAATTGCGTGTATAGACTATGTTGAGAAATATTAAACGATTACCTCCGGTAGCCAATATAAATGCAATCAATCCAAAAATTGAGTAGGCGTGTTGGGTGATGTGCTTTGAGTTCTCTAGTCTGCTGAGTGGTTTGGGAAGCAGTTTTGACCTGCTCTGATTTTGTCTGTCTGCAGCTGCCATTTGTATCATTATATTTTTCTCAGCATGCTGACCAATTCTATCCAGTAAAAAGAAAAAAACTTGATAGGCCCATTATAAGTCTTCAAGACACAACCATATCTTGTAGGATCTCGAGCAAATGTTGCAGGAGCACAGGCTAAACCTCTTCAGGACACACGGCGTACAGGTACGCCCTTATGTCCTGGCACTTAAGGACACAGGGCGTACCTGTACGCCCTGTGTATTTCTGATCACCGCTGCGCAGCGGGCTGTGATCGGAAGCCGGTGCCTGCTCAAATCATTGAGCAGGCACCTCGGCTAAATGCCCGGGGGGTCCCGTGACCCCCCCCATGTTGGCGATCGCCGCAAACTGCAGGTCAATTCAGACCTGCGGTTTGCGGCTTTTACCTATTTCGGCGGGCGGTGCCATCGCGTCCCCATGCGGCTGTAGGGGGGACCCGATGGCATGGAAGGCAGCGTGATGTGTAAGGAAGACATTGCGCTGCCTTCCTGTGACGTGCCTGTGAGGTCCGGCCCCCTGGATCTCGCAGGCCGGAAGCTGTATGAGTAATACACACAGTATTACTCATACAGCCAATGCATTCTAATACAGAAGTAAAGGATTAGACCCCCAAAAGTTCAAGTCCCAAAGTGGGACAAAAAATAAAGTGAAAAAAAAAGTTGAAAAAATAAAGTTTTCCCCAAATAAAGTTAAATAAAATAAAAGTATACATTTTGGGTATCGCCGCGTCCGTATCGACCGGCTCTTTAAACATATCACATGACCTAACCCCTCAGATGAACACCGTAAAAAATAGAAACTGTGCTAAATAAACCAAAAAGCCGTTTGCCCACCAAAATAGTACCAATCTAACCGCCACCTCATCCCGCAAAAAATGAGCCCCTACCTGAGACAATTGCCCAAAAAAACTTAAAAAAACTATTGCTCAGAATATGGAGACACTAAAACATCATTTTTTTTTTTTTTTTTTTTAAAAAGCTGTTATTGTGTAAAACTTAATAAGAAGTAGAAGTGGGGCACTCTCTATAAGTAAAGGGATCTTTTATGGAACGTAACAGAATAAACAATATAAACAATAGAATTAGCAATAAGTATCACAATAAAAATCAACAATATTGTAAAAGTCAGCAGAGGACAAATGGTTCATACTAGTGGTGAAAAATTCAGCGGTAGGCTAAAATCTAAAAAAGTAAAATTAACATAAATATAGATCCCAATATACGAATAATTTAAAAACAATAAGTTTGAATATTCAATATTAGTCGAGAGAATGGTCATAAGAATATTATTCACTGGTGATAATTCAATGCGTTTTTCCAATGCGAAGTATTAATGATGTAAATAGTCGCTTGCTGCCGAATATATAATAATTGACTTGTGGCCAGTCCTTTAACACACATAAATAGTGATAGCCGAAATTCCAAATATGCAGCCTTAGATAGTTTATACAGACAATGTTTCAGCTGCTCATACGCACAGCTGCGGCTGTGCGGTCCAAATCGTAGCGGGCGCATGCGCAGTAGTTATCGCGATGCCCTGCCAGGAGCGGGCATCGCACTGCGCATGCGCCCGCTACGATTTGGACCGCACAGCCGCAGTGGAAAAGGACAGGGGAGGGGAGTAAACGGGCGGGCAGAGGCGCACGGAGGGCGGGGTTATGAGCCGTGGAGGAGGTGCTGCCTGGGGCTCCGAGGATTGAGAGACCGCCCTGGGCACTTGAGAGGGCTCATTAACATAACCTTATAAGTTCATTTTCGGCTAAAAGAAAAGTCCGTTTTCTACAACAAAGGTACCGTTTTGAAGTTCTGGGTGGATCATATAACCCTATTTGATCGGTCTAATATGCCCAAATGTGGTGACAGACTCCCTTTAAAGTGACACTGGTCAGATTTGCAAAAAATGGCCAAGTCCTTAAGGTGAAATAGGGCTGAGTCCTTAAGGGGTTAAAGGGGTTTTTAGCCTTTTTTTTATTTTTATTTTATTTTATTTTTTTATTCCTATTCCTGACGATCTATTCTCAGGTTCTTAGTATCTGATCTGTGGGGGTCTAACAACTGGGAGCCCCGCTGGTCAGCTGCCAAGAAATGTTGATTTCTGCCCAGAAGATCGTGCAGTCTAAGCAACTCTCTACTGCCCAGAAACAATGCAGCTGTATGAGGGCGAGCGATCGCAATAACGACCCCTCGTCCGCATACTGTGGAGGTGATTCCGGCATGTAAATGCAGAGCTTCACCTCCCTTTAACGAGCAGCTGACAGTGAAGAAGGAATGCTTTCTTCCCAACAATCTGTTGCTCATTGGTACGTGTAACTCCGCCTTTAGAAAAGGAGAATGTTATACAAAGTGATAACCTCTCCCTTGCTGCTATCTGTAACACTGAGAGAACAGAGGATGAGAACGGTCAGTTACAAGAGCAGTTCAAGACTGCCCTTGTTCTCCTGGGCGTCTCCTTCTCCCAGGCTGTGAGCTCTGCGGTGTGATTGGCCAGCGCTACAGTCTAGGAGAAGGAGAGGCACAGGAGAACAAGGGCAGTCTCCTCCTACTATAACCAAGTGACCGAACATACCGGAGGGCATAGCGGGAGAACGGAGCGGCGCCCTGGGATAATAGTAAGTGCAGTAAGATCCCTGGGCGCCGCTGTACAGATCATGACACTTAGTTCACAATGTTTTGCCAGATGAAAAGTCCTCTTTAAGGCCCAGCATCGCTGCTACCTACACTGCCAAGACCCTGTCTTTATGGCTATCTCAGTTAGAGGAACATTTACTTTCTCGCCCAATTCCTTGGGGGACACAGGAAACCTTGGGGACACAGGAAACCTTGGGTATAGCTCATCTCCATAGGAGGCGTGACACTAAGTGAAAGACTGTTAAGCCCCTCCTCCAGCAGCTATACCCTCAGCCTGGAGCGAGCGACTACCAGTTTTTTGCTTAGTGTCAAGGAGGCAAGACACTCTCTGCACTGCAGAGCTGTCTTTGCTAAAGATTTTATTTTTTCTCTTTTTATTATTTTCAACTTTTTTCCTTTTTTCAACAGGGACAACAGAGTCGCAAAGACCTCTCTGTTTTCCCGGGGTTGAGCTGCGCCAGTGCCGGTTATCCGCACTGCTGCCTCCCCCACAGAAGAAAAGGAGGACCAGGGCAGCCCAGCTCCCCTGCATCCCGCCAGCACAAGGGTCGCCCGTCTGCAAGCCCCTCTCCAGCTTCCTGCCACTTCGGTGCCAGTGGCTGAAGGGGCGTCCCTGCTGGATGGACTGAGGGTGAAAACGTCGACTGGTGAGGTGGCTATGCAGCCGTTCCAACCCCCCCCCCCCCCGTTAGGGTTTTAACTTCTGTGTTGCCTCTGCCTAGCCTTGTCACATTACAAGGCTTACTGTCGGCTTCCCCCCCCTTGTGTGTGGAGCAGGACGGAGCGGTGCTCGTGGGGGTGGGTTTACTGCAAGTTTACCTCAGGTGCTGCGGCCTTGTGGGGCCGCCTTTTGTTATCTCGGCCAGTGCTGCCGCTGTGTTCAGCTGCCGGCTGACTTCTCTTGCCGGCTACCGGTGTGTCATTCGCCGCCGGTGTATAAGGAGGTGGTCGGGGGGCAATATTTTCTCGGCGGCATATTTGTTTGAATCGCGCGCGCGAAAGTTCCGGCGGGGGGCGGAGCTTCGTTCCGCTTCTCCTGTACATGTTAGACATTCAGTCGGGGGGGGGGGCGGACGTCTTTCTTCCCGCTCCTCACTGGCCCGGCCTCCTCTTCGTGCCTGCTCTCAGGACGGATCGTTTTTACCTCTGCTGTTGCCGCTGCTGTTGTCGCTGCTGTTGTCGTCCGCTCCCACTGTGACCTGGTAGGACTGTTGACCCTTTCTAGCTCTGCAGCCCTCTGGCCTGGACGCTTTTATATTACTTCAGCCAACATGTCTGACCCCTCAGCGCCGGCCGGTCCTTGGTATCACACCTGCACCGCATGTAAGGCGCCCCTCCCTCAAGGGCAGCCTGACCCGCATTGCTCGGCTTGCAAAGCCCCATTACAGGGTCCGCCATCTGTTGTGTCACCCCCTGGCCTATTGGATCCCCCTGACTGGGCTAGGTCCCTTTCCCAGGCTGTGGTCAGCCTCTCTAACGTTGTGGGCCGCCTTGCAGAGGTATTGCCCTTATCGCAGCCGGATATTTCCCCTGCTGGGCCCTCCGGGTCCGCTATCTTAGCTGACCCGTCTGAGTCCCTCTCTCCAGGCGACACCTCCAGAGCCCGTCAACCCCAGAAGCGGTCTAGGGCGGAGCGCCTATCATCCTCGGATGCTTCAGTATCACCCCCAAGGGTGCGCTCTCAGTCGGGCCCTTCCTCGATACAGGATATGCCCTCTGAAGGGGAACTAGTTGATTCAGATTGTGATATGGACTCGGCCTTGCCTTCAAAACTGGCTTCTGCTGTGGGCCATCTTATTAACAATATTCGTGATACCTTTAAGATTCACGATGATCCTCCTAATTCTGAAAAAAAACAGTGTTTCCTTTTTTCGCCAAAAACAGACGTCTGCAGTTTTTCCCCTCCACACTGACTTCTCGTCAGTGGTTTCCAAGGCCTGGGCCCGCCCTGATGCCCGTTTTACCCCGCCTAAGAAGTTGGATATCTGTTATCCATTCCCGGCGGATTGCATTACAAACTGGGCGTCACCACCCAAAGTCGACCCCCCGGTGGCCCGTTTGGCAAAAAGCACGGCTATTCCCGTTGCTGATGGCTCTTCCTTACAATCCACTGAGGATCGCCGTATAGAGGCCATTACCAAAGGTATCTTTGCAGCCTCCGGTTCCGCCCTCCGGCCGGTCTTTGCTTCCGCTTGGGCTGGAAAAGCGGTTTCAGAGTGGGCTTCTCAGCTGGATCAGGAGCTTGAATCCGACGTCCCTATTCAGGACCTCCGTGCTCTAGCCCAACTTATCGTTCAAGCCGGCAAATTCGTCTGTGAAGCATCCCTTGAAGCGGGGGCTCTCATAGCCCGTTCGTCTGCCCTGGCCGTTTCGGCCAGGAGGGAGCTTTGGTTAAAGGTTTGGACGGCGGACTCCACGTCAAAGCGGTCTCTTACTGGCCTTCCCTTTACTGGTTCTCGATTGTTCGGGACCCGCTTGGATGAAATCATATCCGAAGCCACGGGGGGGAAGAGTACGCATCTTCCTCAATCTAGGACTTTTTCTCGCTTCAGGTCTTCCCGCAGGGCTCCCGCACCTCGCACCTCTTCAGGTCCATCCCCTAGCTCTGTCCAAGACAGACGTAAGAAACCTTTTTTTCGGACCCAGCCCTCCTGGCGCAAGTCACAGCCTGCTCGCCCTCCCGCGACCAAGCAGAACACTACCTGAAGGTGCGCCCCCACCCGCCCGGGTGGGGGGACGTCTCTTCCTGTTCAGGGACTTCTGGCAGGCGCACGTCTCCGACGCCTGGGCTCTCGAAGTTGTGTCTTCCGGGTACAAACTCGAGTTTACGTCCCTCCCCCCAGTTCGGTTCTTTCGCTCCCGGGTTCCCCGGGATCCCCAAGGGGCGGCCGATTTCTTTACTGCCACTCGCACCCTTCTGGACAAAGGGGTCATCGCTCCGGTTCCCATGGAAGAAAGATTCAAGGGGTTCTATTCAAACCTTTTTGTGGTCCCCAAAAAAGAAGGCTCGGTTCGTCCCATTCTGGATCTAAAACAGTTAAACCGTTTCCTTCGTCTTCAGCGATTCCGGATGGAGTCTCTCAGGTCGGTGGTGGCCTCTCTGGAAAAAGGGGAGTTCCTGGCCTCTATCGACATCCAGGACGCCTACCTTCATATTCCAATCGCTCGGTGTCATCAGTGCTTTCTGCGCTTTGCAGTGGGGTCCGACCACTACCAGTTCGTTGCTCTCCCCTTCGGGCTGGCGACGGCCCCTCGCGTTTTCACAAAGGTCCTTGCCCCTGTCCTCGCCTTACTTCGTTCCAGGGGAGTTTTTCTTCTTCCATATTTGGACGATCTCCTTATCAAGGCATCCTCTCTGTCACTGACATCCGCCAGTGTGGACCTCTCGCTACAAACCTTACGCCGGTTCGGTTGGATTATCAATCTTCCCAAATCCGCTCTTGTTCCATCCAGGCAATTGATCTTTCTGGGGATGCTGCTGGATACAGATGCAGCGGAGGTTCGGCTTCCGTCAGAGAAGCGCCAGCTCCTTCATCGGTCGGTTCGGAGCCTTCTGACCCACCGCCATCCTTCCTTCCGGTTCAGCATGCGGGTCTTGGGACAGATGGTGTCCTGTTTCGAAGCAATCCCCTACGCGCAGTATCACTCCCGCAACTTTCAGACTGCCATTCTGTCCGCATGGGACAAGTCCCAGGAAAGTCTGGATCAGCACTTTCCCCTTCCCCCCCCAGGTTCGCTCCTCTCTCCTCTGGTGGTTACGGACCCCTCTCCAAGGGAAGTCCTTCCTGCCGATAACTTGGTTGGTGATTACCACCGATGCCAGTCTGCGGGGTTGGGGGGGGGGGGTTTCCTCCTCGGTCCGTACAAGGCACTTGGTCTCCATCGGAGTCCAAACTGCCGATCAACGTTCTGGAGCTGAGGGCGGTTCTCCTTTCACTCCGGCATTGGACTTCGCTGCTTCAGGGTCTCCCTGTTCGTGTCCAATCGGACAATGCCACGGCTGTGGCATACATAAATCATCAGGGGGGCACTCGCAGCGCGGCGGCGATGAGGGAGGTGTCTCTAATCCTTCGCTGGGCGGAAATTCATGTTCCAGCCATTTCGGCCATTTACATCCCGGGGGTGGACAATTGGGCGGCGGATTTCCTCAGCCGGACGACGATCGACCCGGGCGAGTGGTCTCTGCACCCCGACGTCTTCGAGTCTCTTTGCCTTCGTTGGGGTCGTCCGGACGTGGATCTCATGGCCTCCAGATTCAACCACAAACTTCCCACCTTCATGGCCAGAACCAAGGATCCGGACGCTTACGGCGCGGACGCGCTCGTCCTTCCCTGGACGGAGTTCTCTCTCCTCTACGTTTTTCCGCCCCTGCCTCTTCTTCCACGAGTCCTTCGGAAGATCGCGGCGGAGGGCACGCCTGCGATCCTAATAGCCCCGGATTGGCCTCGTCGTCCTTGGTACGCCGACCTTATGTTGCTCCTGGCAGACGCCCCCTTGCCTCTGCCTCTAAGAGAAGACCTCCTCTCTCAAGGGCCGATCTTCCACCAGCATTTAGGGTCGCTACGTTTAGCGGCGTGGCTATTGAAACCGCGGTCCTAACGCGGCGGGGGTTTTCTGCTGACCTGGTCCGTACCATGATTCGTGCGCGTAAACCGGCATCGTCCAGGATTTATTACCGAACCTGGCGGGCCTATTTGAATTTCTGCGAGACCTTAGATGTTCATCCCCTTCGGTTTTCTCTCCCCACGATTTTATCCTTCTTGCAGTCTGGTCTGGACTTGGGTTTAGGTCTCAGTACCCTAAAGGGTCAGATCTCAGCACTTTCGATCCTTTTTCAGCGACCTCTGGCTCCGCTCGGTCCAGTTAAGACTTTTCTTCAGGGGGTTGCTCACTATGTTCCCCCGTATCGTGCTCCCGTTCCATCTTGGGATCTTAATGTTGTGCTGACGGCTCTCCAATCTTCTCCTTTCGAGCCTTTGCGCAGGGTTTCCCTTCGCTTGTTGTCTTGCAAAGTTTTTTTCCTCGTTGCCATCACGTCTCTTCGGCGTGTGTCTGAATTGGCGGCACTTTCTTGCGTAGAACCCCTCTTGGTTTTTCACCAGGACAAGGTGGTTCTCCGCCCGGTTCCGGACTTCCTTCCGAAGGTGGTGTCCGCTTTTCACCTGAATGAAGATATTGTCCTTCCTTCTCTGTGCCCGTCCCCGTCTCATCCTCGGGAACGGGATCTTCACCGTCTGGATGTTGTTAGGGCTCTGAGGATCTACTTGGATGTAACTAGACCCTTTCGGCGCTCGGATTCTCTATTTGTGGTTCCGGAGGGTCCGGCAGGGGGCTGGCGGCATCTAAAGTGGTTATTGCCCGCTTCATCAAGATGGCTATTGCTGAGGCTTACCGTGCTAAGGGCAGGGAACCGCCCTTTGGTGTTACCGCTCATTCTACCAGAGCGGTCTGGGCTTCCTGGGCTCAGCGGAATCGAGCTTCGGCTGAACAATTGTGTAAGGCGGCCACCTGGTCTTCTTTGCACACTTTCACCAAGTTCTACAAGGTGAACACTTATGCATCGGCGGATGCTGCTTTGGGCCGCCTGGTCTTGCAGGCGGCGGTTTCTTGATACCTGCGGTGGTTTAATTCATCTTGGGTTGTGGTCCCTCCCTATTTGTGGACTGCTTTTGAACGTCCCAAGGTTTCCTGTGTCCCCCAAGGAATTGGGCGAGAAAACGAGATTTTTGTATAACTTACCAGTAAAATCTCTTTCTCGCTCTTCCTTGGGGGACACAGCACCCACCCATTGTTTTGGTTGCCCTGACGGGAGTTTTTGACTTGTTGGTGTTAATTTGGTCGATCCTTGCCTTTGTTTTAACTACTTGGGCACATAACTGGTAGTCCCTCGCTCCAGGCTGAGGGTATAGCTGCTGGAGGAGGGGCTTAACAGTCTTTCACTTAGTGTCACGCCTCCTATGGAGATGAGCTATACCCAAGGTTTCCTGTGTCCCCAAGGTTTCCTGTGTCCCCCAAGGAAGAGCGAGAAAGAGATTTTACTGGTAAGTTATACAAAAATCTCGTTTTCAGGCACTCCCTGGAGAGGATATCCTGTCCTCCCTACCAGTGTTAAAGCAGGCTACAAATTTCTTAGCAGATGCCTCGGCTGACTTAGTCAAGCTTTCCGCCAGATCAGCGGCCCTGTCTGACTCAGCCAAATGGACCTTCTGGAAAAGGTCCTGGTCTGGGGACAACACCTCTAAAGGCAAGCTATGTAGTATTCCCTGCTGCGAGGGGGACAGGCTCTTAGGATCCGTACTAGATGACCTTTTAGACAAGGCATCTGATAGAAAGAAAGGCTTCCCATCAGAATCCAGACCTTTTCCGCATCGCCGCTCCTTTTGTACCCAAAGAAATGGCAGGACTGACCAGAAAAAGAGAGAGACAGAGGTAGGGGTTTCCTATTTAACCCTGACAAACCCACCAAGCAGCCAAATAAATGACCCCAGGGACCCGGTAGGGGGAAGACTAAAAACAGATTTCTTTTAGCTTGGGAAGGGGTTTCAAAATCCTCATGGGTTCTAGATCTAATACGTCACGGTTGCAGAATAGGATCCCCCCCCCCCCTTCCTCCAGAAAGGTTCCTATTAGACAGAAAATTAAAAGAAGGGCAATTAACAGTAGAGTATGAATCTGGGATTCTAGTAGATAAACAAGCTGTTCCAGTATCACCAGATCAGAATGGGAAGGGGTTCTACTCACCAGTCTTTTTAGTAAAAAAAAACAAAAAAAAAAAAAAAACTGCTCTTAGAGGGCCATTATAAATCTGAAAGCTCTCAACAAACATGTCACATACAAAAAATTCTAAATGGAAAGAGATCAACAATCAATCTGTTATTTCAGGACTGTTTCATAATAACTCTAGATTTGGTGGATGCCTATTATGTTGCCATTCAGAGATCATCAGAAATACCCGCGGTTTGCGATTTACCTAGAAAATCGCCTGACCCATCTACAATTTCAAGTCCTCCCTTTCGGTCTTTCATCTGCTCTCCAAATTTTTACAAAGATCATGGCAGAAGTATTGGGGTTTTTACATCAGCAACAGATCCTATTTATACCCTACTTAGACTATTTCCTGATTACGGTTCATACATCAGAGATTCTCCTCAGCAGGTTCCAGGTAGTCAGAGACTTCCTTCAATCCCTAGGCTGGAAATTAAATCTGGAGAAGTCGAACTTGATCCCCACCAAAAAGAAGATCCTCCTGGGGATCCTTCTAGATTCCCACTACATGACATCCTCTCTCCCGGAACAGAAGATCCAGAATATAATAGCAAGAATCTGAGTTTTCCGGTCTCGCCCAAGGGTGTCCTTCAGAGAAATTATGGTAGTCCTGGGTTTAATGACCTCCGCCATCCCAGCAGTCAGGTGGGCTCAGTTCCACAGCAGAATGCTACAGGCTTTTCTCCTTTCCACCTGGAACTAAAGTTGCTTATCCCTAGACAACAGGGTGTCTCTTCCTCCTCAGGTGAGAGCCCTTCTACAGTGGTGGCTACGATAGGAAAATCTGAACCAAGGAGTTCAGTGGAGAGCCTCAGACCCAATAGTGATAACAGATGCAAGCGGGTCAGGTTGGTTGGCTCACAGCGGAGATCAACTAGTCCAGGGTGTTTGGAGTCAGGAGTTGCATCCTCTATCCTCAAATTCAAAGGAACTTGTAGCAGTATTCCTAGCCTTGAAAGCTTTTCGTCCAGCCATCCATCAGAGATGTGAAGATTCTGTCTGACAACAGAATTGTAGCCTATATAAACAAACAGGGCGGCACAAAAAGCTGAAAACTTTGTCAGACAGCGTTCAAGTTATTCTCCTGGGCCCAAAGCTACACAAACTCAATTTCAGAAGTCCATCTGAAGGGAAAAGAAAACGCTCTGGCAGATTTTCTGAGCAGAAGTCCTCTAAAAGCAGGAGAGTGGTCCTTGAATATTGACTGAAATATCCTCTTGTTCAACAGCTGGGGAATCCCAATCCTGGACCTCTTTCCCTCCAGAATATGCAGACAGGTAGATCGATTCTACTCCCTATCTTACAGACCACTAAGAGTAGATGCGTGCTCGGGTCCTTGGCCGGAAGGCCTGCTACATGCTTTTCCCCCAATATCCCTGATTCCCAGAGTCTTGACAAAAATAATGGAGGACAAATGCCGTGTAATTCTGATAGCCTCATATTGACCCAAAAGAATATGGTTCCCCCTTCTGCTAAGCCTCTCGAGTGGGAAGTTCTGGTTTCTCCCTCAGATTCCGGACCTTCTTCTTCAGGGCCCGGCCCAGCATCCGGATGTGTGCCAGTTGAATCTGACAGCGTGGATGTTGAACGTTCCCTCTTGAGAGCCAAAGGACTGTCAAACGCAGTTATTAACACCCTACTAAATAGTAGAAAGCCTGTCACGTCTAAGATTTATCTTAAGATATGGAATGCTTTCCTCCATTTCACAAAAGATGCCTGGAATCCCACTGTCTTGCCAGACATCAAGATAATTCTGGACTTCCTACAGAAAGATGTAGAAGACTAATTAAGGGCCAGGTCCAGCAAGGAAGTTCAGTACCACAATTTAGATGTCAGGAGATGCATCTTGACTTACCTAGAAGCCACTAAGGAGATAAGAAAATCTAATCACCCACTAGTCCAGTATTCAGGAGAGAACAAAGGTCAAGGGACTTCAAAAAGAACTATTTCCCGCTGGATTAAGATGACCATTGCCATGGCATATAGAGAGAGGGGTGCTACTCCTCCCTTGGGGTTGAAAGCCCATTCAACTAGAGCAATTTCTACCTCCTGAGCGGAAGGTGCCTCTGCTTCCCTGGCCCAGATATGTCAGGCTGCCACCTGGTCCAGTCCAAGTACTTTCTTCAAACACTACAGACTGGATGTTATCTCTAATAGGGACCTTTCCTTTGGGCGTAAAGTCTTGTTTGCAGTGGTCCCTCCCTAATCCTCCAGCTTAGTGCCGTTGTGGAGGTGTATGGAGGAGAAGATGATTATTACACTTACCGGTAATTGGATTTTCCATTTAGCCTCCACAAGGGCACTGGGATTTCCCACCCAAACTTATGTTGATTTGTCGAATATTCTTTGTTGCCTCTTTCATTACTATGTTACTAGTATAAATAAATATACCTATTCAGCATTATCTTGGGTTTCTCGGATACTTACTGGAGAAGGTAAAGGGGAGGAGGCTTTAAAATTATTGTTCTCCACGTTGTTTCCCGTCCCTGGGAGGCGGGATATCCTCCTGCTTAGTGCCTTTGTGGAGGCTAAATGGAAAATCCATTTACTGGCAAGTGTAATTATCATCTTTTTCTACTGCAATCTGCATCAGGAGGTGGGGAGAGTGAGGATCTTATGAATATGAGGACTCCTCGGCACGTGCTATAATATAATTTAATAATTTTCTATTTTTATTTCTTTTGTTTAGGATAAAGTGGACAGCATTCAGTTTTCAAACAACAGTAGTCGGTAAGTGGTGGACATGGGGCATTATAGGATATGAATATTCAGTGCTGCATCATACACCATGAATGCTTTAATGCTGCACTGCATGCTGTAATTTAGAACACTTATGACTCCCAGTTACCATACCAATCACTGTACTTTTTAATTTGCAATAAATACTTTATGATTAAACTGTCTTGGGTTGTGTTCGTATTTGCGTTGCGTGTAATAGAAGCTTTGATGTGGTGTCAGATCCTTCATACACATTTGCGACTAACCCCTTTGACTTAAAATGGGGTTCCATTGTATTGACAGAATAGTGCAGGATGCAGTGCTATCCTTTCCATTAAATCTGACTGACTTTGTGACAGAGGCCGCCAGTGGATCCTCCAATTCAAAAGTGAATATAGTCTTAAACGGAATCTTTATCATCATGATTTTGGACTGTTATCTGCAGTAATACATGATTTAATACATAATGCAGCACATACGAAGTCCAGATCTCCAGTTTTTATTTCCCTACTGACTCCAGTTCCCCTGCTGTCAGCACTCAAACCAGCGCTGAAATGCACAGTCCAGACTGCTATGCTAACACAATGGAGAGGACCCATGCACTGCAATCCTGACAAGGTAGTACGGGCATCGTGTTAGTAGGTAAATATAAACCAGCTATCTGGACTCCGTATCTGCAGAACTACCCATTTATTACTGCAGATAATATCCAAGATCATGTTGACACATTCCCTTTAATTAAACGTTGACTGGATTGGTTTTTGCCTCTCCCCTATTTCATTTACTTGTCCCTTTTCAGCTTTGTTAGTGGGAGCCGCGATGGGACTGCTCGTATTTGGCAATTTAAGAAAAAGGAATGGAGAAGCATTTTACTAGACATGGCGACTCGCCCATCCAGGTGAGTTGGGTGATTTGGTTTTAATAGAAGTCTTTACTTGTAGAGGCAAATCTGAACATTGCCACTATAATATATTGGCATTTGGTAAGGCAGTCTGTCACGTGATAACGTATAATTATGAATTATTGACCTTCTTTTATAATCTTCTCTTCTCAGTACTCAAGGTGTCGAAGACAAGATCACAAAGCTTAAAGTGACTATGGTGGCTTGGGATCGTCATGACAACTGTGTAATCACTGCAGTCAATAACATGACTTTAAAAGTTTGGAACTCGTACACTGGACAGCTCATCCATATCCTTATGGTAACATGTCGAACTATGAAGTTATTAAAATTGACAATTCTATTAAAGCCACAATCAAGAGTCTTTAACAGTTCGGTATGAAAGTGTAGAAGCAGCAGAATCTTAAAAGAATTGTCCACTCCTTTACAAGTGATTGCCTATCCTCAGGATAGATCGGCTCTGACTTCCTGCACCCCCTCCGATCAGCTGTTCTGCAGTAGCTCTGGCGCAGACTTCACTTCAACGGTAACAGCGCTGCAGTAACTAGCTCCGTTCATTGCACAACTGACATAGCTGTGTCGTTCTGCCGCTGCCTCCGGGCTTCAGAGCTGCTGCAAAGCAGCTGATCAGGCATGGTGTGGGGTGTTGGACCCCCATGATCAAATAGTAATGGCCTACGATAATTTCACTTGTAAAGGAGTGGACAACCTCTTTCAAGGCTTTTGACTCCTTTGCATTGATAGTTTATTTGCTTCCTAAACGTAAAATTAATCAACTTTCTAAATGGGCTTCTTGAAGAATGTCCTACCATTTTGTTGCTATAGAGCTATATGCTCAACCTGCGGCCCTCCAGCTGTTGTAAAACTACAATTCCCACAATGCCCTGCTGTAGGCTGTTCGAGCATGCTGGGAGTTGTAGTTTTGCAACAGCTGGAGGGCTGCAGGTTGAGCATGCCTGGGCTAGAGTGTATGCAATGCTTTCATGACTGGCTATGCTTTTGACATACATCCGAATACAGGCTGCTGTCGACTCAAAGATCTGTTCTATCCCACACTTACCTCAAAGTAGCACTGTTATGTTACACAACTCAAAGGAAAATGCATTGGAGAGTAGAGGTGGGTTTTAAGCAGTAGATAATAGCTTAGGTGATTAACACATTTGCTATTACCAATTTAACACCATTGTTAAACAAGTATTTTCATGCAAGAATTTTCGTATTATTAGAGTTTATTGTTTGTATTCGATCGTTTACTCGCTTAATCAATGATCGTTACTGTATTGAGACCGGTATAGGGAGAGTAGCACTTCTGCTTTTAAATCATTCACATGTTTGAAAAATCACACAATGCACTCTTACATTACCACAATTGAATAACTACAAATGATCATTTATTAGTTCACATCAAAGATTTCGCAAGCATTGAATGAGCGTTTTCAGTCAAATCATTCAATCGCTACATTTACATTACACTATTTTCATTCAACACAAATTTCTAGTGTTTGAATTGTAATTATCATCCACTCTTATAGATTTTGCCATAGGGGGCACCCGTGGCAGAATCTGCTGGATGTGCGAGAATTATACCACAGCAGAGTCTGTTCAGGACACGGAGAGGACTGTATGAGAAGGGGATAGCACTGGAAGAATTCTGCATTCTGAAAAGTGTTAAATGGGTTGTTCACTTTTTTATATTCATGAACTATCCTCAGGATAGGTCATCAATATCGGATCAGCGGGGGTCGACTCCCTGCACCCTTGTTGTTCAGCTGTTTGAAGAGAAAGCAGCGCTCGTACTGCAGCGGCGGGCAGGTGTAATTACAACTGTGGCATTCCCCATTCACTTCAATGGGGTGGCTCTGTCTGTTCAAGTGAAAAGAATGGAGCCTTCCCGTTGTAGTGAATGGGGACGCCATAGTTATTACACCTGCTCGCCACTGCAGTTGTGACAGCAAGCGGGTAAACAGTGAAGAGGCTCATCATCCAGCAGCTCGGGGGATATCATAGACCTATCATATGACCTATGAAAAATTCCCCTAATTAACTTTATAACATTTTCTGCAATGATTTACTTAGCGCTAACCTTTCACATTAAAGGGGCGATCTGCAGGCAGCATGTTACAGAGCAGGAGGAGCTGAGCAGATTGATGTATGGTTCTGTAGGAGAATATTAACTATAATTTGTCATTTATTCATTTCAATTTCTGCTCATTCTGGACATCAAGTGTCTGCATGTACAAGGTTGTCAGTCACTGATCAGATGGTGTCCATGATTTCAAAGCCCAGAACGAGCAGGAGTTTAAATTAAATACACAATCTGCTCAGACACCATGTTCAACATGGTCAGATTCATGAGTGTCATTATAACGAATGCTACTTCTGTACGTGAGAGTTGGTGAAGACAGCAGACCTTCCATTCCAGCTTTACTAGGATGGAGATGCTTAAGAGGGTTGGGGGCTAAAAACAAATGATGGCATGCAGATTACAGCCTAGAACTTTGCAACCAAATATCATAATCTGTTTTTGTATACAAAAGAAAAAATTGTTATGCTTTTAATGTTTTTTTCTTAAATAGTTCTTAAAGGGTATGGACACCTTTTGGGGGCAATTTGTATTAGTGCATTCTACTGATTTTAAGCCAAAATGTATTCAATTTATGTCTGTCAGTGAATCCATCCAAGTGCTGCTCTGATGGCTCCTTTTCTAGCCCTTCTCTAGTTCCCTGACCGCTCATAAACAGCCCATTAATCATAAGAATTTAGCGGAAATGAGTGCTTATCAGCTATTAGTGAAGATAAGGTCTATAGATCGAGCTATCAGAAGCTCTCTGGCTGATTCACTGAGAATGGGAAGAAATGGCCTACAAATTCAGAGAAACTGAGGCCTTAGACAAACTATTGAAAATTTTTAATAGAGACCAGGTTAAAAAATATCTTTTGTCCTAACCATAAGTTGAGTGAAATGATATGCACTCAGAGGTGTCTATAGTCTGTATGCCGAACTTGAAGCTCAGCCACAAGTCCAAGTATTATCAACACTAAATAGATTATTTTTTTTGGGTGTTGATTTCCTTTTTGATTTCACTTTTTACGTAATAAAGCAGTTTATTGTACTAAATGTTTTTCAGGGTCACGAGGATGAAGTTTTTGTACTGGAGTCTCATCCATTTGATCCACGAGTATTGTTTTCAGCAGGCCATGATGGAAATGTCATAGTCTGGGATCTAGTTCGCGGAGTCAAGATCCGGTCTTACTTTAACATGGTAAACCAATATATGCTTACTGATGTCTATGGTTATCATATTTTTGGAAGTATTCTTGGTGACCAAAGCAGCTGTAATCTGGGCAGGCAAACGCTCCAAGGACATCACCATGGATTTGGAAAGCCGAACAAGGTTACTTATGGCTTGGAAGAGGGAAGAACTGATTTGGGGATGGAGGGATCCGGGAGGGTTTAGGGGCAAAGCACTCGGCACAGACAGGGTCAGGCGGTCTGCATGGCAGTTTTTTTATTACAGCGGCATATGGAAAATACATAGCCACCTTTGGGGAGCGCCTGTGGTCTGTGGGAGTCATCCCCAGAAGAGGACATGCAGACCAAAAAAGGATCCTGAAAGGAAAAAGGTCAGCCTTAGGATCCATTCACACGTCCGTGTGTGTTTTGCGGATCCGCAACAAACTGACACCGGCAATGTGCGTTCCGCATTTTGCAGACCGCACATCGCCTGCACTTAATAGAAAATGCCTAATCTTGTCCGCAATTGCGGACAAGAATAGGAGATGTTCTATTTTTTTCGGGATCTGAATTGCGGACCCGGAAGTGCGGGTCCATATTTCCGGATCCGGGCAGCACATTGTGCGGCCCCATAGAAATGAATGGGTCCGCAATTCCGTTCTGCAAAATGCGGAACAGAATTGCAGACGTGTGAATGGACCCTTAGGCTGACCTACCAGACAGTAGAGATGTAAGGCTCTTCAGAGGTGGTGCTGGAACTAGGAGCAGTGGAGGACCCAGGGATTAAAGGAGCATATGGGGACCCAAGATAAAAGGGCAGAGAAGAAAGTGGTTGGAATGAGAGGGAAAGGGGAACACGTGCTCACCATTCGGCACCTTTGGGCGCTGCATGGTCACCCATTTGGGGAACTCGCACATGACTGGGTTTACTGGCATTCCACTGGGTTTACTGGCATTCCTGGGTTACAGGAAGGGGGTGGGGGACGACGACGGCGACTGGAAGTTCAGGAAGGTACTGAAGTACGCACCTGCAGGGGCAGCTTCTAAAGTGGAGACCCATGATGAAACCTGCAGAGTGTAAGAAAAAAAAAAAAAGGTAAAATGGCAAGACCTTCAGAAAAAAGGCAATTAGTGTGCGCCTCCTATGGACACTAGATTTAAAACTGGTTAGTCCAGCGTGTGTGGAGTGGGTAAAGGCCACCTGGGCAGAGCCAACACTTCTTATTTTCTGATGGCAGCCGGGCATATACCCACTTTTTTTTTTTTTTCTTGAACCAGGGGGTCCCATAAGATTTAGTACAGAGACCTGAATTTTTTTTTTTTGTTCAAATGCTGTGTTAAAGTGACATCATGGCGTTATAGACAGGCACCTTATTGACAGAGCTATTCTCTAAAAGTGGACAATATCTACCTTTAATGCCTAGCAAAAAACTTCTAAATCATTCTGTAACCACTCAATGTACGGTACATCTACAGCACCCTTTTAAACACGTGCATCTTCAATGGTGCTAACGCAGTTCATGTCTCAGCATCTCATTATGGCATGGTCACTGCAACAGTGTGGTGAATTAATAGCAGGTTTTTGTATTTATTCACACTATTTGAATATTGATAACATGATATGTTTTTAAACCTTACAGATTGAGGGACAAGGGCATGGAGCAGTATTTGACTGTAAGTGCTCCCCTGATGGACAACACTTTGCTTGCACCGATTCCCATGGTCATCTGTTAATTTTTGGCTTTGGTTCAAGCAGCAAGTATGACAAGGTACAATGTCTCTTTATTAAAAAGAATGCAGAAATGTACAAAATCAGTACTCTTCAGGACCAATAACTTTTTATCAATTGGATAAAATGTTTTAGGCTGGAATACAGCAATGAATTCCTGGGTCTCTGTATAGTGTGACTATTGTAGTTTTATTCTGCTGATTCTAGGAAGAAGGTATGCAAATAAGCTCTTAAAGGGGTTATCCGAGTTATATAAATGTATGCTAAGAGCTATTATATTACTATATTAAACTCTTTTCTAAATCGCTTACTTTATTGATTTGGCACTGTTTCGCCACTGCCGATTTGGGTCATGTGACCCCCGACGTTATCAACCCTGCTCAGGCGCTGACGTCTAGTTTACAAGCTTCTCCCTGCTTGAGGGAGTGGCCCGGCTCTGTAAACAAGACGTCAGAGCCTTTGGTGCCCGCCCCTCTCTCTCTCCTCACACAGCCTCGACGATTGTAAGCGATTGCGCATGCGCTATCCTTACCAGAGCCGTGGTGATAGATTGATTCGGTAGCAGGGTATGTGTCTGTTCCTTCCCTCACTTCCATGGGCCAGTTTACCCGTTCCCCTCCCGCGTCTGGGGATTGTTATTAGAGCCCTTGCCCCCTCAACATGTACACATTACACTCCTAATACCACCCCCAGGACACACAAATATTTATGAGAGAGAGCTCGGGCATTGTTGTTATATGCCCCCTCAGCATGTACTGCAGCATGTAAACACAGCAATAACAGAACCATGAAAAGGTGTAAGTATGGGGTTTTCTCTTAACCCTTAAGGACTTAGGACGTACCGGTACGTCCTGTTTCCCGAGTCATTAAGGACCAATGACGTACCGGTACGTCAAGTGGTGTTCCGATCACCGGCGGGCGGTGATCGTAACCCGGTGCCTGCTCAAATCATTGAGTAGGCACCTTGGCTAAATGTGTCGGCGATCGCCGCAAACCGCAGGTCAATTCAGACCTGCGGTTTGCGGCTTTTACCTGTGCTTGCGGCGGTGAACTGGCGTGCCATCGGGTCCCCATGCGGCTGTAGGGGGGACCCGATGGCATGGAAGGCAGCGCAATGCCTAAGGAAGGCATCGTGCTGCCTTCCGGTGACGAGCCTGTGAGATCCAGCCCCCTACACACAGTATTACTCATACAGCCAATGCATTCCAATACAGAAGTATTGGAATGCATTGTAAAGGATTAGACCCCCAAAAGTTCAAGTCCCAAAGTGGGACAAAAAAATTAAGTGAAAAAAAAAAGTTTAAAATATTTAGTTTCCCCCCCCCAAAAATTTTAAGTTTCAAGTAAAAATAAAAAAAAGGCATTTTCCTCAAATAAAGTAAAAAAATAAAATTTGGTAAAACATAGGAAAAAAAAAAAAGTAAAAAGTATACATATTGGGTATCACCGTGTCCGTATCGACCGGCTCTATAAACATATCGCATGACCTAACCCCTCAGATGAACACCGTAAAAATTAAAAACTGTGCTAAATAAACAGTTTTTTTGTCACCTTACATCACAAAAAGTACAACAGCAAGCGATCAAAAAGGCGTTTGCCCACCAAAATAGTACCAATCTAACCGTCACCTCATCGCCCAAAAAATAAAAAAAACTATGGTTCAGAATATGGAGACACTAAAACATCATATTTTTTTTTTTTTTGTTTTAAAAAAGCTGTTATTGTGTAAAACTTGCATAAATAAAAAAAAATATATACATATTTGGTATCTCCGCGTTTGTATCGACCGGCTCTATAAAAATATCACATGACCTAACCCCTCAGATGAACACCGTAAAAAATAAAAACTGTGCTAAATAAACCATTTTTTGTCACCTTACATCACAAAAAGTGTGCATATGCACCCTGAAATAGTGCCAATCAAACCGTCATCTCATCCCGCAAAAAAATGAGACCCTACCTAAGATAATCGCCCAAAAACTGAAAAAATTATGGCTCTCAGAAATGGGGCCACCTTTTTGGAGTTTCTACTCTAGGAGTGCATCAGGGAGGCTTCAAATGGGACATGGTGTCAAAAAAAACAGTCCAGCAAAACCTGCCTTCCAAAAACCGTATGGCATTCCTTTCCTTCTGCGCCCTGCCGTGTGCCCGTACAGCGGTTTACGACCACATATGGGGTGTTTCTGTAAACTACAGAATCAGGGCCATAAATATTGAGTTTGGTTTGGCTGTTAACCCTTGCTTTGTAACTGGAAAAAAATTATTTAAATAGAAAATCTGCCAAAAATGTAAAATTTTGAAATTGTATCCCTATTTTCCATTAATTCTTGTGGAACACCTAAAGGGTTAACAAAGTTTGTAAAACCAGTTTTGGATACCTTGAGGGGTGTAGTTTATAGAATGGGGTCATTTTTGGGTGGTTTCTATTATGTAAGCGTCGCAAAGTGACTTCAGACCTGAACTGGTCCTTTTAAAAATTGGGTTTTTGAAAATTTCTGAAAAATTTAAAGATTTGCTTCTAAACTTCTAATTCTTGTAACATCCCCAAATAATAAAATATCATTCCCAAAATGATCCAAACATGAAGTAGACATATGGGGAATGTAAAGTAATAACTACTTTTGCAGGTATTACTATGTATTATAGAAGTAGAGAAATAGAAACTTGGAAATTTGCAATTTTTTACAAATTTTTGGTAAATTTGGTATTTTTTTTTTTATAAATAAAAATGATTTTTTTTTTTTTACTTCATTTTACCAGTGTCATGAAGTACAATATGTGACGAAAAAACAATCTCAGAATGGCCTGGATAAGTCAAAGCGTTTTAAAGTTATCACCACTTAAAGTGACACTGGTCAGATTTGCAAAAAATGTCCGGGTCTTGGGTGAAATAGGGCTGAGTCCTTAAGGGGTTAAGAAATCAAGCTTAACCAATGTGTATATATAAGTCCTGATGAGTTTTATGAGGTTTTAATTTTTCCCCCCCATAACTCTTGATAACCCCTTTAACCACCTCCCGACCGCCTAACGCAGGATTGCGTCCTGCGGGCGGCCGGGTTATTCCTCCTGGACGCATCGGCGCGTCCTCTCGCGAGACACGAGATTTCCTGTGAACGCGCGAACACAGGAGCGCGCGTTCACAGGAACGGGAGGTAAACGAGTACATCTACAGCCTGCCAGCGGCGATCATTCGCTGGCAGGCTGTAGATGCGATTTTTATTTTATTTTTTTAACCCCAAAAAGGTATATTAGACGCTGTTTTGTTAACAGCGTCTAATATACCTGCTACCTGGTCTATCTGGTGGTCCCTTTTGCTTGGATCGTCCACCAGAGGACACAGGCAGCTCTGTAAGTAGCACCAAACACCACTACACTACACCCCCCCCCCCCCCATCACTTATTAACCCCTGATCACCCCTTATTAGACTCCCTGATCACCCCCCTGTCATTGATCACCCCCCCCTGTAAGGCTCCATTCAGGCGTCCGTATGTGTTTTGCGGATACGCAAAACACGGACACCGCGGATCCGCAAAAAACAGGCACCACGGCAATGTGCTTTCCGCATTTTGCCAGAACTATATAGAAAATGCATTTTCTTGTCCGCAATTGCGGACAAGAATAGGACATGTTCTATAGGCTCTACAAAAAACGCAGTGTTCGCCCGATCAGGCCTGATCTTGTGCGCACACTTGCGTTCAGTCCGCCCCACCGCAGTGACAGAATTTTTATTTGTTCTGATCACTGCAAAAACACCGTAAAATCGCTGCGGCGCTATAAAGATCACTTTTGAGGGGCACGGCGAGTTCATAGAAGATTATTATTAATTTTATTTTTTTTTTTCTTACAAAGTCTCATAGTCCACTAACTTGTGACAAAAAATAAAATCTCACATGAACGGAATCCAAATGCGTAAATTTTTTTAGACCTTTTATATTCCAGACTTCTTCTCACTCTTTAGGGCCCCTAAAATGCCAGGGCAGTATAAATACCCCACATGTGACCCCATTTTGGAAAGAAGACACCCCAAGGTATTTCGTGAGGGGCATGGCGAGTTCATGTAAAATGTTATTTTTTGTCACAAGTTAGTGGAATATGAGACTTTGTAAGAGAAAAAAATAAAATAAATCCTTTTCCGCTAACTTGTGCCAAAAAAAAAATATTCTAGGAACTCGCCATGCCCCTCACAGAATACCTTGGGGTGTCTTCTTTCCAAAATGGGGTCACTTGTGGGGTATTTATACTGCCCTGGCATTTTAGGGGCCCTAAAGCGTGAGAAGAAGTCTGGAATCCAAATGCGTAGAAAATGCCCTGTGAAATCGTAAAGATACTCTTTGGAATTTGGGCCCCTTTGCGCACCTAGGCTGCAAAAAAGTGTCGCACTTGTGGTATCGTCGTACTCAGGAGAAGTAGGGCAATGTGTTTTGGGGTGTCTTTTTACATATAACCATGCTGGGTGAGAGAAATATCTCTGTAAAATGACAGCTTTAAAAAAAAAAAAATTATACAAAATTGTCAATTTACAGAGATATTTCTCTCACCCAGCATGGGTATATGTAAAAATACACCCCGCAAAATGTGGAAAGCACATTGCCGTGGTGCCTGTTTTTTGCGGATCCGCGGTGTCCGTGTTTTGCGTATCCGCAAAACACATACGGACGTCTGAATGGAGCCTTACAGGGGGGTGATCAATGACAGGGGGGTGATCAGGGAGTCTAATAAGGGGTGATCAGGGGTTAATAAGTGACGGGGGGGGGGGGTGTAGTGTAGTGGTGTTTGGTGCTACTTACAGAGCTGCCTGTGTCCTCTGGTGGACGATCCAAGCAAAAGGGACCACCAGAGGACCAGGTAGCAAGTATTCCAAAATGGGGTCACTTGTGGGGTATTTATACTGCCCTGGCATTTTAGGAGCCCTAAAGCGTGAGAAGTCTGGAATCCAAATGCGTAGAAAATGCCCTGTGAAATCGTAAAGAGACTCTTTGGAATTTGGGCCCCTTTGCGCACCTAGGCTGCAAAAAAGTGTCGCACTTGTGGTATCGTCGTACTCAGGAGAAGTAGGGCAATGTGTTTTGGGGTGTCTTTTTACATATACCCATGCTGGGTGAGAGAAATATCTCTGTAAAATGACAACTTTGTATAAAAAAAATGGGAAAAGTTGTCTTTTTTTACAGAGAGATTTATCTCACCCAGCATGGGTATATGTAAAAAGACACCCCAAAACACATTTCCCTTCTTCTCCTGAGTACGGCAATACCACATGTGTGACACTTTTTTGCAGCCTAGGTGTGCAAATGGGCCCAAATTCCAAAGAGTATCTTTACGATTTCACAGGGCATTTTTTACGCATTTTTTATTCCAAACTACTTCTCACGCTTTAGGTCCCCTAAAATGCCAGGGCAGTATAAATACCCGACAAGTGACCCCATTTTGGAAAGGAGACACCCCAAGGTATTCCGTGAGGGGTATGGTGATTTCATGTAAAATTTTATTTTTTGTCACAAGTTAGTAGAATATGAGACATTGTAAGGAAAAAAAACAAAAAACATTTTCCGCTAACTTGTGACAAAATAAAAACTTCCATGAACTCACTATGCCCATCAGCGAATACCTTAGGGTGTCTACTTTCCGAAATGGGGTCATTTGTGGGGTGTTTCTACTGTCTGGGCATTGTAGAACCTCAGGAAACATGACAGGTGCTCAGAAAGTCAGAGCTGCTTCAAAATGCGGATATTCAAATTTTTGTACCATAGTTTGTAAACGCTATAGCTTTTGCGTAAACCAATAAATATACACTTATTGCATTTTTTTTTTTATCAAAGACATGTAGAACAATAAATTTAGAGAAAAATTTATATAGAAATGTAGTTTTGTTTGTAAAATTTTACATCAGAAAGTGAAAAATGTCATTTTTTTGCAAAAATTTCGGTCAATTTCGATTAATAACAAAAAAAGTTAAAATGTCAGCAGCAATGAAATACCACCAAATGAAAGCTCTATTAGTGAGAAGAAAAGGAGGTAAAATTAATTTGGGTGGTAAGTTGTATGACCGAGCAATAAACCGTGAAAGTAGTGTAGTGCAGAATTGTAAAAAGTGGTCTGGTCATTAAGGGGGTTTAAGCTTTTGGAGCTGAGGTGGTTAACAAGCTCTGCATCTAATGCTACCAGATGTAAGGTAGCTATCCTATAAGTTAAAGTTCAACCTTTTTAAGAGGCCTAGAGACATGATATGATGATAATTAACGCTTAGTATACTGTAGGTTTTAGCGTTTTCATTTTTCTTCCCTGTCTTCCTGGAGCCATAACTTTTTATTTTTTTCATTCATATATCCATATGAGGGCAAGTTGTACTTTCTAATGCTACCATTTAATATTGCATGCAATGTAGTGGGAAGCTGGGAAAAAATTCCATATGGGGTGGAATTGAAAAAAAAAAAGCAATTCCTCTACAAACGGGCCAGTGGCCTTCATTCTCTGGGGCAGTACGATTACAACGATACCACACATGTATAGGTTTTATATGTTTAAACACTGAAAAAAAAAAAGTTAACTTTGAAAAAAAATCACCATATTCTGACTCCCATAACTTTTTTTATAGTTGTCTAGAGGTTCATTTTTATAGATGTGTAGAGGTTCATTTTTATAGATGTGTAGAGGTTCATTTTTTTTGTGGGGTGATCTGTAGTTTTTATTGATACCATTTTGGTGTGTGTTTGTTTCTTAATCACATTTTATAAAAAAAAATTGTCGACGGGCGCATGCGCGAGACTCACGAGGAGGACATGCTTCCGTGAGCTCCGCTCCGCTTATCGAACCAACCTGCTCTAAGCGCCTTTGATTAGGCTCCAATCAGCCTCAAAATCGATGCAGGGATCCCTGAAGATGACTCGCACCAAAGGGAGGTCGAGAATTCCAGGTACTCCGGTCCCGTCGCAAACTTTACCGGAGCTATTCCGACAGACCAGGCAGACTGTCATGGCGGACGCTCCTTCAGAACCCGCCAGTCCTGCATCATCGAACGGTGGCGGGCCCTCAACAGACGCGGCTGCTCCGAATACAGGTCAGAACGACTTATACAAGAATATAGCAGCCCTGTTCAAAACTGAGTTATCCCAAGCCGTTACTGAATTTTCCCGCCAAATTCAAGACCTGGGAAATAGAGTCTCCAACATAGAGACAAGGATGGACGACATGTCCGATGTTTTAGACCGCGATAAAGAGGACATTAACTCCCACGATGCCCACCTGATAGAGCTAGAGCTCAAACTCGAAGATCTCGAGAATAGGTCCAGGAGGGGCAACCTGAGGGTCAGAGGTCTCCCAGAGTCTTTCACCGACCTACAAGCCACCCTTACCACCCTGTTTACAGCCCTGCTACCACAGACTGAGCTCAGTCTTCTCAAGATGGATAGAGTCCATAGGGCATTGGGGAAACCTCATAACCTGGACCTACCCAGAGATATTATCCTTAAGTTTCACCATCCAGAAATGAGAGATAAAATCTTATTCGTCGCAAGGGACTCACCTGAACTACCTGGACTTCCAGCTTCAGTCCATCTGTATGCGGACTTGGCTCCGTCCACACTTTGTAGACGCCGAGAGATGAGACCAGTCACACAGTCCCTGCAGAAAGCTCACATTCGATACAGGTGGGGATTCCCCTTTAACCTGTCATTTCAGCTGAACTCTCGTCTACATACAGTCCATTCACCGGCGGAGGGATTAGAAGTCTTACAGCGAGCAGGGATTCCCTGTGAACCTCAAGCCCAGTTACCCTCATCGCCGAAACCTCAAAGGCCAGCCAGAGTCTGGACCAAAGTTCCTGCAACCCCGAGTGGATCGAACAGATCAAGAATCACATGAACTTTTTCCTGTCAGGATAGTGGCAATATCTTATACTACATTTTGTGGTCTCATAGGGATCCCTTGTTATATTTTTCCCTCTAGGTCATATGAGGCCAACCCTCTTGATTCAGGGGTTCGATAAGGTGGTTTTTCATGTTGTCCCTGTTTATGGGTCATTGTGAGATAGCGAGGCGAGCCAATTACAGGCTGGCTCTCTATTCACTTTTCCCACTTATAATTGCTCTTTGTTTTGAGCTTATCAGCTCTACTTTTTGTTTTACGTTTTTTTATGTTAATGTCCTGTTTAATTGTATTGTTCTATATTTCTTGGAGAATTGGCATGGGAATTCATACTATGAGGTTTTAGGAGGGAATAATGCTGGGGTGCGACTGG
The DNA here is from genome assembly GCF_905171765.1 of Bufo bufo. Classification (NCBI taxonomy): domain Eukaryota; kingdom Metazoa; phylum Chordata; class Amphibia; order Anura; family Bufonidae; genus Bufo; species Bufo bufo. The sequence goes on along the minus strand of NC_053392.1, from coordinate 291,727,641 downwards.
CTCTGGGGGCGGATGACGTCTGGCTTCACCCTCAAATTATTACATTGATTCAGCACTGATATCATGTGTAAGATATTAACTCATAATGTAAGGGATATAAACTCCCCACGAAAGAGAAAAACAGCATTCTCCATTTATGTTAAACACAAGCCTGATGTCATCTGCCTCCAGGAGACTCATTTCACTCCCACATCTCACCCTAAGTACTTTAATCCACAATACTCCACTTTCTACTCCTCTTCATTTACTTCAAAATGTAGGGGAGTAGTGACATTGCTGAAAAACTCCTTCCCTTTCACTGTTTCCCAAACTTGCATAGACCCGGAAGGGAGATACGTAATTTTACTGGGAACATATAGGGATGAGTCTTTGTGCCTGGTTAACTCATATGCTCCTAATGAAGATCCCATTACCTTTTTCGAAAAGGTTGGAAAAGTGATTGAATCCTTAACTTTCCATAAGCTAGTGTGGTGTGGGGACTTTAATTTTACCATAAATCCTGTATTAGATCGTTCCTCCCCTCCTTCTACCTTGCGATCTACAACGCAGACAAAAAAGATCCAGCGAGTCTTTCAATCTTTGGCCCTAGCTGACACCTGGAGAGAACACAATGGCACACAGAGAAGTTATACCTTTTTTTCAGCAGCTCATAGGGTATACTCTCGCTTAGATATGATTTTATCTTCCACCTCTCTTCTCCCATACATGTCTTATTCCAGACATGTGGTCTCCTCTTGGTCAGATCATGATATGGTCATCTCTGATTTTACGGTTCCACAAGTTAGTTCTACTCCGTTCCACTGGAGGCTAAACGAGTCACTCCTGACCCATACAGCACAATTTTCTCAATTGAAGGACGAACTCTTAAACTTTTTGGCTGAGAACGTTTCTCACGAAATCAATCCTATGACATTGTGGCTGACACACAAGGCCTTCATGAGGGGCAGGTTGATAAGTTTGGCCTCCAGGAGAAAGAAGGAACGTACTCAAGCTCAAATTGGGCTGGAAGCCAAGCTGAGCAGACTAGTATGGGCTCATCAGAGATCCCCGTCTCTCTATTTACTCAAGGCTATTAAAGATGTTAAATTACAACTTAACATGATACTCACAAATTCCACAGAAAAAGCCCTTAGATGGACAAACTCCTTCTATTATAAGTTCGCCAATAAGCCAGATAAACTTTTAGCCAACCAACTTAAAAATAAACAGAGGATCAATCAGGTATTTAAGATTAGTACAAGATCAGGTTAAACCACCTCAAATCCTGACACTATCTACGCTACTTTCCAGTAATTTTATACTCCGCTTTATTCAGCTCCCCTAGGAGACTCTAGAACAAAGATAAATGAGTTTCTATCATCAGTTCATCTTCCTGTCTTATCCCCAGAATACCAATCAGAACTTAATAAACCGGTTTCAGCAGAAGAAGTAGAATATGTTATAAACTCCTTAAAATTAGGGAAAGCCCCAGGCCCTGATGGCTACTCAGCCTTATACTATAAAAAATTTGCCCCTCTACTTATCCCACATATAACCAATTATTGTAACTACTTGATGCAAGGATCTGTCCCTCCAGAAGAATTCTTAAAAGCCTCCATCACCGTCATACCTAAGCCCAATAAAGATCCCCTACTCACTTCCAACTATAGGCCGATTTCATTATTAAATATTGACAACAAACTCTTCACAGCTATTTTGGCTGGAAGACTCAATAGACTTCTTCCAAGTCTTATCCATAAAGACCAAGTAGGTTTCATACCCGTAGGGAAGCCCCTGATAACATCAGAAAAATACTTAACATCATCCAATACTCCAATAAATCCAAAACCCCACTAGCCTTATTGGCCCTAGATATTGAGAAGGCCTTTGATTCTGTTACATGGTCGTATCTTTATGGTGTTCTCTCGACAATGGGAATTAAGGGCCCCTTCTTGGCAGCTATCCAAGCTCTATACTCTAAACCAGAGGCTCAACTTAAATTACCCTCCACTAGAGCTTCTCATATCCCTATTAGAAGGGGTACAAGGCAGGGTTGCCCCCTGTCCCCAGCCCTATTTGCTCTAGCCATTGAACCCCTATCTGCTCATATAAGATCCCATCCTGATATTAAAGGTTTGACAATTGGGGGAACAGAACATAAACTCAGTCTCTTTGCAGATGACCTTATGTTAACCATCACCAACCCCATTATTTCCTTCCCTTCCCTGTTGAAATTATTGGATTCATTCTCCAAAGCTTCGGGCCTTTCCATAAATCATACCAAATCTGACTTACTTCTATGTAACACCCCCATCTCTACTAAAACATTGCTCACTCAAAATTTCCCTTTTCAACTTAGACCCCAATATATCCCATATCTGGGTATTATGTTGCCAAAGACACTAGAAGCAACATATAGGATTAACTATTTACCCATGTATAAAAAGATACGTCAGGATTTGGTGAATTGGCAATCCCTTCAAGTGTCTTGGGTGGGTAAGATAAATATCATCAGAATGGTAGTTCTTCCGAGACTCCTTTATTTATTTAGGGCTCTACCAATCCCGGCTCTAGTAAGGGATCTGAGATTGGTTCAGAGAGATTTACTGAAATTTATATGGGCTAATAAGTGTCCTCGTATATCTAGGGCAGTAATGTGTAGACATAGGTCACATTGGCGGCTATCAGTACCTGATTTAGTAAAATACCATCAGGCAGCCAGATTGGCCCAAATGTTTTTGACCCACTTAAACCCACAGGATCACCCCCTATGGATCCCACTTGAACGCACTATCCTTCTCCCTTACTCATGGAAAGCCCTGATCTGGAATACTACACCCATTCCTCAAGCAGTTCGTAATAATTCACCATTCACTTATTATTCGCTGATACTTTGGAGGTCAGTTAGGTTTAAATTTACCCTGCAATCTAGGCCTTCTCCTTTACTGAGCATTGTAGGTAACCCGGCTTTTCTTCCGGGCCTACAAGGTAATAACCTTAACTGGTGGTCATCTAATCAGCTATGTACCCTTCACAAACTTCTGGTTAGAGGTAAATTAATACCCCTTTCAGATTTTAAGGAGAAATACTCACCCCCCGTAGGAGAATATCTTCTCATGAACCAGGTCTTCTCTTACTTTAGGTCTAATCTGATACCAAACCGTAATGTAGAATTTTCCCCCTTTGAGCGCTCTATTAATTTGTCGCTATACAGGCAGGGTCTCCTCTCAAGAATGTATGAAGCCCTGAACTCTTTACCCGAAGGTCATAAATTAGCTTATATGAGAGCCTGGGAGAGGGACTTGCAACAGGAATTCTCTACTTCTAAATGGTCTCAACGCTCACTAACTCTTACGAAGGGTTCATGGCAAGTTACCCTGGCGGAAACTTCCATAAAAGTACTACATAGAACCTATATGGTCCCAACGAGGCTTCATACTATTTACCCCGAGGTTTCCCCCTTATGTTTTAGAGGATGTAATGAGGAAGGAACCATGCTTCATACATGGTGGTCATGCCCTGTGGTCAAAAGGTTCTGGACCCAAATAACAAACTTGATATCTTCTGTATTAGATTGTAACTATCCACTAGCAATGCCACTATGTTTACTAGGAGATAAACCTCATTGGCTGACTTTTGCCAGATTTAAACTCTCCCAATATATATTACTAGCTGCGAGAATCCATATAGCTTTCAAATGGCGAACTGATTCGCTTTCTTACCAGAGTGTTATTGATAGGATTATCAAAATAATGGTCTTTGAAAAACTTTCAGCAATCCGCGCAGACACATTTATAACATTTGAGAAGGTTTGGGAACCTTAGTTAGCTTCCTCCCATGCTCCAGACTTGCAATATAGTATTTCTCTTTGATCCTACTACCCATGCATTCCAGAACTATGTCTTTGAATTTTGATATTCTCTCCTCATGTCAAGAATACTATTGTATTTCATGGTATGATAAAATAATGTACAATGTAATATACATTCCTCCAAGAATTGTTAATATTTATGTACTACATATTCTTTTATTTGCTTATGTTTATGCATATGTATCTATGCCAAAATCCAATAAACGCCTTTTGAAACATAAAAAAAAATTGTCAGGGTAAGGACTCGTGCACACGACCGTATGTATTTTGCAGTCTGCAATAAACGGATCTGCAAAAAATACGGATGACGTCCGTGTGCATTCCGTATTTTGCGGAAAAGAACAGCTGGCCCTAATAGAACAGTACTACTCTTGTCAGTAATGCGGAGAATAATAGGATGTTCTCTTTTTTTTTGCGGAACGGAAATGCGGACATACGGAAACAGAATGCACACGGAGTACCTACCATTGAAATGAATGGTTCCGCATATGGTCCTTTAAAAAAAGCAGGAACGGACACGGAAAGAAAATACATTCATGTGCATGAGCCCTAAGAGAAGCGATGGAAAAAAATGGCAAATAGCCCATTTTAATACTTTTTTTCGTTACGCCTTTTACTTTATGGAAAAATATTTTTTGTTTAGTTTTTGGACGTGGTGATGCCCATAATGTTTATATTTATTTTTTACCTTTTATTTTTTTTTATTATTCTAAGGAAAGGGTGGTGATTTTAATCTTTTTTATTTTTTTGGTAGCCCCTCTAGGAGGCAACTATGTTCACTTTTTTTGTTTTTTAGAGAATGTTACTATAGTCCAATAAGGAGTATAGTAATTCTCTAATTGCTGATCTCCTATGTTGGCCTGCCAGCCTGCAGCTCTAATACGCTGTGTCTCTTCATAGAGACCCAGCCTATTAGAAATAATGGCTAGCATCCCTGATCGCCACACGGGGATGCCGGTCTTCATGTACAGCGCTGGTAGAGAAGGGGTTTAAGCCAGCATCTCGTCTGCAGACAGCTGTTTCAGGTAAGAGGCCCCTAGGCTTCTCACCCAATTAAGCCAGTACTTTCTGCTCTGCACTGATGAGGGGCACTCTCCCCGAAACTGATAAGATGCTGGCTTATTTAATATCCGAGTAATGTCTCAAGGGTCAAATATTGACTTATAGGATAGCTACCTTACATCTGGTGGCATTAGAAGCAGAGCTTGTTAGGAGCTCATTTGCATCCCTTTCTTCCCAGAATGGCAGAGGAGTTCCTCACGCCGTTTAAGGCGCTCTCCATAAGGAGATATTGTATTCCCCATCTGCTGGTTCTAGAAATGGCTGATTTACTGCTGCAGGTATATATGCATTGTAACGGTTTTTAGTCTGTGTGGGTAGATATTCAGTAGATACAGTATATAGTGTGATTCTTTTATAAAGGCAGATCGTAGTTGTCTATAATAATTCAGTTACCCTTTATAAATATTTTGTTTTCCAGATAGCAGACCAAATGTACTTTCACAGTGATTATCGGCCTCTTATTCGTGATGCAAACAATTATGTGCTGGATGAACAGACACAGCAGGCACCGCACCTTATGCCGCCGCCGTTTTTGGTGGATGTTGATGGTAATCCACATCCAGCCAGATACCAACGTCTTGTTCCTGGTCGTGAAAATTGCAGGGAGGAGCAGCTCATCCCTCAGATGGGTGTTACCTCATCAGGTATGCTAAAAAGCAAAGCCTTAGTAATGTAAAAAAATGCAGTGTGTGAATTAAGACTTTTACAACTTGCGCAATACTGTACCAAAAATTTAGATCAATGTAGTCTGACATATTGTCTTATTCGCTTTATGTGCTGCTCTATATAGGTTTGAACCAAGTTCTCAGTCAGCAGACTAGTAGTGAAGCGAGTCCCTTGGATAGCCTGATCCAACGTCTTCAGCATGAACAAGACCAGCGAATAAATGCTGGAACTGGGCACAGCAACCGTTCAGCCAGAGGTAACCACAATAAATAATTGGTTAATTTTAAAGGGGTCCTCAGGGAATGATTTCAAAATTCTGCAAGCAACTTGTCCTTGAATCTGAGCAGGACTGGTTGCCTCCACTTGCAGAGCTGCCTGGGGGTGGGGGGTGAGAGCTGAGGCCTTACTACACTCTGGCACTTGCATAATACTACGTATTGGTGAGTTTTACTGTCAGGCTATTCAACCTTATTGGCATATCGTAGGCAGGGTCACATCATTACCATCTATTGTAGAGTGCAGTGAGGCCTTACCTCCCATTACCCCTAGGCAGCTCTGCAAGTGGTGGCAACCAGTCCTGCTCACATTTTAGTACAGGTTGCTTGCAGACATTTAAAATCATTCTTCGAGAACCCCTTTAATACAGTTAGATTTCATTCTTACTAGGGATCGACCGATTATCGGAAGTACAGATCTTATCGGCCGATATTCAGGATTTTATACATTATCGGCAACTAACCTTGCCGATATACCGATAATGCGTATAAAGCAACTACTAGTGAGCGCTTCCATTATGGAAGCGCGCACTAGTATGCATCGGGAGCGGGGAAGAAGCGCAAGTGCTTCCGATTCTCACCATCCCTGGTCTTCTTTGATGGGGCCGGGCTGCACTGTCCTGACCCCGTACAGCGTCAGGACGTAGTGCGTGCACTATGCACCTGATGCTGCACCCTGTCAGGTGACAGTGCAGCACGGGCTGGAGAACACAGGGGAGCGAGACGCCGGAGATGAAGAGGAGCCGCGGCGCAGGAGAGGTGAGGAGTTTTTTATTTTATTCATTTGAGGTCTGATAGGGGTTAATGAAGGTCTGATAGGAATTATTAGGCCTCTTTCACACGGGTGTTGCGGGAAAATGTGCGGGTGCGTTACGGGAACACCTGCAATTTTTCAGCGCGAGTGCAAAACATTGTAATGCGTTTTGCACTCGCGTGAGAAAAATCGCGCATGTTTGGTACCCAAACCCGAACTTCACAGAAGTTCGGCCTTGGGATCGGTGTTCTGTAGATTGTATTATTTCCCCTTATAACATGGAAGGGAAAATAATAGCATTCTGAATACAGAATGCATAGTAAAATAGCGCTGGAGGGGTTAAAAAAATTAATAAATAATTTAACTCACCTTAGTCCACTTGATCGCGCAGCCCGGCATCTCCTTCTGTCTCCTTTGCTGAACAGGACCTGTGGTGAGCATTCATTACAGGTGATCCATCACCATGGTCAAAGATCATGTGATGATCGGAGTGACGCCACCACAGGTCCTTTACCTGTAATGAATGCTCACCACAGGTCCTGTTCAGCAAAGGAGACAGAAGGAGATGCCGGGCTGCGCGATCAAGTGGACTAAGGTGAGTTAAATTATTTATTAATTTTTTTTAACCCCTCCAGCGCCATTTTACTATGCATTCTGTATTCAGAATGCTATTATTTTCCCTTATAACCATGTTATAAGGGAAAATAATAATGATCGGGTCTCCATCCCGATCGTCTCCTAGCAACCGTGCGTGAAAATCGCACCGCATCCGCACTTGCTTGCTCGATGCTTGCGATTTTCACGCAACCCCATTCACGTCTATGGGGCTTGCGTTGCGTGAAAAACGCAGAATATAGAGCATGCTGCGATTTTCACGCAACGCACAAGTGATGCGTGAAAATCACCGCTCATGTGAACAGCCCCATAGAAATGAATGGGTCGGTATTCAGTGCGGGTGCAATGCGTTCCACTCACGCATCGCATCCGCGCGGAATACTCGCCCGTGTGAAAGGGGCCTTAAAGGTCTGATAGGGGTTAATAAAGTCAGTGAGGAGGGGGGATGGTGTGGAAATTTGCATTTGGCACTAGTATATTATAAATGTAAATTATGAATTGAATACCAACTAAGGGCTTTTTTAATTTATAATTTACATTTATAATATACTAGTGCCAAATGCAAATTTCCACATCAGACCATTATTAACCTCTATCAGACCTCAGATCAGACCTTTTCTTAACCCCGATCAGACTACCAATTAATATAATATATATTATGAGATATAAATTATCGGTATCTGCTCTAAAAAAAATCAATATCGGTCAATCCTTTTCTGACAGTCCAGGTGTGTTTTGATTAGGCTACTTTCACACTAGCGTTCGGGGCTCCGCTTGTGAGTTCCGTTTGAAGGCTCTCACAAGCGGCCCCGAACGGATCCGTACAGCCCCAATGCATTCTGAGTGGATGCGGATCCGCTCAGAATGCATCAGTCTGGCACCGTTTGTCCTCCGCTCCGCTCAGCAGGCGGACACCTGAACGCTGCTTGCAGCGTTCGGGTGTCCGCCTGGCCGTGCGGAGGCAAACGGATCCGTCCAGACTTACAATGTAAGTCAATGGGGACGGATCCGTTTGAAGATGACACAGTATGGCTCAATTTTCAAACGGATCCGTCCCCCATTGACTTTCAATGTAAAGTCAAAACGGATCCTGTAAGTGAATTGTGCATGCGCCGTCCGTCCCCGATGCCTCCCTGTCTTCTATTCAGGCGCGCGCCTGAAGAATAGAAGACGGAGGCATCGGGGACGGACGGCGCATGCGCAATTCACTTACAGGATCGCGCTTCAGTCGCGCGATAGACGGGATCGCGCTGCTACTGAGACCAATGGCGCATGCGCCGCCAGTACAAGCGCGGTCCCGGCGACTGAGCCGGGTGTCAGTTACAATAGTTAGAGGAGGGGTTAGGGCAGGGGAGGTACAGCCCGGAGTGAGGGAAGGGCTACCCCCTTGACTTCCACCGTGACTGCAGGAGCTGGAGACAAGGACTTTATAAGTCGTTTTTTTCATCAATATACATCCCAGGAAAGCGGGACAAGAATGCATTTAAACAGAATGAGCATAATCTATAAGGTACTGGTAATGGTTTATTAGGTGAAATCCTGGTGAAAGGTTCGCTTTAATACTTGTGGAACGCCTAAAGGGTTAACAAAGTTTGTAAAATCGGTTTTGAATACCTTGAGGGGTGTAGTTTCTACAATGGGGTCATTTATGGGGGTATCCACTATGTAGGCCCCACAAAGTGTCTGAACTGGTCCTTAAAAAGTGGGTTTTGGCAATTTTCTTAAAAATTTTGCTTCTAAGCCTTCTAACGTCCTAAAAAAATAAAATAACATTTCCAAAATGATGCAAACATAAAGCAGACATATGGGGAATGTTAAGTAATAAATATTTTATGAGGTATCACTTTCTGTTTTAAAAGCAGAGAAATTGAAATTTTGAAAATTGCGAATCTTTCTAAATTTTTGGTAAATTTGGGATTTTTTCATAAATAAAGGTGAAATATTTTGACTCAAATTTATGACTGTCATGAAGTACAATGTGTCACGAGAAAACAATCTCTGAATGACTTGGATAAGTAAAGGCGTTCCAAAGTTAGGCTACTTTCACACCTGCGTTCGGGTGTCCGCTCGTGAGCTCCGTTTGAAGGCTCTCACAAGCGGCCCCGAACGCAGCCGTCCAGCCCTAATGCATTCTCAGTGGAGGCGGATCCGCTGAGAATGCATCAGTCTGCCAGCGTTCAGCCTCCGCTCCGCTCCGCGAGCGGACACCTGAACGCTGCTTGCAGCGTTCGGGTGTCCGCCTGGCCGTGCGGAGGCAAGCGGATCCGTCCAGACTTACAATGTAAGTCAATGGGGACGGATCCGTTTGAAGATGACACTATATGGCTCAATCTTCAAACTGATCCGCCCCCATTGACTTTCAATGTAAAGTCTGGACGGATCCGTTCAGACAACTTTCACACTTAGAAATTTTTCTACGTTATAATGCAGACGGATCCGTTCTGAACGGATGCAAACGTCTGCATTATAGGAGCGGATCCGTCTGATGAAACATCAGACGGATCCGCTCCGAACGCTAGTGTGAAAGTAGCCTTATTACCACAAAGTGAGATTTGTCATTTTTGCAAAATTAGGCCTGGTCAGGAAGGGGGCAAATGGCCCAGATGGCAAGTGGTTAGAGTAGTGTTACTGCTGAGGTGATTGGCTGAAGCAGTTACATTAAAAGTGTTTTCCAGGATTTTACTATTGATGAACTGATCTTTAGGATAGGTCATCAGTATCTGATCGGTGGGGGTTTTGAGAAGCTGTGAGCACCGCTGCCTTCTCCTTGTTCACCAAGAACAACGCAGTACATTGTAAAGCAGCTGTGCTTGGTATTGCAGCTTAGTCTCATTCTTTTCAATGGGGCTGAGCTGCTCCTAGGCCACGTGACTGATAAACATGTTGTCACTCGGCCTAGGAAAAGCTGAGAGAAGGCCGCAGCACTGCTGCTACAGCTGATCGGCAGGGGTCCCGGGTATCGGTCCCCCACTGATCAGATATTGATGACCCATCCTGAAGATAGGTCATCAGTAATAATTTTGAAAACCCCTTTAATAGTAAATGGCACTTGACCACTGCAAGCTCAGTAGAGTTTAGAGCGACATTTCAGTGGACATTTAAAAGATGAGCAAGGCCGTTTCTTTATTTATGAGACCTCGCATTTTGCGGGACATGTGTTAGTTTTTTTTTTTTTTTTTGCCGTTTTGGGGTACATATAATGTATTAAATAATGTATTATTTTATTTTTTGGGGAGGGAGATTAAAAAAACCTGCAATTTTAACATTGTCTACAGTTTATTTTTACAGTGTTCTCTGTGTAGTATAAGGCTACTTTCACACTTGCGTTCAGAGAGGATCAGTCTGGTGTCTGCACAGACGGATCTGCTCCTATAATGCAGACGCTTGGATCCGTTCAGAACGGATCCGTCTGCATTATAGCTTAGAAAAAAAATCTAAGTGTGAAAGTAGTTCAGACAAATCCGTCCAGACTTTACATTGAAAGTCAATGGGGGACGGATCCGTTTGAAAATTGAGCCATATTGTGTCATCTTCAAACGGATCCGTCCCCATTGACTTACATTGTAAGTCTGGACCGATCCGTTTGCCTCCGCACGGCCAGGCAGGCACCAGAACGCTGCAAGCAGCGTTCGGGTGTCCGCCTGCTGAGCGGAGGCTGAACGCTGCCAGACTGATGCATTCTCAGCGGATCCGCATCCACTCAGAATGCATTAGGGCAGTATGGATGCGTTCGGGGCCGCTTGTGAGCCCCTTCAAACGGAGCTCACAAGCAGAGTCCCGAACGCTAGTGTGAAAGTAGCCTAAATAACACCACTATTCTGTGGGTCAGTACAATTGTGATGAAGCCAAATTTATGTCATACTACTTGCATAATAACACTTGTTTTTACAAAATAATCTTATTTTTGTGTCGCTGCATTTCAAGATTTTGAACACTTTTATTTTTCTAACTCTATAACCATGTGAGGGCTAATATATTACAAGAGAGGATGATATTTTTTCTCTCTGCTATACTGCAGGCCGTTAGATACCCTAATGCCCCCTTCTCCAGGCTGGCTGAGATCACAGCCAGGTGAATGGAGGGGCAGCTTTAATCCTGCGTGTCTCAAGCTCAGTAGAAGGTAGAGATATGGACTAGGTCTTTTTTTGAAAGCTGGCAATGGAATCTTTACAACAAGACCAGATCACAGCATTATCTCTTACATTGGCAGATCTAGCCTTTAGAAATCGGGTCAGAAGTGAAAACAAGTAAAACCTGCTTTTACTTTCAGCTTCTATCACTCCAGACCTGATGTCTAATGGTTATATCTCCTGATTTAGGATATAAATGAGTATATGACTTATCTTGTATAATGTCTGCTTTCAAACAAGACTAGGCCCATATCTCTATCTTCTGCAGAGCAGAGCTTGGGCAAAATGGTTAGGGGCTTAAAGCAACAGTCTATCGGGTAGAAATGTCACATTATGACTGTGCTTAATTGTACTTTACAGCTTCAGTGAGTTCCACTTCTGAGGTTCATTCTCCACCAAATATTGGCTTGCGACGCAGTGGTCAAATTGAGGGTGTTCGGCAGATGCACAGCAATGCACCAAGAAGTGAAATGGCTACTGAACGTGACCTCGTAGCATGGAGTCGTAGAGTAGTGGTCCCAGAGCTTCCTCCGGCGGTAGCCAGGTAAAGTTTTTGTCGCAGTGATATGATGTAGGAGGCAAGATGTACATAACTGGGGTTTCAGAATTGGAGCAGAGGAAAAGGGGATTAGTTGCTCATGGCAAAAAGTGTTATAAAAGCCGGATTCTGGTTGCTTGCTGTTAGCAACTGCTCTACTTTCCCTTTGCACCAGTTTGTATAAATCTTCCCAATATTAGACTAGCGTTTAGTTTTTATTGCATGTTAATTTTTTAAGTTCCTAGCACTTCAGCACAAAACTTAATATACATATTGCCAATACAATGCTCTAAATTATGCCCTTAGCAAACAGGAGGAATGGAGAACAGCAAAAGGAGAAGAAGAGATACATCTTTACAAAGCAGAGGAGAAAAGGAAATCCCTTTCAAACCACATTGCTAGAGAAAATAAATCCGTCTCTTGCTCTAAGGTGGGTTGCCCCAATCTGAGAAATGAGCGTGAAAGCGAGATTTAAGGCACACAGAAGTGCCATTTACCCAGCTATGATCTTTGTATCATAGATCTGTACACTGTGCATCAGCCCCTTATCATCATCTTTTGTCTCTAGTACTAAAACAGCCAGTTGTGATGAGCAGAAATGTGTTTTGTTATTCAAGACCTGTAAGACATTTTAAATATTTGCTGGTTTGATGCTAGAATTTTTTTGACAGATTTATACTAATGACCTATTCTCAGGATAGGTTATCATTATCTGTTCGGTGGGGGTCATACACCCGAGACCTCTGCCGATTAGCTGTTAAGGTGGCACCACTGCCTTCTTGCAGCTTACCAAGCATAGCACCGTACATTGTATAGTGGCTGTGCGTGGGTTTCTCAGCTCAGCCCCATTCACTTTAATGGGATTAAGCTGCACCTAGGCCATGCAACCGATAAATGTGATGCCACTGGCCTAGGGTAAGCTGTGATAAGGTGGTGGCTCTCACGGAAGCGCTGCAGCCTCTTCAATCAGCTGATCAGGGGTTCCAGGTGTCGGACCCCCCATCAATCAGATACTGATGACCTTTGTTCTAATACTGTATGGAGCAGGAGCTCCAGACAGCATTAGAATATATTGGCTCCGATGAGCGGAAGTTAGTAAAAAAACATTTCCCGAACTCTGGTTCAGTTCCAAGGTACCACTTGGAACCAAATGTTTTTTTTTTGCAGTACAAATTATTTATGTAGTTACGGCGTGAAGTCTCGCGAGACTTCGCAAAGCAACAACTTCGGCTCATTGGAGCCAATACATTCTAATACTGTACGGAGCTCCTACCATGATGTAGTATTACATATATTGATAAGGGGTTAAAAACCCTCATTTGGAAAATTAATCAAATTAGTTGCATCTTTTTGCACAGTTTTTGCTGCTTTTTCTATTAGGCAAATCTATGAATACATCTTATAGACATGGAAGGTATAATGACAATACCTCTCCCTTCTGGGAAAATGTGAAAATTTTTCTGTGTTATGGCATGCTACAATCTTCTCTACAGACATCACTGTGGAATTGAGTAATAACTTTGTAGTTTTAACCCCCTCTGACCACTATACTTAAAGGGACTCTGTCTCCAGATTTATCCCTATTAAGCTAGCTGACATTTAACTTTTCTAATATGCTAATTAGCCTCTAGGTAGGAGGGGTCTTGTTCCTGCTCCTAAAGGCTCCGTTCTCTCACGTTTGTCGCCTCCCTCCAAGTCCTGATTGACAGGGCCAGGCAGCACTCGCATCTGTCTGCCAGCCCTATGCTCTGGTGAAATCTCGCGCCGTTCAGCATTTTGCGCAGGCGCGGTGAGGAAGCTGACAGCCTGCGAGAGTCTTTCCCTCACCGCGCCTGCGCCTAGAGGCTAATTGGCATATTATAAACGTTAGATTTCTGGCGTAACGGGGGCATAGATAAATTTAGGAATAGGCTAGTTAGGTTTAGCTGACATTAGCACACTGCTAATGTCAGCTAGCTTAATAGGGTTAAATCTGGTGACAGAATCCCTTTAAGAATGAAGTGATTGTAAAAGCAATTGTTTGTACCCTATGGATCTTTGCATTGCATTTATTATTATTTCCAGGACGTCCCCCATGACAGCACATAGGAGTGCTGTCATGTTGGACTCCTGGAAAGAATGTTACCGGTAAGACTAACTACCGATTTTTATTTTTTAATACAGAACAATTCTCATGAACCTATATTAGAATCGGGAGATGCAAGAAAGCAGCAAGCTGGACAGCACAACTATAGAACAAGGGCTACTTTAGAAGAACAAGCTGGACCTTCAGAAGACCTAGAGAATGAAAATAGCTCATCAGATGTGAGATGTTTAGTAGATCAATTATCAATTGGTATTCTAATTAAAGATGAGTGAATAGATTCATTCATCAGATTTCTTGATAAGTGAGGGCCTGTCCTCGCTGCTCAATAGGGTCAGACATCTCACTCATCCCGGTCAATCTCCTGTGCCACCTGCTACTGGAGCAGTGACTGTGCATGTATGTAACTGCACAGGCATAGTTGCATTTCCAGTAGCAGCAGCAGAGCCTCTGTTTTTGTGGTGCTACTCACAGCAGCCGTGCCATGGCCTGGCGAGATGTCTGGTCCTGTCAAAGTGAGAGGGGGAACCTCCTGAGCAGCGGGGGCAGCCCCTCTCTGTTAAAGAACTCTTATCTTATTCTAATGCATATCGTACTTGGGCTAAAGCAACATTATTTGCTATTTTAACTTTTGCTTAACTACATTTCTTTGAGTTTTGCACTTTACCATGTATTGTTCATATAATGCTATATTACAGATTGATGCTTTATAAATGCTTTGTACTGCCCCAATGGGGTGTACAGTCAGCCGTTCCAAACACACATGATCTAGTTTAGGCTTCATAAGATGTCATTTGACATGAGCTTTGTCTTGTTAGTGTAAGGGCTCATGCACACGGCGGTTGTGCTTTTTGCGGTCCGCAAAACAAGGCTTCCGGCCATATGTTCCGCATTTTGTGGAACGTCCTGCCCTCTATAGAACTGTCCTATTCTTGTCCAAAAAAACTGGATACGGGAACTTTGCCTCAAATCAGTAGCTTCAGTTTTTGTTTTTCATTTTAAAGAAAATGTTAACTACTTTACTTATTTTACTATTTTACTATGCTTTTTTTTTTTTTTGTTTAACTAGGAAGCAGATGCTGAAAGTGAGGCAGTGGCAGCAAGTGGTGCAACATCAGAAGATGAAGACAAACCAAACTGGAACGGTGATGACAGTAGCTCAAGGTATATTAAATGGTTCAAAGTCAGACTAGGGTGCCTATGGCCCACCAGTAAAATTTGTTCTAGGTGCCTACTGTACAGCTACATGGAAATATTATATGCTCACACAGTGGCAGGCAGCAAGAAGATGATTGATTACAGGGACATCTACAGCAGCTTCCATATGGTGGGTCCCTAATGAAAGAGGATACTGGATGGCCTTCCTCTGTACCTACAAGTAGTCTTAGCCATCTGATGCATCTGTAATAATAAGCTTAGCCTCTTTTTTATTATATGCTCTTTGGTTGAGTTGCTGTATGTTGCCTGTCTGTATGTAGTGCAGTCTGTCTACTGTGCTACTTGTGCAGGGGGTGAGGCACTAGGTGTCTACCTTGTTCAGGGGCCCAACAGGCGATTCATCTGTTTCCCTGTGTGCCAGTCCGATCCTGAAATGGTCACTAACTTTTCACACAACGTTGCATAATTCGGTAGTACAAGCAAAACTTTGTAATGTGTTGTACCAGAAAGAGAGCTCTACTTTTCATGTTTTCAGCTGTTTACCTTTCTCCTCCCCTCCTAATTAGTTTTGTGTGAAATATACCTTCCTTTTTTGCCTACCTCAACCAATGTCTTGATGCTATCTCATTTGACTGCCAATATGACATTAAGTCCGTCCATTTCTTGGATTTGTTTCTCAGGGGTGATGTAGGTATGTCTGGCATCCACGCCTCCACTTATAGGAAAGATACAGCGGTCAATACAATTTTGTTGGTAACCTCGTGCCACTCCCCACATGTTATCCACAATATTCCCAAACGGGAGATGATTCGCACTAGACGTAATTGTACAGATGTGGGTACATTTAAAAGGGTCTCTAATAAAGTTAAAAGGAGACTAGAACATAGATTGTATGCCCGAGAGATATGGCGCTGTCACTGGACAGAAAAGCTCTGATCTTTCCTGACAATACGCATCGATCCAAACGAGATGGTAGCGGTCTGTCCAGCGAGAATGCCATTATGTTCTCCACGGTTTATAGTGAGGAGTATAGGGATATATGCCATATTATCAAAAAACACCTTCCTGTTTTAAGTTATGATAAATACTGGTCTAAGTTCATAAAAAGCAGTATTAAATGTGTGGCGCGACGGGCGCCAACACTGGGAAATATACTAAGCCCTAGTCTTTATGCGGATAGTCCCAGGACACAACCAACATTGCTATCTAATAAGGGAAGTTATAAATGCGGACATAGCAGATGTATTTGTTGCCGCCACATGAAGAGAAGCTGTACTTTTGCATCTATGGCTAATGGTAGGCAATTTGCAATTAAGGCTTACCTGAATTGTAACACTAAATTTGCTGTATATTTAATTACGTGTGAAGTCTGCTCACTCCAGTATGTAGACTGTACAACAAATGCTATTAAAACCAGGATAAGAAAACCTATTTCTGATATACCTAATTTCAAAATAAGAAACGTCTCTGCTGCCAGTCTGCACTTTGCCCTAGTGCATGGAGGCGATTTTTCAGCCTTGAGTGCATTCGGCATAGAAAGGGTTACAGCTCCCTTACGAGGTGGAGATCATTGAAGAAGCTTCTTAACAGAGAGGCTTTCTGGATGTTCCAACTCAGCACTTGCATTCCAACAGGTTTAAACAAAAGACAGGATTTAATCCTACAATATAACGAAGTACATACCTGTTTATTACATTGCATTGAAAAAAAAGTTCTTTGTTTCTGATTTGATTAGTTTGTGAATAAGCTTTTTTTAAGAATATTGGATGTTCCGATCCTACTAAGGAGTTAACAGCCATGTGATATCTAAACCTCCACGGATTGGTGTGAGAGGAGTATATAAGTAACTGCTTAGTATGTGTTACTCATGTCATGATTAACCCCTTAGGGACCCATGACGTACCGGTACAGCATGGATCCCGAGTCCTTAAGGACCCATGACGTACCGGTACATCATGTATAGTTCCGATCACCGGCGGGCGGTGATCGGAACCTGGTGCCTGCTCAAATCATTGAGCAGGCACCTAGGCTAAATGCGCGGTGGGGGTCAATTCAGACCTGCGGTTTGCGGCTTTTAAAGAGGACCTTTCACTACTCTACAAACTAAAAACTAACTATATCAGTGGGCAGAGCGGCGCCCAGGGGTCCCCCTGCACTTACTAGTATGTCTGGGCGCCGCTCCGTTCGCCCGGTATAGGCTCCGGTGTCTGCGCTCCCTCTGACTGATTTTTTTGTATGAGGCGTGTCCCTTGCTGCAGTGCTGGCCAATCGCAGCGCACAGCTCATAGCCTGGCTATGAGCTGTGCGCTGCGATTGGCCAGCGCTGCAGCAAGGGACACACCTCATACAAGAAATCACTCAAGTACAACAGAGGGAGCGCAGACACCGGAGCCTATACCGGGCGAACGGAGCGGCGCCCAGACATACTAGTAAGTGCAGGGGGACACCTGGGCGCCGCTCTGCCCACTGATATAGTTCGTTTTTAGTTTGTAGAGTAGTGAAAGGTCCTCTTTAAGTGTGCGGGCGGCGGTAGTCGGCAGTGCCATCGGGTCCCCATGGGGCTGCGGGGAAGGGGGGGACCCGATGGCAGGGAAGGCAGCGCGATGCTTTCCTGAGGCATCGTGCTGCCTTCCGGTGAAGAGCCTGTGAGATCCAGCCCTCTGGATCTCACAGGCCGGAAGCTGTATGAGTAATACTCACTGTATTACTCATCCAGCCAATGCATTCCAATACAGGAGTATTGGAATGCATTGTAAAGGATTAGACCCCCAAAAGTTCAAGTCCCAAAGTGGGACAAAAAATAAAGTGAAAAAAAAAAGTTTAGAAAATTGTTTCCCCCCCAAAAAAATTAGTTTCAAGTAAAAATAAACAAAAACGTAATTTTCCCCAAATAAAGTTAAAAAAAATTGGTAAAAAATAGGGAAGGGGGGGGGGGGAGAAAGTATACATATTAGGTATCGCCGCGTCCGTATCGACCGGCTCTATAAACATATCACATGACCTAACCCCTCAGATGAACACCGTAAAAAATAAAAACTGTGCTAAATAAACAATTTTTTTGTCACCTTACATCACAAAAAGTACAACAGCAAGCGATCAAAAAGGCGTTTGCCCTCCAAAATAGTACCAATCTAGCGGTCACCTCATCCTGCCAAAAATGAGCCCCTACCTGAGATAATCGCCCAAAAAATAAAAAAAACTATGGCTCAGAATATGGAGACACTAAAACATCATTTTTTTTTGTTTTAAAAAAGCTGTTATTGTGTAAAACTTACATAAATAAAAAAAAAGTATACATATTCTGTATCGCCGCATCCGTGACAACCTGGTCTATAAAAATATCACATGATCTAACCTGTCAGATGAATGTTGTAAATAACAAAAAATAAAAACGGTGCCAAAACAGCTATTTCTTGTTATCTTGCCTCACAAAAAGTGTAATATAGAGCAACAAAAAATCATATGTACCCTAAACTAATACCAACAATACTGCCACCCTATCCCGTAGTTTCTAAAATGGGGACACTTTTTTTGGAGTTTCTATTCTAGGGGTGCATCAGGGGGGCTTTAAATGGGACATGGTGTCAAAAAAAACAGTCCAGCAAAATCTGCCTTCCAAAAACCGTATGGCATTCCTTTCTTTCTGCGCCCTGCCGTTTGCCTATACAGCTGTTTACGACCACATATGGGGTGTTTCTGTAAACTACAGAATCGGGGCCATAAATATTGAGTTTTGTTTGGCTGTTAACCCTTGCTTTGTTACTGGGAAAAATGGAAAATTTGCCAAAAAATTGAAATTCTGAAATTTCATCTCCATTGCCAATAACTCTTGTGGAACACCTAAAGGGTTAATGACGTTTGTAAAAATCAGTTTTGAATACCTTGAGGGGTCTAGTTTATAGAATGGGGTAATTTTTGGGTAGTTTCTATTATGTTAGCCTCGCAAAGTGACTTCAGACCTGAACTGGTCCCTAATAAGTGGGTTTTTGAAAATTTCTGAAAAATTTTTAAGATTTGCTTCTAAACTTCTAAGCCTTGTAACATCCCCAAAAAATAAAATATCATTCCCAAAATGATCTAAACATGAAGTAGACATATGGGGAATGTAAAGTAATAATAATTTTTGGAGGTATTACTATGTATTATAAAAGTAGAGAAATTGAAACTTGGAAATTTGCAATTCTTTACAAATTTTTGGTAAATTTGGTATTTTTTTTATAAATAAAAATGAATTTTTTTAACTTCATACCAGTGTAATGAAGTACAATATGTGACGAAAAAAAATTCTCAGAATGGCCTGGATAAGTCAAAGCGTTTTAAAGTTATTAGCACTTAAAGTAACACTGGTCAGATTTGCAAAAAATGGCCAAGTCCGTAAGGTGAAATAGGGCCGAGTCCTTAAAGGGTTAAGGACTGAAATATGAAGGTCCGAAACATGTAGACTGTATTCTTGCTCATGAGGATTGGAAAGTTTTTACCGCATCAATAAAGTGTCTCTTGTTGTTAAAGAGCTGGATTTTTTTCATCATATTTTTCACTAACACAGGAGTGAATATGTTCTACTTTCCTGTCCTTTTTGGATCTACAGTGTTTCTTGGTTTTATTTAAATTTTTTTGGTACCCCAGCTGATCAAGTGCCCTACCCCCTTTACACTGCTCCAGCACACCTTCGTAGTGACTGTACGTGGTATTCCAGCTCGGTCTTTCACTTGAATGGTATGAAGCTCTAGCAAATCATAATACCAAGCACCACTTGGTAAACAATAACTGGAATGCAGTGCTCTTTACAGCTTCGTGGCTCCTTCAAACAGCTGGTCAGCGAGGTGCTGATGGTCAGACCTCCACCAAGCTAATATTGATTGCCTATTCTAAGGAGAGTCCGTTCACTTGAACCAGATAACCCCTTTAAAGGGTTTCTACCATCAGAATTACTGTTCTGTAGCTCAGGTGCAATGAGTAAAGGTGCAATGAGTAAAGGCCGCGCTCCTGGTGCCGGCTTCCTCACTGCGCCGACTACGTCACAGTGAGGAAGCCGGCACCAGGAGCGCGGCCTTTACTCATTGCGCCTTCGGTGAACACAGAAGTGAACGGCGCAGGCGCAGGATTTCCTCAACGATACATGGAACTTGGACATCAATCAAAAGGAGCGGGGCGGGCAGAACGGAGGACCTGGGCGGGATAAAGGGTGAGTAGACTGAGCCTCTAGGTGCTGAATCTACGCCCACATAGCACCTAGAGGCTCATTAGCATATTTTAAAAGTGTATTTTAGCAAAATGGCTGCAGGGACCAATGTAAAAAACATACTGTTGCACATTGCCAGTGTCCCTGTTTTGCGGATCCGTAGAACACTTACGGACGTGTGAATGGACCTTTATGTAATGCTGACATTAGCACATCGCTAATGTCAGTCAGCTACATAACAGTAATTCTGATGGTAGAAACCCTTTAAAGAAGTTTACCCAATGATTATAGTGGCATAACTGTGGTTGGGCATTTCTAAAATCTGGGTTGTCCACTGATGACCGGAACAAAAGTCACAGCTGTTGGTTTTTGGGCCACATGGATTACATATTGATGACATCTCTAAATATATTTATCATATTTGGCTATGGACTCTGGGGAATTTCTTTAATATTCTATTCTATTTATCTTGGGCTTGAAATCATTGTTTTTGTATTAAAATTTTACCAATTTATCTTCTACACCCTTCAGTTTTCACTGCTTTGCAGATGGTTGCTTTTCTTTGAATTCCAGCTGCTGTGACTGTTCGATATGTGGCCATTATGACTTTACTCCTGACAGTCCATGAACTCTTCTTTATGCTAAATAAGTGTTCATGAGCTGTCAGGAAAGTATAGATAAGGGCTACAAATCGAGCTGCCAGACCAGCTCTCTGATGAATTTCAGAGTGAAAAGAAGAAAGAGGGACAGTCTACAGTGGCAGTGAAAGCTGAAGACTAAACTGTTGAAAGTCTAATAAAGTGCTTTTTAGTCCATGATATGTAGAATACAATGATAAAAAAGGCCCCAAAGGTGTCCTTAGTCTTTATAATTTGCTCCATATCTGTATTCTCCTTGAATCTGTGCTGGAACAAATGTCCACAGATTTACATTTTACTCTTTTCAGTGACTACTCAAGTGATTATTCCGACTGGACTGCTGATGCGGGAATAAATTTGCAGCCGCCAAAGAAAACGCCTAAACTAAAAAACAAGAAAGCTGAAAGCAGCTCTGACGATGAAGAAGGCAATGAAAAGTTCAAGCAGAAGCAAAGTAAAAAAGAAAGGAAAAAGGGAGCTGAGGAGAAAGATGTATCGCCTACCAAAATGAAACCAAAAGAACGGAAGAAAAAGGTAAGATGCCCTAGTTCTCAAAAAGTGACTTTTCAAATACCCGTACATATGATTTAGGGAGCTGCTCTTCTGGACTACATTTCTGGTTCTTCACTTTTTCAGAGTAACAGACTTTTAGCTGAACATTTCATCTGATTAGGAGGATAATTAAAGGGAACCCGTCAGGTCATTTTAATACCCTAAACCGCCACCATACCAGCAAAGATGACCTGGCAGTCTTTCCAAGCATGTCCTTTTCTTTAGATGCAGCAAAAGTGATAAAATAAAACCACTGCAAGTTGTATACTAAAGACCTGGGAAAAGTCAAGGAGGCGTTCACACTGTACATAAGTCCGCTGTCCATTCTCCAACTCTGCTCCTCCAGTCTTCATTGCCATCCTTTCATCCTCTGGAATTCCCACTAGGCTCCTCCAAATCTTGCACATGCACCATTGCCTTAAAGGGACACTGACAGGCCCAATAAGCATATTTAGGTATATATATGACAGTACAGGTCTTCTAAAGTGTATTAGAATCATCTAAGTATCCCCCCTGTCCACCTTTATAAATACCGAAAACGAAAGTTTTATAACCTGCTTGTCTCGTCTCCAATCTGCCCAAGGGGCGGCGTTTCATCTCAAAATGCGCCCAGCCAGCCGCTCCCAACTGCCGTTCTGAAGCTGGGCGGCGGCTACAACTCTCCCCGACTCAAGATCCTGCGCATGGCCAATTCAATCCTCTGGGCACGTCCTCCGTCTAATCTTCAGCGCATGCGCCCGGCCGGGGTCACAGCGCGCCTGCGTACAGACAGTCTGCGTCTTAGAGGCCGCTGCAGCCTCTACTTTATGCGCATGCGCCGGGCACTTGAGTCGGGGAGAGTTGTAGCCGCCGCCCAGCGAAGTGAATATTGATGAGCTGGGCGGGGCTTCAGAACGGCAGTTGGGAGCGGCTGGCTGGGCGCATTTTGAGATGAAACGCCGCCCCTTGGGCAGATTGGAGACGAGACAAGCAGGTTATAAAACTTTAGTTTTCGGTATTTATAAGGTGGACAGGGGGGATACTTAGATGATTTTAATACACTTTATAAGACCTGTACTGTCATATATATATACCTAAATATGCTTATTGGGCCTGTCAGTGTCCCTTTAAATTCCCTAGGGCATGTGCAGTGGAGATTTAGGGGGGCCTTGTGACTATGGCAGCTGGGGAGATGTCAATCAAGATTGGAGGGACATGGTTGGGTACAGGACAGCATGACTTATGTACAATGTGAAGACTCTCTTGACTCCAGAGGTCATTGGAGTACAGAGTTTTAAAAATAGATTTTTATCAGTTTTGTTGCATCTGAAGAAACACGGGTTTAGTGGAAAAGACTTGTGAGGTAATCTGTAGATGGCCAATTGATGAATTGTTATATATAATGAACAATGGTCAAGTCAAGCAAATCCTAACTCAATAATGCCTCAGTTTACCCGTTTTATTTTTTTAATCAAGTGTTCAGATCTCTCTGTCAAAATGTGTCCCCAGTCAGCCAATTCAGTCTGGGATGGTGATTTGAGTTGGGGGATCATTTGTATGGAAAATTGAACTGTGTAGCCTGTCTGTATATAATGTGTGTTTAGGCAGCTATAGTATTATGTGACAACATAACCAGGTATTTATTTTTGCCTTGACCCTCTAGGGTAAGAGTACATATTCCTTTCTCGCACATTTCATTGGGGGACCCAGACCATGGGTATAGCCTAGGTCATTACTTGGAGGAGACACTATGCAAATAGAAAAAGAAAGCTCCCCCTCCCTGGGCTATACCCCCATGTTCCATCAGAAGGACCCCAGATCTTGCTTAGTGTCTGATAAGGAGGATGACATTCTCTCTACTCCCGTTAATTTTTTTCTGCAGGGACGCAGGGTTGCAATTTTGCTTCCCTGGTCTCTCTGTGGAGCAAGCGCCGGGGTCGAATTGACGTCCCCGGCTACCTCCCACCCTCCCCCAGAAGTTAAGTGGAATCGGGCTCGATCTGCAGCTCCGGCGGCCTACCAGATTGGGGGTCACCTTCCTGCCCTCCTCCAGATCACTGCCACTCCTTGTGCCAGCTGACTGAGAGGTGACCTCCGCTGGTGTGGATTTGAGGGCGAAGACTACAGAACGCAGATAAGTACACTGCCTCCTCTGTCTCCCGGTGTGACGCTAGGGCCGTGTGGTGGGGGGTTTGAGGGGGGAGAGGCTACCTGTCTGGGGCATCGCTACATAAGCGGCAACTTCCCGGCTTCCCTCGACGTTGTCTAGGGGGCGGAACCTCCTACCCTTCTGGCAGCCGCGTCTTCTTATTTTCATATTTCCTGTGCGCGGGTTTCGCGCCTCCTGACGCGATTTGTGGGCAGCGCTCTGTCTTCTGCTACTTCCGGCTCAGCGCTCTAGGCTGCTCCCAGCTCCACTCTGTCCCGGTTGCGTGCTGCAGGAACGGTAGGAGACCCTCGCCCCTTCCATTGCAGGATTACCGCCATCATGCCAAAACCTGGGGCCTTACAAAAATCCAAGTCGGCCCCTCTGGCCCCACTGCGGCTATGTAAAGTTTGCGGCTTGCCACTTTCGGTCTCTGGGTCCTGTGACTCTTGCCTTGCCTCTGGACAGAATCATCCTCTCCTCCCCCTCTCACTCAGCCCAGTCCTCCCTCCGCCCTGTCGGAGCCCGCGGAACCCGCTTGGGCCTCTGCCATTTCCGCTGACTTAGCCCAAGTCTCTCGGGCCGCCATGGCCTTCATGGAACGCATGGCGTCTACGGATCCTGCGGCTACCACCATACCGCTTCCCAGTGGTTCCCACAGAGGACGCTCAACCACTAAGAGGCAGCGTACACAGCAGCATCCTTCCTCGGATGATTCAGCTTCCCCTCCTCGCCTAGAGGCCCGGTCAGACACTTCCCCTCCTCGCAGAGATCATAGATTGGAAGAGGAGAGATCCAGTTCTGACGAGGATACAGAGCTGGAGCCCTCGCCCAAGATGTCCACTATGGTGGCAGACTTGGTGGGGGCGGTCCGGGATATTTTCGATATCCAGGGGGAATCTCCTTCCGCTGGTAGCCAGGAATTCCCTCTTTTCCTGGCGCCTCCCCAACGGCACTTAACAGAAGGGTGTCCCCGCCCCAGGACAGGAAACAACATGGAAGCTTGAAGCATAAAAGGCCTCCTCTCCTGTTGTTTCCTGTCCCCGAGTCGCGCGGAAGCTCCTCCTGATACGTTCCAGGATCCTAGCATGGGTGCGCGGTCTGGTGTCTTCCCCAGTCTGGGAGGACCGCGCACAGGATAGGGGGCCTCGGGGACGCATTCGCCTCCCTTCTCCATCAACGGCGTAAGTCCTTCCCTGATAAGGCAGCCCAGGGCTCAAGCCGCGATGCCGGCATTTGAAATAAAGACCGGGAACCTGCCGTTTTTCCTCCCTGTGGTGTTCCAGGTCTGGGATGTCGGCCCCTATCGAAGTCGACGCTGCCCGCAAGCCAATGGATCTAGCCTCTGTCGCCCTTAGCCCGGTAAGCCTCCTCTCTGTCTGGATTATACCTTTTTTCACCCTGGGTGCCTGGTGCTGGAGGAAATCTCTTATATTTCCATTTTAACCCCTTGTGATTCCTCTTAGGGCAGAGAAACCTCCATTGCCAAGGCACCTGGGTCGGAATCAAACAGCAAAAAATGTGCAATTTGCCGAAAATCCTTTGTCTCTAAAGGCAAAAAATCACTATGTTCAAAATGCACTGAGAAAATTGTGTCAGAAGAATCCCCTTCCATTCTGGAATCTATGCGCAATATTATTAAGGAAGAAGTGAATGCAGCAGTAGAATCCAGGCTGCCGCCTTCATCCCCCCCAGGCCTCTACTTCCCGTAAATCT
Source organism: Bufo bufo (assembly GCF_905171765.1). NCBI lineage: Eukaryota > Metazoa > Chordata > Amphibia > Anura > Bufonidae > Bufo > Bufo bufo. Next base: position 291,702,297 of record NC_053392.1, on the reverse strand, counting down.
CTCGTATCCTGTTATGGGCCAGAGTTAGACGAGGGAGAGATTACCTCCAGTGATATTTCTGACTCCTCAGAAGACGAATCAGTTATTTTTCCCAGAAGACACCCAGGGTCTCTTGAAAACCATAAGAGGTACTATGAACCTGGAAGATACCAAGGAAAGTATTTCCTTACAGGACCAGATGTTCCAAGGTCTGGGGGAGAGGAAAAGGCGGGTTTTTCCAGTGCACAATAATATTAAATCGCTCATATCCAGAGAGTGGAAGGACCCTGAAAAGCGTACGCCTGTTTCAGGTTCGTTTAAAAGAAAATACCCGTTCGCTGAATCTGATTCCAGCCTTTGGGATAAAACCCCCAAGATTGATGGGCCGTGGCTCAAATTTTAAAGAAATCTTCACTACCATTTGAAGACATGGGTCTATTACATGACCCGATGGATAAAAAGTGCGAGAGTCTGCTAAAAAGAGCCTGGGAGATGAATACAGCCATGTTCAGGCCTAGTATCTCAGCCACCTGTACCGCAAGGTCCTTATCGGTGTGGTTGTCTAAACTAGAAGATCATTTGGCCGCGGGCACCCCCAGAGAAGAGATCCTGGCGTCCCTCTCCGTACTCAAAAAAGCCTCAAATTTCCTAGCGGATGCCTCAGCTGACTTGGTAAAGCTTTCCGCAAGATCCGCAGCTATATCAAATGCCACCCGCAGAGCTGTATGGCTTCGATCCTGGTCAGGTGATACAGATTCAAAAAATCGCCTGTGCTCAATCCCTTGTGAGGGGGATAGACTTTTTGGATCTGTCTTGGACGACATATTGGAAAAAGCGTCCGACAAGAAAAAAGGTTTCCCTTCAGAGCCAAAATATTTCCACCAGAGACGGTCTTTTCGTTCCCAAAACAAGCCCAGAGGGGACCAAAAAAAGATGATAATCCTCAGGAAGATGGCAGGCTTCAAAAGGAAGACAAAAAGGGTTCCTTTTCAATCCAGATAAATCATCCAAATCCTCCCAATGACGCCAAAGGTCAGGTAGGGGCAAGACTGAGAAGTTTCGCCCCAAGCTGGGAAAAAATCGGAACCTGCCCTTGGATTTTTGCCTCCATTCAAGAAGGTTTCAGACTGGAATTCGATTCTTACTCACCGCAGCATTTCATTATAAACAATCCATTACCCAGAAGAGAAGAACTGTGTCTGGAATCCGAAATAATGAACCTGATCCAAAAAGAAGTCTTGCTTCCTGTTTCAGAGCACCAACATCAACAGGGATTTTATTCCCCAGTCTTTTTGGTCCAAAAACAGGAGGTTCCTTCAGGCTAATCATAAACCTGAAAAATCTAAACAAATCCTTGACCTACAAGAGGTTCAAGATGGAAACCATCAGATTGACAGAAAATCTTCTGCCTCAATTTTGTTACATGGTAACGATGGACCTGCAAGATGCCTACTACCATGTTCCCATATCCGAAGATCATCAAAAATTCCTCAGAATTGCAGTCTTTTTAAGAGGCCACCTCAGTCACTTTCAGTTTCAGGCTCTGCCCTTTGGCCTAGCATCGGCCCCAAGAATTTTTCCGAAAGTTATTGCGGAAGTAACGGCTCACCTGCATCTACAAGGTATCTTAATCGTCCCATTCCTGGATGATTTTTTGATTGCAGCAGATTCAGAAGACCGTCTTATCTCCCACCTAAAGATGGTCCAGGCTACCTTCACAGATCTGGGATGGGTAATAAATGTAAAAAAAAAATCGGATTTCACTCCTTCTCAGAGAAAGTTCTTGTGTTTTTTTTTTTTTTTGTTTTGTTTTTAGGAGTCCTTCTCGATTCCTGCTCACTAATGTCCTTTCTCCCCGAAGAAAAGCAGACAGCCATGTATCAGAAAGTCAGTCGTTTCTGCGATTTAAGAACCACGACCATCAGGGACGTCATGACCTTGTTGGGATCACTAACAGCAACAATTCCTGCAGTCAGGTGGGCACAAAGCCACACCAGAATTCTACAGGCTTTCCTACTGGATACATGGAACGGTGAGAAAGGTACCTTAGACAGAAGAGTCATTATTCCCCCCCAAGTGAAGTACTCTCTGGCCTGGTGGAAAATAAAGAAAAATCTTCAGACGGGGGTCTTTTGGCGTCAGGAAGATCAGCTTGTGGTTACTACAGACGCCAGCAGTCGAGGCTGGGGAGGTCATACCCAACATATGGTGGTTCAGGGCATCTGGGACCATTCTATGGCAGACGCCTCTTCAAATTTTAAGAGAACTAACAGCGGTTCACAAGGTCCTTCTAGCAATATAGGAAAGAAGGCCTCTTGGTCACATAAAGGTCCTTTCGGACAATACTACCTATCTAAACCAATACTGCCTAGCTAAACCAACAGGGCGGTACCCGAAACAAAGCTCTGGCATCGATAACAAGAAAAATATTTCTATGGTCAGAAATTTACGGCGGTTCACCTGAAAGGGAGCAACAATTTAATAGCAGACTACCTCAGCAGGCAGACTCTGAAAGAGGGCGAATGGTCCTTGAACACCAAGGTATTTCTTCAGATCACGGAAAAATGGGGCACGCCCGTTATAGACCTGTTCGCAAACAAGGTCAATCGGAAAGTGGCGCGGTTTGGTTCCCCATCTCCTCAGGACCATCCAGATATCTTAGACGCTCTGTCTCGCCCTTGGCCTCAGGGACTCCTATACGCATTTCCTCCCTTCAGCCTGATTCCAAGGACCTTAATGAAGGTAGTAGAAGAAAATATACAAATAATTTTGATTGCTCCTTACTGGCCCAGAAGAGCATGGTTCCCGCTGCTTCTCTCGTCCGGAATATCCTGGACCCTTCCTGTGAGTCCAGGTCTCCTACACCAAGGCCCGTTCCCTCATCCAGAGGTCGCTCATCTGAGATTGACTGCCTGGAAATTGAGCGGCTAAGTCTGAAGAACAGAGGTCTCTCTGACGCTGTAATATCCACCTTATTGAAAAGCAGAAAGAAAATAACCTCTAAAATTACCTCAGGGCTTGGAAAGCCTTTTTACTGTTTGCAGGAGATGAGATCCACCAGGAAGCCTTAGATAATATCCCCAAGATACTAGATTTTCTACAGTCTGGCCTGGAGAAAGGCCTCAAGCCTTCAACTCTTAAAGTCCAGATTACGGCTCTAGGGGTCTTCCTGGACACTAAGTTATCGGAGCACCCTTTAATCAAACGTTTCATTAAAGGGGCAATCAGAGACTCTCTCCTACTATCCGTGCTTCTGTCCCTCCTTGGGACTTAAATTTTAGTCCTCTCGGTCTTGAGGAATCCTCCTTTTAAGCCCATTGAGGAAATCTCCCTGAAGCTCCTGACTCTGAAGACTACCTTCCTTCTTGCAATCACTACAGCCAGAAGAATTGGGGAAATCCAGGCTTTCTCCTGCCGTTCTCCTTATCTGCAGATTCTTGACGATCGCATCATACTGAAGCACTGCCCGTCCTTTCTCCCGAAGGTGGTATCCAATTTCCACTGTAACCTAGAAATTACCTTACCATCATTTTGTGCCAAGCCTTCATCTGATCAAGAGCAAAAGTTTCATAACTTAGATGTAAGACGATGCGTTCTGGCCTACCTAAAATGTTCTGATAAATTTAGGAATTCAGACCATCTCCATGTCCAGTACCAGGGACCTAATAAAGGTAACGCAGCCAGCAAAGCCTCAATTGCCAGATGGATCAGGGACACTATATCCTTATGTTATACTCAGCAGAATCAAGAACCTCCAGCAGGCCTTAAAGCCCATTCAACAAGCCGTGTCAGCTTCTTGGGCCGAATCTGCCTCCGTCTCTATCAAACAGATCTGTAGAGCAGCAGCATGGGCAAATCCGATGACTTTCTTCAAACCTTATAAATTGGATGTGGTCCATAACCAGGACCTCTTTTGGACACAGAATCCTTTCTGCAGTGGTCCCCCCTAGATTTATTTCTCTAATAATCCTCCTGTTAAGTGCCGTTGGGGAGGCGCCGGGAAAAGGGTTAATTACTCTTACCGGTAATTGGATTTTCCAATAGCCTCCCCAACGGCACTGGGATTTCCCTCCCTTATGCAATATTTTCTGAGTGTCTTGTGGTTTGTATATGAATTAATATATAAATCTTTTTTGTTTGGCATCTCTACCGTGTACTCTATTTACTGACTTAGGTAAGGAGAGGAGGCCTTTTATGCTTCAAGCTTCTGTGTTGTTTCCTGTCCTGGGGCGGGGACACCCTCCTGTTAAGTGCCGTTGGGGAGGCTATTGGAAAATCCAATTACCGGTAAGAGTAATTAACCCTTTTCCACTCGAGGAAACCTCAAACAGTTGTATTCCCCATACATGGCGAGTTCGACAAGGTCCTCTCTAAGGCCTGGGACCTCCCGAAACATCGTTTTTCTGCTACGAAACTTATGGATACTCTTTATCCATTTCCTGCAGAAAATGTGCAGCAGTGGTCTTCTCCTAAGGTTGACCCGCCTGTGGCCAGATTAGCTAAAAATACGTCCATTCCTGTCTTGGACGGTTCGTCTCTACGGGATGCAGTGGACAGGTGTTTGGATTTTCTGTCCAAAGCCATCTTCACTCTGGCGGGCACTGGCCTGCCGCCCGCTTTCGCCTTGGCCTGGGTATCCAGAGTGCTTTCCGTATGGATGCAGCGCCCCCATCAGGACCTGGCGCAGCAGGATGCCTCTGCGGACACCTTGAATTTTGTCCTCCAGATGTCGCAGGCGACGAAGTTGCGAAGCTTCCTTTGATGTTAGCATTCTCTTTGCGCGTATCTCGGCTTTTTCGGTCACACAGCGTAGAGAAGTCTTGTTGAAGGTTTGGGACGCTAACGCTTCCTCTAAGCGTTCCCTCACTAACCTCCCCTTTTCGGGTTCCAGGCTTTTTGGTGCTAAGTGGACGAGATCATCTCGGACGCGACGGGGGCAAGAGTACCAACCTGCCCCAATCTAAATCCAAGCGCACCTTTTGGAGGTCGGTCCTCCGGTTCTAGGAACCAGTCCTTTCGTCGCTTCTCCTCTTCCAGATCTGCGGCGGCCCCCTTCCCGGGTGGCTCTCAGGACTCCCGTAAGAAACCTGCCTTTAAGCCCCAGCTTTCCTGGTGACCGCGGCCACAGTCAGCCCGCCCTGCTGCTCCCAAGCAGTCTTCCGCCTGAAGGGGCGCCCACACCTCTTATGGTGCGGGGCCGATTGCTCTCCTTTCAACAGGTTTGGAGAGCTCATATCCAGGACGCCTGGGCCCTGGAAATTTTAACATCTGGTTACAAAATAGAATTCCAGGCCTCCGGAGCGTTTCTTCTCTTCTCTTGGGTTCCGGGGGATCCGGTCCGAGCTTCAGCTCTTTTGCAGGCGGTCTCTTCCCTTTTGGACAGGGGAGTGATTATCCCAGTTCCCTTGGAGGAGCAAGACGCAGGTTTCTACTCCAACCTATTCGTGGTGCCAAAGAAGGAGGGATCGGTGCGTCCTGTTCTAGATCTGAAGCTGTTAAACAGGTCTCTGCGGGTCCGGAGGTTCCGGATGGAGTCCCTCCGATCCGTTATTGCTTCTCTTCTTCCAGGGGAATTCCTTGCGTCGGTGGACATACCAGACGCCTATTTGCATGTCCGTATAGCAGAATCTCACCACAGGTTTCTGCACTTTGCTGTCGGCGGGCAGCATTACCAGTTTGTCGCCCTGCCCTTTGGGCTGGCTACGGCCCCTCGGGTATTCACGAAGATCTTGGCGCTCCTCCGTACCAGGGGCATATCTCTGTTGCCCTAACTGGACGACATACTGATAAAGGCTTCCTCCCTTCCCCAGGCCAGGGACAGCGTCTGGATCACTGTTCAGACTCTGGAGCAGTTTGGCTGGCTGATCAATGTCCAGAATTCATCTCTTCTTCCCTCACAGAGGTTGACCTTCCTAGGGATGTTTCTGGACACCAGGGCAGCTCGGATATTCCTGCCGAGTTCCAAGTCCTCTCGAATTCAGGAGTCTGTATCTCTCCTACTGCGCTCTCGACGACTCTCCATCTGGGTTCTGGGGCTGATGGTGGCCCCTTTGCCCAGTTTTACACTCAGCCTCTACAGCGGGCGATTCTGTCCTTTTTGGGACAGGACGTTGCACAGTCTGGCCTCTCGAGTCCGTCTGCCTCCTCGGGTTGGCTTACCCCCCAAAACTTGATTTCAGGGAGGTCCTTTCTTCCGATCTCCTGGACAGTCGTCACCAGCCTCCTAGGTTGGGGTGGTGTTCTGCAGACCCGGACGGTGCAGGGGGTTTGGTCGGCGGCGGAGGCCCGCCTTCCGATCAACGTGCTGTAGCTCAGAGGAATTTCCCTCTCCCTTTCTCACTGGACTCCTCTCCTGGCAGGTCTCCCGGTAAGGGTCCAGTCGGACAATGCCACTGCCGTGGCTTACGTCAACCACTAGGGCGGGACCTGCAGCCGGACGGTGATGCAGGAGGCGGAGAGGATCCTCCAGTGGGCGGAGACTCATGTTCCAGTACTGTCGGCAGTGTACATCCCGGGGATCGACAATTGGAAGGCGGACTTTCTCAGCCACAAAACGGTGGATCCAGGAGAGTGGTCCTTTAAATACGGAAGTTTTCGTGGACATCTGTCGCCGGTGGGGCCGCCCGGATGTCGACCTGATGGCGTCCAGGCTCAACAAAAAGGTTCCCACGTTTCTGGCCCGTGCTCGCGACCCGGAGGCGTACGGGGTGGACGCGCTGGTGTCTCCGTGGTGAGGCTTCCCTCTCCTTTATGTCTTTCCACCTCTGCTACCGAAGGTCCTTCGCAAGATCACGTTGGAAGGGATTCCGACCATTCTCATCGCCCCCGCTTGGCCGCGCCGCGCCTGGTTCTCGGACGTCACTCGGATGCTGGCAGACGTGCCGTGGCCTCTTCCTCTCAGGGAGGACCTACTGTCTCAAGGACCGCTCTTCCACCAGAATTTACGGTCACTGCGTTTAACGGCGTGGCTGTTGAGACATCCTGAAGAAGAGGGGCTTCTCGGACTCTGTGGTGAAGACAATTATCAAGGCCAGAAAACCAGTTTCATCCCAGATATACTATCGTACCTGGAAGGCCTTTCTTGCCTTTTGTGAGAAACTGGACGGTTTTCCCCTTCGTTTCTCGGTTCCGGTGGTCCTCTCCCTTCTCCAGTCGGGTCTTGAGATAGGAATGTCCATGAGCTCTCTGAAGGGTCAGGTCTCTGCTCTGGCCATTTTCTTTCAGCGATCCCTGGCTCTGCTCGGTCCAGTGAGGACCTTCCTACAAGGGGTGGGGTGGCGCATTCGGTCCCTCCGTATGTTCCTCCCTTGCCCCCCTGGGACTTGAACTTGGTTCTGTCTTCCCTCCAGGCGGCTCCCTTTGAACCTTTTGATGGAGGTTTCTTTGAATCTTCTCACCTGGAAGGTGGTCTTTTTGGTGGCGATCACCTCGATCAGGAGGGTATCGGAGCTGGCCGCGCTTTTCTGTAGGGAGCCCTTTTTGGTCTTCCATCAGGATAAGGCGGTGCTGCGCCTGTTCCTTTATTTTGGCCCAAGGTGGTCTCCGCCTTCCACCTTAATGAAGATATAGTCCTGCCCTCTTTTTGTCCATCTCCGGCAAACCGCAAGGAGCGCGCTCTCCATTCCCTGGACGTTGTCCGGGCTCTGCGTGTGTACCTGTCGGTGACTGCCTCTTTCCACCGTACGGATTCCCTTTTCGTGATTCTGGAAGGGCTTCGTAAAGGTCTGGCGGCTTCCAAGGTCTCGGTAGCCCGATGGATTCGGTCAGCTATTGCCACGGCTTATCGTGCCCGTGGCAGGGTTACCTCCTGGGCTAGGCGTAATCGCGCCTCGGCATCTCATCTTTGTAAAGGTATGCAAGGAAGACCAGGTGTCCGCCTTACAAAGTTTTACTAGTTGCACCCTTTGGCATCAGCTGATGCTGTCCTTGGGCGCAAGGTATTGCAGGCGGTGGTTCCTGTTTGACCGCTGGGCGTTTTCTCCTGGAGGTGCCGGTTTTTCACACCCCATGACTGTTCTAGGACGTCCCATGGTCTGTGTCCCCCAATGGAATGTGCGAGAAAAGGAGATTTTTTTTTGTGAAACTCACCTGTAAAACCTTTTTCTCGTCTTTTTCATTGGGGGACACAGCTCCCTCCCATTCTTAACTGTTGTAGGAAGGGTTGGTTTAGTTCTTCGGGTCCTGAAGGTTTTCGGTCCGATGGCGGTATTCCGTTGTTCTGGTCTCTATGGCTTTGGTCTCCTTCTCCTACTGCTTTTGCACGCACTGGGGTCCTTCCGGTGGAACATGGGGGTATAGCCCAGGGAGGAGGAGCTTTCTTTTTCTATTTGCATAGTGTCTCCTGCTAGTAATGACCTAGGCTAGACCCATGGTCTGTGTCCCCCAATGGAAAAGACGAGAAAAAGATTTTACAGGTGAGTTTCACAAAAAATCTCCTTTTATCATTTTTACTTTCAATGGTTGAAACGGTTATAATTCTACATGCATCCATGAGAAAACCCTATTGTGGACTAATTCTGTATCCCTTGTCTTTACCAGCATTTACCAGTTGCAGAGCTAACTGAGCAAGGTTTGACCCTGGAAGACTGGTTGCCATCTGTGTGGATTACTGACACTATGCCAAGGCGATGTCCCTTTGTGCCACAGATGGGTGATGAGGTATTTACCTTTTTTTTTCTTTTCTTTTTTTCTATGATTTTCAAAGTAAATTGGTGTATGTGAGGGTTTACTTTACTATGTATCTGATGTTGTTTTGCTTGATGTTTTAGGCTACTTGGCACGGAGATCTGGCAAAAATGTCGAGAACGGGCATGCAGTGGTTTGTGTCCAGCCGCTTCTCGCCATTTTTGACGATATTTTTTTTTTTCAGTATTAAAATGTAAAAAAAAAAAAAAAAAAAAAAATATACATATGTGGTATCGTTGTAATCATAATCACCTGGAGAATAAAATAACAGGTCAGTTTTACCACATCGGAAACGGTGTTTAAAAACAAACTTTCTTTTTTAACAATTTCACCCCCATTTGGAATGTTTTTCCCACTTCCCTCCACATTGTATGCAACCATAGCAACCGTAAACGATGCTATTAGAAAGTACATCTTGTAATGCAAAAAACAAGCCCTCATAAGGCTATGCGAATGAAAAAATAAAGTTATGGCTTTAGGAAGGCTGGCAGTAAAAAATGAAAACAGAAAAAAATAAACGTGAAATCACCCGGTCTTAAAAGTGTTAATGGCCACCTTCTGTTGCGAAAAAAATATGGGTGGTCCCTGGGGGGAGAGGGTGCAAGGGCACTCTCCGTAGTGTACTGCTCTGTAACAGAGAATGTGAAAGAGAATAAGGGGCAGTAACGTAATATAAAAAACTAAGGTTTATTGGAATTAATTAAGATCCCTAATGGGGAAGACAAGCTCCTACCAGACAAACAAGACAGACAACATTATGGGGCCCAAGGGTGAGTCCCCAAAGGATAGGTCACTCAAGCAGAGCTGGCCAACAGTAAACACAAAAGATAGGTCTTAGGCAGATGCTGTAGACCTTGATTATGCCAGAAGGCAGGATACAGGGTAGATCTTACCGGTATGCCAGTCAGGACAGGTATAGTCCAAAACGCAGGAGGTGGAGGAGCTTCTCGTGTTCTGAAGAGCGTCCTCTGGTGGGTGATACCTGGGTTCCAAGGGGCTGCAGGGAAAGTCTATCCCTGTTGATGCCCTACTTGGCCTGTGAATCCCTATGGTATCAACCTAACACGAGGTCCTGTCCCCGCAAGGGGTGGCCACGTCCGGAACCTAACCCTATTAAATCACCCTAGATAGCCCTAAAGGAACAATGAGATGGTCCTGATGGTAGTAGGGGTGACCAGGGTGGGGTGGAAGAAATGGGTGTAAAAGATTTTTTTACACGTAATGCGTTTCGTTATCTCGGGAATATATCAGAATATGGAAGATACCTCCACTTTATTAAAAGAGAGACCCCCTAACTCTTCCGGGGACAGGGGTCATAAGTGGAGGATGTTATCTCCGCTCCGATCACCATATAGTCATATGTATAGATCAAAGGAAAGGGACGGGCCTATTGGTTGCACAGGCCTGACTAGGCCGGTATGGTCAAAATCAGCCCAGGTACCTGTGAATTGCAGAATGACAGAGGGAAATCTGTTCAAGTACCGCGCATGACAACAAACATTGTGAATGTATCATATAGTTGGTTAGTTTACTCACAGTTATAGTCGTGGAGCGTGTGTGACATGTGCCTAAACAAGCAACGCTCCCAGCCCAATATGATGATCTAGGTAGGAAGGAGGGATAAACAAGGAAAACCCTGTGGGTTGCGCAGACCTGATAGGACTAATAAAGTCCAAATCAGCCCAAATACCTATAGCACAAAAAAATAAATCAATGATCCATTCAGGACCTGTGCTTTACAGCAACCCTCATGGGAATGGCATAAAGATGGTTCAATTACTTACAGTTTTCCAATATGGAGCGCGTGTGGCGAATCCCATATGGGGCAGCAGTACAAATTGACTTGCCGCCTGTGTATCAGCGTCTGTCGGCGTTACTATGGGCGCCAAACAGTTTAAATGGGAGAGGCAGGCTGACTGTGCGCCTGCGTGCGGAGTGCGGCCGGCGTCATGTGACTATGCGTGTGTCAGATGACGCGGCGGTCCGCCTCCATCCCGGCGCATGCGCAGTCGTCAAAGAAGACAGCCCAGCTGCCGTGCGGCTACAGTGACGCGATACTGGGCGTTAAAGCCTGGGAGCGTCATCTGAGCGGGGCGCGGCATTGGCTGTGAGGTAAGGTTAGCGGCGGTGGGGGGAGTGGCTTGGTAGATACGGCCAGCTCCTACCACATCGCCTAAGCTCATGTGGGTGACAGTAAATCACCGACAGCATGGGACCTCAAGGAGGGGCATTAAATGGCAGGCAGCCCCCTTAGACCCAGGTAGGGTGTGATTGCCGCATGAAAGCAATAAAACAATAAATAACAATAAATCATACAGACCAATGAAATATGTTGACATATGGGTCACAAAGGTAGCATATGAATAAGGTGATAAACATATGCGTGGCTAAAACAACATCTGGATGGACCCAGATGTGGTGTAATGGCCACTGAGAGACATTAAGACCATATAAGACTCCAAGTGATTAGGGTCATAAGAGGACGTGTATGTCCGCTGGTAAAGTCGTGCTATTAGCAATGTGTAGCACGATCACGAGGCAAGGTGGCCCCTGCTATAGGGGGTAAGGTCCTAGGCTATAAAGAGGAGACCACAGCCACACCTGGAGTGATATAAAAAGAAAGGTACAGATGGTGAGAGTCAAAAGACACCACGCGGTCTAACGCTCGTAGCACATGCTAGTGCTGAGTAAAGAATTATATATGTAATGGGGGATTTGTCACAAGAAACAACCGAATTGTAACTGGTCATTAAGACCAAGGGGGTTGGTGGTTTTCAACCTGAAGATCCACCAACACTCCCTCTGGAGAATCCTCTTGTCCCAGTCCCCTCCGCGTGGTGGCTTCCTGACCACCTCCAGTCCCGTAAAGCTGATCCCTGATGAGCGTCCGTCATGGGCAGCCTGGATGTGTCTGGCTACTGGGTTATCCCTTTTATTGCGGATGTCGCCCAGATGTTCACCCATGCGTACCCGTAGCTCCCTGCGGGTCTTGCCGACATATCTGATGCTGCACTCGCAGGTGAGGAGGTAAACCACGCCTGCAGTGCGGCAATTGATGAAGTCCCGTATGTGATGGTCGGGATCCGCAGGGCCAACTGCAACCACTTTGCCCTGGGTAACATATTTACAGAAACTACATCTACCGCATTTGAAACAGCCATTCACTGGTTGATCCAGCCACGTCCTCTTTTTTGGAGGATTGTAGTGGCTGTGTACGAATTGATCCCTCAAATTGGTCCCTCTCCTGTAAGTCACTGATGGATAAGGGCTTACAACAGCAGTCAGATCTGGATCCATCAGGAGAGTGTCCCAGTTATGTGCTAGGATCTCCTTAATCTGTCTAGCCGCCGAATCAAATGTACCAATGATGCGTAGTTTATTTTGTTGTGGACCAATTGTGGGACCACCCATGGGATGTAGGAGTGTGGAGCGTGTCTCCTGCCTGGCCCTTTGATAGGCCTTTCTTAACGTATTGTCCGGATAACCCCGTGCCAGGAAACGTTGTCTGAGCTCGTTTGCCTGTCGTGAGAATTCCTTGGGATCCGAATAGTTGCGCCTGAGTCTCAGATATTGACCCACAGGGATCCCACGTTTCAATGGGACAGGATGACAACTGTCCCACCGAAGGAGTGAATTTGTGGATGTCTCCTTGCGGAAAATAGTGGTCTGTAGACCTCCCTTGGTGTCTCTTGAGATGCAGATGTCTAAAAAGGGCAAGTTGTTGTGTACAATCACCGATGTGAATCGGAGATTGATGTTGTTGATATTAAGCTCATCCATCAACCTCTTGAACTCGTCCTCTGACCCACTCCACAGGATGAAAATATCATCTATGAAGCAGGCCCAGAGGGGTGGCTCGGGAACCAGACGACCCAGAGGGGTGGCTCGGGAATTCTTCAGATGTCGGAGAATTATCAACCAAACGGCCCCGGAGGGTTGTTTGGGAAACTGTGAGCTATCCTCCACTGTACTCCATATACCAATTAGGTGTGTCACCAAAGACTATGGTCTCCTCCCACCAGGGAGGAAGGGCGGAGGTGACCGAGGAGGAAATATGTCCTGCTCTGGCCTGCTCGTGCGCAGTTCTACCTCTCAGCATCTAGGCATGGCAGTTGCAGGCTGTGCTGGTGGTGATTTAACAATCAAACCACCCAGGGGGAATCTTTCAGATGTGCTCCCCTAGATTAGCGCAGGTGGAGTATTATCAACCAAACTGCCCTGGAGCGTGGATTGGGAACTTACAGAGGTCCTCCATTGGCTTGCGCAGGTGGTGACCTATCAACCAGACGACCCAGAGGGGTGGCTCGGGAATTCTTCAGATGTCGGAGAAATATCAACCAAACGGCCCCGGAGGGTGGATTGGGAAACTGTGAGCTATCCTCCACTGTCCGGGATAGGACACAGACCCAGTCTGGTACCACACCATCAGGGTGGTCCTCCGCTTATGTGGGCTGAGTGGGGCAGGACTACCTGTGATGCCCCTGCCAAATGGACAAGAGGCAGGAAGGGGTTAAATTCCTTAGACTTAAGGTATTTGGCCTGCAGAGAGGAAACACCGGAAAATCCAGTGCCGGCTGCAAAGAGGCGGCTTACCTTGAATGGTTAACCCAGCTTAGAGGACCGGAGGCGGAGCTCAGCAGGCACCTGGGGGAGGGGGACAGCTAGGCGGGAAGAATTTGCGCCTGAGTGACAATCCAGCCCCCTCCATAACTGGAATGAAAGTTGTGGCCCTGTAGGCTGCAAAGCCGGGACATAAAGTTCGGCGGACGTACTGCCGGTCGGCTTCAACCAGAAGGACTTGGATCGGGATGTGCCTGCTTGCGTCCACCGGCCGCGGGAGCCCACCCCTTTGGCCGCAATAAACAGCGCGGGTCGAGTAAAGGTAGGCCCGAAGTGAAGCCGGTAAATTGTTAAATCTGCTTTTAATTAAAGCCTTTAAGATACACTCTGGTGCTCCAAATCAAAGTACCCCCCAGGGGTTAATATCCACACGTGGCTGAGACTAGACGCTGACACATAGATGGTCAATGCAATCTCTAATTTATTACAGAAAGTAAGCGATATATGTATCTTCAGAAAAGGGCAGTACTTTCTGAGGCCCAGGCATTATTTCATTGGTCAAAAAGGAAAAAGAGATAAGAGAAACAGAGATAACACTCCAACATCTGCGCAGTGTGTACCACTTTAGAATGTGAACTAATGTAAACATCTAAGTATCCACCATGTTCTAATGGCGTCCATTCTAACAATAATACTGCATACGTCATATGTGACACTTCAAAGAGGTGCTTCTCTATAGGCAGTGAATAATATACACATATCATCAAGTCATATGATTGGCTTATGCATTCCACCACAATCTATATACCTCCCTTGGGACACCTGTACAAAGATGAGAAAACAGACACTTCCCACAGCACAGCTCTTTGCCCCCCCCCTCTCTTCTCCAGTCTTGAAACAAAGAGGGAGGTGGGAGGCACTTGAAGAAGAAAAGGTTAACTCATTACAGTCCTAGAGATACAAAAATATAGAATAAAATTCACACATCTTTAACACCGGGGCCTAAATTTTCGGCGCCTGGCCGGGCAGCGGAGGGTCCATAGCGGCGCTCTCAGGCGCCCTGATTGCATAACGGCCGCAGATGCCCACCCCGCAGGCCGGATAACGTGAGGCCCCCGGAATGCTAGGAATGCACCTTGTCAGATAGCGGTCACGGACCCCGCAGGTCGGGAAGAATAGACGCAAGCTGCAGGACTTAGAGCTAGATAGGGGAACCCAGGCCCCCAGATATGGACAGAGGCCCAAAACGTACATCCGGGGGCTGAGGTAATGTGGGGCCCTCACCAGGGCATGGTCCACTTTGAAGAAAAATGTTCTCCATTTTAGGACGAGGTGACCAAGGGGGGGAGGAGGTGAGAGCTGAGTATACTTATCTATCCAATCCAGACTACTCACCCCATCTTCTTCCTCTTCTCTTTACCCCTTCTCAGAGTACCAGCAGGGTCCCCTCTTCAGCAGCTCGCACCTGAAGTGGCAGGAGACTGGAATGGCGGAGGGTGTCGCCGGATTCGGGTGACCCTTTGGCTGGCGGGAAGCAGGGGAGTTGGGCTGCCCTGTCTACTTCTGCTTCTTGGGGAGGGCGAGCGGTGAGGGAATCCGACACCGGTCTAGGTCCCGGGGTAGACAGAGGGGCAAGCGCCTCTGTTTCCCCTACCTAAATGTGAAAAGATGACACTAAAAAGTAAAAATAAGAAAGGGAAGCCACCCTGCAAAAGCAGGGAGGTCTGCCTCCTACGACGCTAGGCTAAAAACTGATATGCTCTCTCCAGGCTGGAGGTGGTATAGCCGGCAGGGGAGGAGTTATCACTTTTCAGCCTAGTGTCGTCGTCTCCTAGTGGCAGCAAGCAGCTATACCCATGGTCCTGTGTTCCCCAATGATACGAGCGAGAAACAATATTTTCAACATACCGTACAATGTTCTTTTCTGACCTATCGTAAGTTGAAACTAGATTCCACATACAATGTCTCATACTGTGATCCAACCAACCAAGGTCACTTCTTTGGTAAGATAGGTGTATTAGTTGCTATTCCTGACTGTTATATGTAAGGACTTGTTTTATCTGTCTTAGTTATCTGCTTGTTTCTCTTAAATCTTCATTTTCTCTTATCTTGGATGACATTTTGGGGCTTTGGAACCGATTACTCAACTTACAATGGTTTCAACATACAATGGTCGCCCTGGAACCAATTAATATTGTATCTTGAGGGACCACTGTACTTGTAGACAATAGCTGTGTAGACCTGAATGTGTTCTTTCTTGTACTTTGCTGTTAAGCATGTGGGACTAAATAGTGCCAATAAGGTTTAGGTATCACATTGGGGTATAACTTTATGTGCTCACATTTTAAAGTCTAAGTGTATGGCTTTTTATCTTGCTTGTGAAGTAATATTAATGAATCGCTTTCAAATTTTGTTCTGCAGGTATACTATTTTCGTCAGGGTCATGAAGCATATGTTGAAATGGCCAAAAAGAATAAAATTTATAGAATCAATGCTAAGAAGCAGCCATGGCATAAAATGGAGTTAAGGGTAAGTTTCTCCATAAATAAACTTTAAATTACTGTCATCAGAAAATAATTAATTTGTGCTTGCACTTTTACTTTATCATTGCATGTATTGTGTACGATATTGAAGGGAATCTGTCACCTCACTTTACTGTGTGAAACAAATGGCAATGCTGTGTAGTGCTGTGTAACATGAATAAAACTATGCTTTTGTCTGGGTTAGAGAACTTTCAAAACACCAAAAAAAAAAACTTTGGTATGCAAATTAGAACCAAAGTACTCCCTTCCTAAAATAAACTGAAAAAATGATTAAAGGGTTTCTATCACTTAGTTTCACCTATTTAGCTTTCAGACACTAGCGATCCGCTAGTGTCTGCTTTATCTAACCATCCTAATATAAGAGCTTATTGTCCTGCCGTTTAGCTAAAAAAATAACTTATATAGATATGCAAATGAGCCTCTAGGTGCTATGGGGGCGTGATTAGCACCTAGAGGCTCCGTCTACCTTAACAAACTGCCGCCGCCCAGCGCGTCCCTCCAGCCCGCCCATCTCCTCCGGAATGCGATGCTCCTCGTATTCGGCGCATGCGCAGTGAATGTCTGATCGCTTCCCTGCTCAGACATCTCCACTGCGCCTGCGCCGATGACGTCATAGTGCTCCGAGGAACAGGCGCAGTGGAGATGTCTGAGCAGGGAAGCGATCAGACATTCACTGCGCATGCGCAGAACAGAGACGCGCACGGAGAGGATCGCTTCAGCTGGAGATGGGCGGGCTGGAGGGACGCGCTGGGCGGCGGCAGTTTGTTAAGGTAGACGGAGCCTCTAGGTGCTAATCACGCCCCCATAGCACCTAGAGGCTCATTTGCATATCTATATAAGTTATTTTTTTTAGCTAAACGGCAGGACAATAAGCTCTTATATTAGGATGGTTAGATAAAGCAGACACTAGCGGATCGCTAGTGTCTGAAAGCTAAATAGGTGAAACGAAGTGATAGAAACCCTTTAAGAAGTCATACACACCCCAAAATGGGATTAGCAAAAACGAAAGAATGTCCTGCAAAAAAATTAGCCCTCACACATAGACATAACTATAAAAAAAAGTTATCAGTGTCGGAATACGGCGATGACCAGAAAAAAATCATATATTTTTTTTCAAGTTGTGGGTCTTATTTTATATATATATTTTTTGGTTAGTATTAAAATGCAAGAAAGTGTGGTATTGCTGTAATCATACTGACCCAGAGAATACAAGTCTTGCCACATGGTGAACGCTATAAAAACAAAGCCCCTAAAACTGTAGTGGAATTGCATTTATTTATTTATTTTTTCAATTCCACCCAATTTTTTTTTTCAGCTTCCCTCTACATTGTATTCTATATTAAATGGTTCACAAAAAAGAGGGTCAAACAGGAAAGGCGGTGAAGCCTATCTGAACACTGCTCCAAAATTGAGAATTAAACTATTGTGAGGGGGCAGTAACTAAATAAAACATCACTTTTAATCACATCAAGGATAAAAAAAAGGCCCCTACAGACAAACAAACATGTAAGGAAGGTGATATCGAAACCAATGTGACAAAGTTGCCCACAGCGGCTACGATAAGACCATCAGGTAAAGAGTGACCACACGGTGCATGACGTGAAATGTAGAACTCAGCCGGGTACCTAAAGGAAATACCGTATAAGGCTGAGATGTCACCGTGGGTTCAGTTGGTGGACTAGCGAAGAATGTATCAAGTCAGGAAAATAAAGGGTATTGGTATGGTGTATACACTGACCCTAGTGGATCCCTACTTGTCCTAGTCCACCCTACTAATGTATCCTGGGAACGGGGTCCAAAAAAACCCGCAAGGGGTGGCCCCGACTGGAACTCTGGTTCTACGCTGGATGCCCTGTTGAGGCCCTAGACAGCGGTAGAGGAACCATATACCCATTGGGTGATACAAGTCATGGCTAGAGAATCCTGATTGAGGTTGTTGGAAAAAACTATCCCAACCAAACCCAATCAGGCTAGTAGCAAAAAATATATACTTAAGTATATTAAATGGTTGCACTAGAAAGTACAACTTGTCCTGAAAAAAAAAAAAAAAAAGCTCTCATACGGCTATGTGAATGGAAAAACAAAGGTTATGGCTCTGGGAAGACAGGGAGCGGAAAACGAAAATGCAAAAAATGCCCCTGAAGGGGTTAAAGAACCAGGACAGGAAGTAGAATACATGGAGTGATTAAAAAATTATTTCCAGAAAATCCTCCAACCTTACATAGAATATTCACATGTAGTCTGTTAACCCCCTTAAGAACCCTGCTATTTTTCACCTTAAGGGCCAGTCCATTTTTTGCAAATCTGACGTGTCCCTTTTATGTGGTAATAACTCTAAAACGCTTTTACTTATCCAGGCCATTCTGAGACTGTTTTCTCGTCACATATTGTCCTTCATGAGTGGTAAAATTTAGTCAAAATATTTCATTTTTATTTATAAAAAAAAATACAAAAATGTCCAAATTTCAATTTCTCTACTTTTATAATATAGTTTATTATAAAGATAGTAATAACTCCAAAAATAGTTATTACTTTACATTCCCCATATGTCTACTTAATGTTTGGATCACTTTGTGAATGCTATTTTATTTTTTGGGGACGCTAGAAGGCTTAGAAGTAAATCTTGTAATTTTTTAGAAAATTTCCAAAACCCACTTTTTAACCGCCTCCGGACAGCCTAACGCAGGATCGCGTTCCGGAGGCGGCTCACTCAGGCACAGTCACGCATATACGCGTCATCTCGCGAGAGGCGAGATTTCCTGTGAACACGCGCGCACAGGCACTGCAGGTAATCGAGTGGATCTGCAGCCTGCCAGCGGCGATCATTCGCTGGCAGGCTGTAGATCCGATTTATTTTTTTAAAAAATTTTTTTTTAACCCCTTAAAGGTATATTAGACGCTGTTTTGATAACAGCGTCTAATATACCTGCTACCTGCGGCAGGGGTGGCTCCATCGTGTTCCACTTTAGTTGCCCCTCTGCGGGCGCGTACTCGGGTACCTGGCAGTCACCCAGTCCCCAAATCTGCTTCCGCAGTGGAATTCCGGCAGTCCCACGGTTCCCGTGTTGAGTCTGCCGAGGGGGTGGTCATTGCTGCACCTGAAGATGTCGGAGGGTGAGTATATTAGATTAGGGTCTCCCACCCTCCTTCCCGGGCCTGGGCGCATTTTCCCCTCTCCTCCCTGGATACCTTCAATACAGCTCTCATTGCTGTGTGGGTAATTGCCTTGCCTCTGACTCTAAGGGCCATGGGTTCGTATACCAAGCTGTATCTTGGCTCCAGAAGCCCCCTGGCCTTCCGTTTTTCACTCTCTGGGGGTTGCTTCTTCTGTTCTCTCCCCCACCTGGCCCCCGTTCGTCGCGGCAGCTCTGGGGCACTTCCGCGATCGCGGTCGTTCATTCACTAATTTAGGCCCCGGCTTTTCGGGCCTACTAGGCCGCAACTCCCACCCACTTTCTGATCCTTCCCGGGCTTACTCCGTCACCTCCCCTCTCCTGCCTGCCAATCCAGCCCCAGGTTCCCTGCTCTCTTTCAGAGGGGCGGTTCTTCCTCCGGCTGTCGGCTCCTGCTCTCTCCGGATCGCCATCTTCTGCTCTCTGCTTGGGGTGCGCTGCACTGCTCCTGGGGTCTGGTAGGCAGCCTCTGGCTGAATTGATCTGCAGGCTCCTTTCCCTCCCTCCTCTCTTGTTTGCTGCATTCTCCTGCAGCCCTGCCACCTGCTCTATAGCTGCTGCAGCACCTCTTGAACGTGGCATGCGGGGACAGATAGGACAGCCCTGCTGCTCTTTCAGTCTCCTCCTCTCCCAGCCTCCCTATCGGATCGCCATGTATTTACGTGCGTCTGTTGTCTATGAAGGTTTCCATGAGGTCGCCTTGTCCCCCCTCCCACCCTTTTTGTGTGTAGGTCCCCCCTGAATAGGCTCCCTTCATGTCAGGCCATGGGAATCTTGCCTGACTCGCCCAATCCCTGGCGGAGTCGCTGGAGCGCTACCTACAAATTGCGGTTTCCTTCCCCCAGGGTCCTCCCTACAGTGGGTCACGCTCAGGTACCGGGTCACGCAAGAAGTAGCCCACAGACCCTCCTCGGGTGGTCTCAACTAGCCTCCACCCCTCCTCGGCATCCTTGGGTCGCCCCAGGACAGGCCTGAGGCTGGTGACGAAGCCTTCTCTGTCAGTTGCCTCTGGGGACACCTCTGCACGATTCCCTCGGAACAGAGCATCAGGCGGTCTTCCACCATGCAGAATCCCTCTGTGTGGTCAAGTCAAACGTGCACGGTGGTACCTACCCTACCCAGGTTTGGTGCCACTCTAGTGGACTTTCGGATGGCGCTCTCCTGACTGCACAGGTGTTTACCGCTCAGGTAAGGCAGCCGTCACCGTGCTTAGCAACTGGGACACCTACGCGGTGTCTCTGGTACGTACGCCCTCGTAGGCTGTACACAACACACCTTCCTGGTTCCCCTATCCAGGGGCTATGTTCTGGGCAAGCTGATAATTCAGGCAATCGCCACTTATAGGGTTGGTAACCCTTCTCGGCCTCTAAAGGTTCTTTTGTAGCTGACGAAGGGAAAGGGAGTTCCCGAAACGTGTCTGGGCTGCACACCTGTGAAAGAAGCACCTCCACACCTTATGCATGGCCATGCTAAGAATATCGTAATATACGAACATTCGGATATTCAGGACGCAGAGTATAGAATCTGATATTCATTGCTCTCCACTGTCCGGATGCAAATCACGCCCGAAATCCCGCGAGACCTGGGACCAGCAAATTATAGGAGCTACAAGCGAGACGCCGGAAGTGTTCCACGCTGCTTACCTACCTCTGTGAATTTTATGTGATGGGCATGATACCGGAATAAGCGCTATAACTTTACCTTATACAACTTGGGCTCAAGGACATTGAGGTGCGTACTACTATATGAGTAGGAGCCGTACGGCCCATGTGTGAATTGCCAGATTATACCAACACTGGATTAGTGCGCAAGAACTTGAAACCTCAATACTAACTTGAGTGTGCGCATTGGACATTGAAGCGCAACATTATTAACAAGTTATATGATCCAGATACATTTTGTATTTCAGCGTTTTGGAATATAAGGGACTGATTATACACAGCAACTCCATTGTGTGGACTCCAGTATTATTCATTTTATCTTGTAGATTTTATTAGTCAATTGCAGTTTTTATTGTATACCATACACATGTTATAATTGTGATTTAATTAAATTTTATTCACACTATTATTGTGGTCCAAGTGTTGAGTGCTCGCCCTAACTTTGGTTTTTGCTATTCTTTTGTAGTGCCTGTACCAGAGAATACAGGCCGGCTTCTATGCCGTGGCGGTTACATCTGTCTGTTTCCAGCCGCCTTGTTACTTTCATAGGTAGAGTTCCAACACCTACTCCAGATGCTGTAGCCATTACTCCTGACTTGCTCTTTGGTGTTCCATGCGGCGCTATTTCCCCCTACCGGGCGAGATATACAGGCCGCCTTCAATTGCCGTAGCAATTGCACCTGTCTGTTTCCAGCCACCTTGCTCCCTTCCCGGGTAGAGTACCTACACCATCTCCTGATGCCGTATCCAGTATCCCTGGCGGGCTCTATTGTGTTCCTTGCGGCACTATTTCTCCCTTTCCGGCGAGATATAGACGCCACTCTCAATTGCTGTAGCAATTGCCTCTGTTTGGTTCTAGTGGGCACCAGGCTGCCACCTTGTTCCCTTGATAGGTAGAGTGCCTTCACTATCTCCAGAGGCTGTTGCCGTTGCTTCTGTCTGGCTTTATGGTGTACCTTGCGGCACTATTTCTCCCTCACCGGACGTTATATTGAGGCCAACTTTTATTGCCGTGGCCACTGCACCTACCTCATCATAGTATCCACCAAACAGCCATCTTACTCCCTTCTTAGGTAGTGTTCCTGCACCGTCTCTGATGCTGTAGCCGTTACACCTGTCTGGCTCTATGGTGTACTATGCGGCCCTGTTTCCCTCTTTTTAGGTGAAATGGAGGGCCTCCTTCAGTTGCCATTGCACTTACTTAATTGTGGTGTGCACCTGTCATTCTTTGTGGTACCGTGCGGTAGGGATCGACCGATTATCGGTTTGGCCGATATTATCGGCCGATATTGAGGATTTTGAACGTTATCGGTATCGGCATCTATTTTGCCGATATACCGATAACATATGGGGAACACAGAACGCGCTGCTCTCAGCGCTCTCTGTGTTCCCTCCGCAGCACAGGGGAGAAGGAAGCAGTGTTTCCTCCCCCTGTGCTGCTGCTGCCGCCAATGAGAGGAGAGAACATAAGAGAAGGGGAGGGGCTGTGGCCGCTGCGCCACCAATGAAGATAAGCCTTTCATTCATTCATTCATTCATTCATTCATTCATTCATATACAGGAGGCGGGAGCTGGCTGCAGAATCACATAGCCGGCTCCCGACCTCTATGAGCGGCAGCTGCGGTCCGCGGTAGTTAACTCCTCAGGTGCCGCGGATCGCAGCTACCGCTCATAGAGGTCGGGAGCCGGCTATGTGATTCTGCAGCCAGCTCCCGCCTCCTGTATATGAATGATTAAGAGACTTATCTTCATTGGTGGCGCAGTGCGCCCCCCACCCCCATCCCAATCGTAAAAACATTGGTGGCGCAGTGCGCCCCCCCCACCCAGTATTAATCATTGGTGGCAGTGGCCACAGGATCCCCTCCCCTGCTCCTCCGATCGGAGCCCCAGCTGTGTAATCCTGGGGCTCCGATCGGTTACCATGGCAGCCAGGACGCTATTGAAGCCCTGGCTGCCATAGTAAGCTCCATGCTGCTGTGTGCACTATGCACAGAGCAGCAGGGACAGTGTGAGCTCCTATTCCCCCTGATAGAGATCTATCAGGGGGAATAGGACAAGGGTTCTAGTCCCTAAGGGGGTTAAAAGTTAGTAAAAAAAAAAAATATATATATTAAAGTATAAATGAAAAAGATTTTTAAAAAAAAATACACATTAACAATAAACAAAAAAATACACATTAACAATAAACATATTAATTTTCAGCAGATTTGTGTAGGAATTTTTATTTTTTTCTCAAAAATGAAAATTCCCAGAATATCGGTATAAATTATCGGCTATCGGCCTGAAAGTTCACAAATTATCGGTATCTGTATCGGCCCTAAAAAATCAATATCGGTCGATCCCTACCGTGCGGCCCTATTTTCCCTTTCCAGAGCGGGCTATAGGTACCATTGCTACGTGGCAGCCGTTGCACTTCTCTGGTCCTAGGGTCCACCATGCGGCCACATCGCTCTAATCTTAATTCTAGTACCTCTACCATCTCCAGATGCTGTACCATTGCACCTCTCTGGTCGTGTCTCTACAATACACAGCCGTATTTCTACCTTACAGGTTGAGGACCTGCTCCCTCCAAATGCGGTCGCATTCCTGGATGCTGTGACTTTGTTTCTACCCTCCTTAGAGTGCAACATGCAGCCGCTTTACCTCGGTTTTAGGCGTGCATTTTTAGTACCCACGTCCTGGACCCTATAGTGCAATCTGTGGCCCATACAGTTTCTGTATTACTGGGTGCTTCCTTCCCCGGGCTCTTAGCTGCGGATGTTGGTTACTTCCCTTTTTGGTTCTTCCATTCATCTGCCACTCCGTTACTGTCGTGCTCCTTGTACTTTCTCAAGACACTGTCCACAACGGCCATCCTGGTTCAGCATGTACATGGTAACCATATCTGGCAGGGGTGGGCCAGCCCAACCCCCACCTCCACCCTGTCGGTCTATTGCTATTTCTGGTGTACCCAGTATAGGGCTGATCTGTTCTGATCTGATGGGTGGTCCACATACAACCACGCTCCCTACACCATGGCCAGGTGGTTTTTGGCTTTTGCGCTAGGGTTGCTCTTGCCATCCCTATCAAATACTACTGTCTGCTGCACTCCGTGTCCCCCATATTATATAGGAGTACCCGCGTTGTTTTCTATTACAGAGCGGACCTTTCCTGGTGGAGTAAAGTGATCTCACTGGATCTTCTCTGTGTTGGGGTCCATGGCTGGGTGAGCATCGGCTGCTGCAGCAGTTTTTGGCCATCACCGGATGTCCTCCGCCACACGGAATCCTTCTGGGGTCAGCGCCATTATCCTCGCTGGACGTCCTCCCTGATGAGTTAGGGACAGAGCCACTGAGCGCCACACACCTGCCTGGTAGGTGAATTTTCTGCTGCTCGCTCAGGCATCGGACAGGGTTCCGTAGTTCCTTCTGGGTCCGGGTGTTCCTTTATATTCTCTGCTTAGTTGTACTATCTAACAGAGGGCAGTCCCCTGGGACCTGGCTATCGTCTGCGCCTGTCTGGTACTCTCTCCCCCTGGGAGTCTTCTGTATGTCGGTCGCAGCTGGTTTCTACATTTCCTGTAGTCACTCCCTTTTTTTTTATAACTACTTTGTCATTCCTTATGCATATGGGTGTCTGTTGTTTTAGTGGTACAGCCCTCCCCGGGACAATGTATGCTGATTGCTAGCCACTATTCTTAGAATGGCTAGTTGTCCATGGCCAATTCTTTCCCATATGATGGCTCTTTTCATTTTTTATTGGATATTCTAGTTTTTGTTGTCCTCTGGTGGTTCAGTTCCTGGTTCCTTGTGAGCCCATAGCGGGTACTCCTTTCTGGATTCCCCGTTCTTCTGACCACACAGATTCTGTATGATAATCGTTGTTTGGGAGGGGCCTGGGTTGAGTGTTCCCCTTGCGGGTTCCATTAGCCTTGTGGACCTCTTGGGATTCGTGTCTATCTTCCCATCCTCCCACGTCAAGTACCTGGTGTTGAGTGGTTGGTGCTACGGCCTGCATTTCCACCTTATGGTCTCCTTCGGGAGGGACTTCCTCCTGTTTGTAGAACTTTCCTCCTTAGACTGTTGGGAGTGCTCTCCTTTTCCTCCCATGTCCCTCAGTCCAGTGTGTCCCTACTGAGATTTCCTGGGCCTGCATCTCCCTGATACTTCATTTGAGGCTCGTTCCTCGTCTCCTGGTTTTGGGATGCAGGGTTTACCTGGCCTTTACTTCAACCCCCTCCCTTTCCAAGGGTTGGCGTTTTCCCTTAGCGCCTTTGGGGTTTTCGCCTTTCAATAGGACGCTTCGCTTCATCACCTGCTTCTCGGTGGGGGAAGTCCTGCTCCCTTCATTTGTGAGCCTTGCTATGGCTTCCCTCACTCCAGGGTGCCCCTGTTAAGATTTCCTGGGCCTGCATCTGGTCCCCTTCTTTCCCTGATATTTCATTTGGCCGGAGTTTCTCCGGTTTTGCGCTTCTCAGCGATATTTTGTTTTCAGAGGCTCGTTTCTCGTCTCCTGGTTGGGGATGCAGGTCTTATCTTTTATCTTTTTCTGGTTTTTACTTACACCCCCCTCCCCTTCCAAGGGTTGGCGGTTTCCCTGATCGCCTTTGGGATTTTTTCCTTTCAATAGGGCGCTTAACTTCTTCACCTGCTTTGCAGTGAGGGGAGACCTTCTCCCTTCACATGTGAGCCTTGCTATGGCTTCCCTCACTCTTTTGGCCTCAGGGTGTTTGTGCTTTCGCCTGAGACAATTGAAGGTTAGGTAGCTCCAATACGCGGTGCTGTCCTACTTTCTCTCCAGCCTTTGGCTGAGCTGGGTGTTTCCCTTTGCCTTCTTCTTGCATTTGGGTCGTTCTCCCAGGCTTTGGTCCTGGGGTGCTGGCAGTCGTCACTGTCGCTTCCTTGGGGTTTCTCCCTTGTTATGAGGCTTCCTGCCTATTCCGTGCTTTTCTCCTGATGGGTCACATGGTTTTCCCGCACCTGTATGCCCAACAGGTGGCATGGCTGTTCTTTTCCCACCCTCGGGGACTGCTTTGGGACGTCCCATGGTGCTGTGTCCCCCAATGCCATGTACGAGAAAATTGGATTTTTTGTACTCGCCGTAAAATCCTTTTCTCGTAGTAGGCATTGGGGGACACAGATCCCACCCTATGTTTTTTACTTCCGCTCCTCCGGGCTGGTCTCTTGATCTTTCCCGGTACGGGAGTTGTTGGTTCCTTGCCTTTCTTCTCTCTCCTACTGCTTTTGGTACAAACTGATCTGCCTAGTGTCTGTGGAGAGGGTATAGCCCAACGGGAAGGAGCCAACACTTTTTTTATGTCTAGTGTCGCCTCCTAGTGGTAGTTGGACATATACCCATGGTGCTGTGTCCCCCAATGCCTACTACGAGAAAAGGATTTTACGGTGAGTACAAACAATCTATTTTTTTCTTTTTTGGGCGATTGTCTTAGGTAGGGGGCTCATTTTTTGCGGGAGGAGGTGACTAAGATTGGTACTATTATGGGGGGCATACGCCTTTTTGATCACTCGGTGTTGCACTTTTAGTGATGTAAGGTGACAAAATTATTATTTTATTTTTTTTTAAGCACAGTTTTTATTTTATTTTTTTGACTGTGTTCACCTGAGGGGTTAGGTCATGTGATATTTTTATAGAGCCGGTTGATATGGACGCAGCGATACCTAAAATGTCTACTTTTCTTTTTTTTCCCTATTTTAATTAAAATTTAAATTTTTATTTATTTATATTTTTTTTTACTTAATTTTTTTTTTGTCCCACTCTGGGACTTCAACTTGTGGGGGTCTGATCCTCTTTACAATGCATTACAATACTTCTATATAGTAAAGCATTGGCTGTAAGTGTATTACATACTGTAATACACTTACAGCCTGCTTCCCGTGAGATCCAAGGGGCTGGATCTCACAGGCTAAGAGGGATGGCAGCCACGATGCCTAAGGAATGCATCGGGCTGCCTTCCCTGTCAACCGGTGCCCCGTCACAGCAGCGCGGGTACCCGATGCAACTCCGATCCTCGCGTGAACATCGCACGTTCCGCGGTCAGCGCTGACCTGCGGCCCATCAAGGGTTAATGCGCTGGCATCTGTGTTTACAGCAGGGGTCCGGCTATCAGTGACTGCCGAACCCCTGCCACTGATCGGTACGGCACTGGGCGTTAAGTCACGTCCGGTTGCGCCGTACATGTACGGCGGAGGTCCTTATGGGGTTAGTATGTGGTAAAATGTCTTGATAGTGGTGTCCCTTTTTAATTATTATTATTATTTTATTTTTTTGAAGGAGCAAGAGCTAATGAAGATTGTTGGAATTAAATATGAAGTTGGCCTACCTACCCTCTGCTGCCTGAAGCTAGCATTTCTTGATCCAGACACTGGTAAACTGACTGGAGGTGCATTTACAATGAAGTGAGTTATTTATTTTATTTTTTCTTTAAATCTGATGAAATCTAAGGTTTTACTCACTCCCTTCATGCAGGGCTCAGGGATTTAGATGAATGAATAAGTAAAGTAGAAAAGTAGCGATTTCCAGTTCACCATAGACGAGGATGCACGGAACAGGACCAGACTAGTCTTCTATGTAACATACGGAAGAATAGAGTCCCAGCATCCAGAGCTTCAAAAGATTGCTTCGTCTTTATTCGGATTCATAAAAGGAATACATCCAGTGTGCACCTCACCCACCACCGTGACTGGTTAACATGTTTCGAACTGTTCAGTTCTTAATCATAGCCAGAGGTATAAAGACGAAGCAACCTTTTGAAGCTCTGGATGCTGGGACTCTATTCTTCCGAATGAATAAGTACACTCTATAAGGAATGATAAGAACGCTAAAGTCCATTGTGCTGTAAGGTGGCAACAGGTGCATATGTAATAACATCTATTCTTATGGGTCTATGTTGTACCATTCCTTTATTATTTCTAATAGAAGTTATGAATGAATTGCTAGCAGTCTGCAGTAAGAGTACAGAGGGGTGTTAACCAGTTGGGGGGCGCAACATAGAGCCATAAGAATAAATGTTCCAGAATTGTTATTACATGGGGAATGCATGAAGCTATTCATGTCGTACAACATTTTGGGGCGAGCTCACATCTGGGTTGTAGTCTCCCCTCAGGTCTTCATCACAGATTTGGTTACAAAGACCAGACATGCAGGGCAGGACTTTTTTTTATATTTTTTTTTCTCGCCCATATTCCTTGGGGGACACAGGAAACCATGGGTATAGCTCTGCTCTCTAGGAGGCGTGACACTAAGTGAAAGCTGTAAGCCCCTCCTCCATCAGCTATACCCTTCAGCCTGGAGAAGAGACTGCCAGTTTTTGCTTAGTGTCCAAGGAGGCAAGACACCCCCTGCTTATGCAGGGTTGTTTTCCTATGATTTTTTATTTTTGCGTTATTTGTTGTTTTTAATTCGATTATTTTTTTTTTCTACCTACAGGGACAACAGAGGCGCATTAGACCCCTCTGTTTCTCCCGGGGTTGAGTTGCGCCAGTGCCGGTAATTCCGCACTGCCGCCTCCCCCACAGAAGACAAGGTGGACCAGGGCAGCCTCGCTCCCCTGCGTCCCGCCAGCTCAGGGTCGTCCGCACGCCAAGTCCCTCCCCCGGCTTCCTGCCACTGCGGTGCCAGGAGCTGAAGGGGCGACCCCCACTGGATGGACTGAGGGCGAAGACAGCGTATGGTGAGAGTGGCTGCTCCAGCCTCCCCTTCCTCCCTCCCACCGCTGCTACAGGCCTCCTGGGCTCCCATGGCCACTGCTACATCCCCCTTGGCCACTGCTACATGGCCACTGCTACATCGTGCGCCCACCCCCCCCCCCCCTCTCCATATCGGGACCGTTACCGAGCAGGGGAGTTTATCTGGGCAAGTCCTTGGCAGGGACGCTGCCTTCAGGGGACGGCTGCAGGAAAAAAGCAAGCCGTCTGCCACATCCAGGCGCGGCGGGGGCCGCTTACTTGGCGTGAACGGCGCCATTTCAGGCCGGCACTTCATCATCCTTGGGGGTTAAAATCATTTTGCCGCGCGCGCGCGGCTCTGCTTCTTCTTCAGCGCGGCAGAGGGGGGGGCGGAGCTTCCTACATGCGCTCCGCTACTTCCGGTTTCATCGGGCTCCACTTCTCAGTGCTGCGTGGAATCCTCTCTGCCGTGCGATCCTGAAGCCATTCATCTCCGTGCTGCTGCCTCTCCTCCACAGCCTCCTCAGTCTGTTCCCCTTACCGCTGCCACTTGCATCATCCGGGTCTGGTAGGACTGTTAACCCCCTCCGTGCCACCACTTTTCTTGGGGTCTCCCACTTTAAGTGCAACATCTTTTTTTCCACCATGTCAGACCCTTCTGCAGCCGCCAAGCCTTGGTACCATGCCTGTACTGCTTGTAGGGAACCCTTTCCCCGGGGGCAGTCTGATCCGCACTGTACTGCATGCCGAGCTCCACCGCAGCCTCAGTCGCCCGCTGTGTCGCTCCCTGCTTCCTCTGACCCGCCTGACTGGGCTAGATCCCTGTCCCAGGCCGTGGAAAGCCTCACTCATGTCGTGGGCCGCCTAATAGACAGGCCACCTACCCCGCAGGACGCCTCTCTGACTGTCGCGCCCTCCGGGTCCACTGCTTCTGCCGCTGCAGCGGGTTCACTCTCTCTTAGTGACCCCTCCCGAGCTAGGCACTCTCAGAAGCGTATTAGAGTAGAGCGAGCCTCCTCCTCTGAGGCCTCACTCTCCCCGCCACGCGTGCGCACCCAGACGAGCCTCTCCTCTCCAAAGGATTCGCTCTCTGAAGGTGAATTGGCGGTTTCAGATTTGGAAATGGACTCGGCCCTGCCGTCCAAGCTAGCCTCAGCGATGGGTCAGCTCATCTCTGATATTCGTGACACCTTTAAGGTGCAGGATGATCCCCCTAGCTCTGACGCAGCTAGCGTCTCCTTTATCAGACCCAGGCAGGCCTCAAAAGTCTTTCCAATCCACTCTGATTTCTCCTCTGTGGTGTCTAAGGCTTGGGCTCGCCCGGACGCCCGTTTTGTCAGCCCCAAGAAGCTGGACATTTGCTATCCCTTTCCAGCCGATGTCGTGACCACATGGTCTTCCCCACCCAAGGTGGACCCCCCTGTGGCCCGGCTGTCAAAGAACACGGCCATCCCTGTTCCCGACGGGTCCTCTCTTCAGTCAGCGGAGGACCGTCGCATGGAGACCCTTTCCAAGGGCATTTTTGCTGCCTCCGGTTCTGCTCTCAGACCGGTTTTTGCCTCTGCTTGGGCAGGGAAAGCAATCTCTGCTTGGGGTGCGCAGCTGGAACAGGAGTTGGACTCGGACGTCCCCATCCAGGACCTACGTTCCTTGGCCCAGCTTATTATTCGGGCCGGGAATTTTGTTTGTGAGGCCTCCCTTGATGCGGGAGCCCTTATTGCACGCTCCTCCGCCCTGGCAGTTTCCGTCAGGAGGGAGCTCTGGCTGAAGGTTTGGAAAGCGGACGCTGCCTCCAAACGTTCCTTGGCGGGGCTACCGTTTGCGGGTTCCCGCCTTTTCGGGGTCCGCCTAGACGAACTTATTTCGGAGGCCACGGGTGGTAAAAGCACCCATCTTCCTCAACCCCAAGCAAGGGGCGCCCCCCGCGGACGCCCTGGTGCGTCTCGTTTTCGGTCTTCCCGCAGGGCCTCTGGGGCTCCCACCACAGCTGCCGCTTCGGCTCCTCCCCAGGACAAGCGTAGGAAGCCGTTTTTTCGGGCCCAGCCCTCCTGGCGCAAGCCGCAGGCTGCCCGCACACCCGCAGCAAAGCAGTCCTCTGCCTGAAGGCGCGCCCCCACCCACCCGGGTGGGGGGCCGGCTCCTCCTTTTCAGGGACGTCTGGATGGCTCACGTCTCCGACGCCTGGGCCCTCGAAATTGTGTCCTCCGGATACAAAATCGAATTTGCATCCTTCCCTCCAGATCGGTTCTTTCGCTCCCGCCCGCCGCGGGACCCGAAAAGCGCGGCTGCGTTCTCCGCGGCCGTTCAAGCCTTACTGGACAGGGGGGTGATTACCCCCGTTCCTCTAGAGGAAAGGTTCCAAGGGTTCTACTCGAACCTCTTTGTAGTTCCCAAGAAGGGAGGTTCGGTGCGGCCTATTTTGGACCTCAAAAAGCTCAACCGTTTTCTCCTCCTTCGACGCTTTCGGATGGAGTCCCTCCGTTCCGCGGTGGCTTCCCTGGAGCAGGGAGATTTCATGTCTTCCATCGATATACAGGATGCCTACCTCCATGTTCCGGTAGCCCGGTGTCACCATCGCTTCCTCCGATTCGCCGTGGGGGACCTCCACTTCCAGTTTGTCGCCCTTCCCTTTGGGCTGGCAACTGCCCCCCAGGTGTTCACCAAGGTCCTGGCCCCGGTTTTGGCCTTACTCCGTTCCAGGGGTGTTTTTCTGCTACCGTACTTGGACGATATCCTCATCAAGGCTCCGTCCCTTTCTCAAGCGGTTGCCAGCGTGGATCTCACTCTAGAGACTCTGGCGAGGTTCGGTTGGGTCATCAACTTCCCCAAGTCCTCCCTTCCCCCCTCCAGACAGCTAGTCTTCCTGGGAATGCTTTTAGACACAGGAGCGGCGGAGGTACGTCTTCCCTCGGAAAAACGTCTGACCCTCCGTGGAGCGGTTCGGGGTCTCCTTCTCCACCGTCGACCGTCCTTCCGCTTCTGCATGCGGGTCTTGGGGCAGATGGTTGCCTGCTTCGAGGCGATCCCATTTGCGCGGTTTCACTCCCGCCCTCTCCAACGGGCGATCATCTCCTCCTGGGACAAATCGCCGGAGTCTCTGGATCATCCCTTCCGTCTATCGCCTCCGGTGCGGTTATCTCTCCGCTGGTGGTTACAGTCCCCTCTTCTGGGCAGGTCCTTTCTGCCACTCAACTGGTTGGTGGTTACAACCGATGCCAGTCTCTTGGGCTGGGGAGGCGTGTTTCCTCCCCGATCCGTCCAGGGCATTTGGTCTCCATCGGAGTCCAAACTCTCGATCAATGTCCTGGAGCTGAGAGCGGCCCTTCTGTCTCTACGACACTGGACTCATCTGCTGAAGGGTCATCCTGTTCGTGTACAATCGGACAACGCCACGGCTGTGGCGTACATAAACCACCAGGGGGGCACTCGCAGCGCTGCAGCAATGCGGGAGGTCACCAGCATTCTCCGTTGGGCGGAAGCCCACGTCCCGACCCTATCTGCAATTTTTATTCCAGGGGTGGACAATTGGGCGGCGGACTTCCTCAGTCGCACCACCGTCGACCCCGGCGAGTGGTCTCTTCACCCGGAGGTATTCGAGGCCATTTGCCTTCGTTGGGGCATACCGGACGTGGACCTCATGGCCTCAAAATTCAATCACAAGGTCCCCGCCTATCTGTCCAGGGCCAGGGATCCGGGAGCTTGCGGATCCGACGCCCTCGTTCTTCCTTGGCGAGGCTTCGCGCGCCCATACATATTCCCTCCCATCCCTCTCCTGCCCAAGGTCCTTCGGAAGATAGCGGCGGAAGGCGTCTCGGTGATTCTGGTCGCTCCGGACTGGCCCCGCCGGTCTTGGTATGCCGACCTCATGCTGCTCCTGGCAGACGCGCCCTGGCCGCTGCCCGCCAGGGAAGATCTTCTCTCTCAGGGACCGATCTTCCACCCGCGTTTAGGGTCCCTACGTTTGACGGCGTGGTTGTTGAGACCACCGTCCTGACGCGTAGGGGTTTTTCTGCGGACGTCGTCCGCACCATGATCCGCGCCCGTAAGCCGTCCTCTTCTAGGATCTATTATAGGACCTGGAGGACCTTTTTGGGGTTCTGTGCCGATCTGGGGATTCCTCCGCTCCGCTTTTCTCTCCCCACCGTTTTGTCCTTCCTGCAGAGCGGACTGGCCCAAGGGCTGGGCCTTAGTTCTTTGAAGGGTCAGGTTTCTGCGCTGTCCATTTTGTTTCAGCGCCCACTGGCCCCCCTTGGTCCTGTCAAGACCTTCCTTCAGGGCGTGGCTCACGCGGTTCCCCCGTACCGTCCTCCGGTACCGCCCTGGGACCTGAACCTGGTTCTCTCAGCGCTCCAGGCTTCCCCTTTCGAGCCTCTGCGGACGGTTTCCTTGCGACTTCTGTCCTGCAAGGTTATTTTCCTTGTAGCCGTCACCTCTCTTCGGAGGGTGTCCGAATTGGCTGCACTCTCCTGTCTGGAACCTTTCCTAGTGTTCCACCAGGACAAGGTGGTTCTTCGTCCGGTCCCTTCCTTCCTTCCTAAGGTGGTCTCCGCCTTTCATCTGAACGAGGACATCGTTCTCCCCTCTTTGTGTCCTTCCCCTTCCCACCCGCGGGAGAGGAAGCTTCATCGCCTGGACGTTGTCAGGGCGCTCAAGATTTACCTGGAAGTAACCAGCTCTTTCAGGCATACTGACTCGCTCTTTGTGGTCCCGGAAGGGTCGCGCAGAGGGATGGCGGCATCCAAAGTGGCTATCGCCCGTTTTGTCAAGATGGCTGTTAATGAGGCTTATCTCGCCAAGGGCAAGGTTCCGCCCCTTGGTGTTACCGCTCACTCCACTAGAGCGGTCGGGGCTTCCTGGGCTCAGAGGAATCGGGCTTCTACGGAGCAGATTTGCAAGGCGGCCACTTGGTCCTCCTTGCACACCTTCACCAAGTTCTACAGGGTGCATACTCATGCGTCGGCTGACGCTGCTTTAGGCCGTCTGGTGTTGCAGGCGGCAGTTGATTGATGCCTCTGGTGTTGGTTGAGTTTGTTCTGGTCCTTCCCTTCTGGGACTGCTCTGGAACGTCCCATGGTTTCCTGTGTCCCCCAAGGAATATGGGCGAGAAAAGGAGTCTTTTGTATTACTTACCAGTAAAGTCTCTTTCTCGCTCTTCCTTGGGGGACACAGCACCCGCCCTTCATTTGGGTTACAGTTGTGGTTCCGGCTTGGTTGCCCCCGTTGGGGCTCGACAGTTCTTTTTCCGGTTGGTGGTTATCTTTCACTACTTGGACACGCAACTGGCAGTTTCTTCTCCAGGCTGAAGGGTATAGCTGATGGAGGAGGGGCTTACAGCTTTCACTTAGTGTCACGCCTCCTAGAGAGCAGAGCTATACCCATGGTTTCCTGTGTCCCCCAAGGAAGAGCGAGAAAGAGACTTTACTGGTAAGTAATACAAAAGTCTCCTTTTTTATATATGTCCGGTAAAAAATACAGGATTCCAAACGGAAACTGAATGGACTCCCTAGTACTCAATGGGGTCTCTTTAGCTTTGTTCAGATCAGTTATGTGCCCTATCCGGCACTTTCATTTTTGCCTGTAAACACCTTCAAAACAGCGCTATAAAAATGTAGTGCCTTAGGCTGGGACTGCATCAAGATATTTTTTTTTTTATATATATATATATATATATATATATATATATATATATATATATATATATATATATATATATATATATATATATATAAATATATATATATATATATATAGCAAAAGAAGGCAGCACTCCAGATTGCAGTAAAAAAGTGGACGGTTTATTCACTCATCAGCAACGTTTCAGCTCTCACATTGGAGCCTTTTTCCAGCTGAGTAACATGTGCAAAATTACATACATATATAGTGCAAGTAATTACCAAGATACAAATTGACCCATCATATAATAAAGTGCAAATGCATAGACATAACCATCACATTACAAATATAATCAGTGTATTGTCATAATTTGATATAGCAGCAGTACAGACATAACCGTAAGAAAATTCATAATATAGTGGATGTGATATAAAATCACCAAACTGTCATAATGACCAATCAAATGTGAGGGTGAACAGGTGTGTTTAAACATGATATAACAATCAAAAAAGATTAAAAACCTTTGAATGAGTCACTTGCGGCTGACAGGGCATGGTAGAAACTGTTGGCGTCCGGAAAGGAGCATGGCGCATGCGCCGCTCCAACCACTATCGCGAGATTCACTGAGGTAATGTGTGGTAAAACAACCACATCAAAGATGGCCACTTTGAAACAATGCTTTAGGGCGCATGCGCGTACCAATGCTACCGCCCATACGAGTTTGACAGACACAGATACAGTGTCCGAGCGCCGCAGTATACAGCAGAAACAGCTGATCTATTCATCGGGGGCCGACGTGTCAACGTGGGTCACCAGTGAGATATCTGTACATGTGGGATGATGCGGTTGTCACACCGCTAACATCCCACTGTCCAGACTGCCAGCATATCCGCTCCATGTCCCTTATAGCCATACAGTAGACAATGTCCACTTGAAATCGGCCTGAAGGACACAGATAGAACTGCATCGGGGCTCATAATATATATAAATGTATATAGAATAGGTCAACTGTACCCGTCTGTGTAGGTGTCACCCCAGTCCCAAAGGGGGCTTGAGTCACACCTTCGCACAGACCGGTACTGACCATGAATATTAATAGAACTTATTACAAGATTATAAAAAAGGGGATCGCCAACAGGTTCCTCCAGGCTTCGCCATATGTGAACATTCAAACTTTTATGCTTCAGAATAATTTCCTATAAAAAAAGAAAAATAATTAATGTATAGCACATGTTGTTTTCCATATAAGTCATCAAATTGGGAGAGAACATACATAAATTCAATGACTAGACAACCCTAAACTCCACATTTAAACCTTGTGGCCTCAAAGTATATATTGGTGAGACCACTTGGGACGTCAAAACCCGTCTCAACCAACACAGGTATTCAATTAGAAAACAAAAAATGGATCTCCCAGTGTCCAAACACTTCACTGAAGCTAAACATACACAAGATGACCTACGGTTTAGAATTTTGGAGCAAATATGTCTGTCAAGGCGAGGTGGGGATCGAATAAAGTTATTGAAAAAGCGTGAACTTTATTGGATCTACACGCTTGGTACTTTGAAGCCACAAGGTTTAAATGTGGAGTTTAGGGTTGTCTAGTCATTGAATTTATGTATGTTCTCTCCCAATTTGATGACTTATATGGAAAACAACATGTGCTATACATTAATTATTTTTCTTTTTTTATAGGAAATTATTCTGAAGCATAAAAGTTTGAATGTTCACATATGGCGAAGCCTGGAGGAACCTGTTGGCGATCCCCTTTTTTATAATCTTGTAATAAGTTCTATTAATATTCATGGTCAGTACCGGTCTGTGCGAAGGTGTGACTCAAGCCCCCTTTGGGACTGGGGTGACACCTACACAGACGGGTACAGTTGACCTATTCTATATACATTTATATATA
The DNA here is from genome assembly GCF_905171765.1 of Bufo bufo. NCBI lineage: Eukaryota > Metazoa > Chordata > Amphibia > Anura > Bufonidae > Bufo > Bufo bufo. The sequence continues at coordinate 291,666,507 of NC_053392.1, read as the reverse complement.
TTATGAGCCCCGATGCAGTTCTATCTGTGTCCTTCAGGCCGATTTCAAGTGGACATTGTCTACTGTATGGCTATAAGGGACATGGAGCGGATATGCTGGCAGTCTGGACAGTGGGATGTTAGCGGTGTGACAACCGCATCATCCCACATGTACAGATATCTCACTGGTGACCCACGTTGACACGTCGGCCCCCGATGAATAGATCAGCTGTTTCTGCTGTATACTGCGGCGCTCGGACACTGTATCTGTGTCTGTCAAACTCGTATGGGCGGTAGCATTGGTACGCGCATGCGCCCTAAAGCATTGTTTCAAAGTGGCCATCTTTGATGTGGTTGTTTTACCACACATTACCTCAGTGAATCTCGCGATAGTGGTTGGAGCGGCGCATGCGCCATGCTCCTTTCCGGACGCCAACAGTTTCTACCATGCCCTGTCAGCCGCAAGTGACTCATTCAAAGGTTTTTAATCTTTTTTGATTGTTATATCATGTTTAAACACACCTGTTCACCCTCACATTTGATTGGTCATTATGACAGTTTGGTGATTTTATATCACATCCACTATATTATGAATTTTCTTACGGTTATGTCTGTACTGCTGCTATATCAAATTATGACAATACACTGATTATATTTGTAATGTGATGGTTATGTCTATGCATTTGCACTTTATTATATGATGGGTCAATTTGTATCTTGGTAATTACTTGCACTATATATGTATGTAATTTTGCACATGTTACTCAGCTGGAAAAAGGCTCCAATGTGAGAGCTGAAACGTTGCTGATGAGTGAATAAACCGTCCACTTTTTTACTGCAATCTGGAGTGCTGCCTTCTTTTGCTATATTATCTACATTTGGGATCTTGGTCGCAGGTCTCCTGGGAGGATTTTTTTGCACCCGTTCCTTTTTTGTGTGCTGCTTTCTTTCTTTTTCTTTATATATATATATATATATATATATATATATATATATATATATATATATATATATATATATATTTTTTATAACTATACTGAATGTGGCAGCTGCAGTGTACAAGATTGCATGTAAGTCGATTTACTGCTCTGGAGTACAGCTGTAGTTCAGTAGTTAAAGGGGTTGGCTACTTTTTGGCTACTTGTGACCAATGTGCATGTAAGATGACTATATGGCACTTACTAATATAGCCTTTGTTAAATATTTTGTGCCATTTGCTATATTTCATAAGCCATGCCCTCTTTTTAGGCATATCTTCTGTACTGCCCACAGCTGCGGTTGGTCCGGGAGATGCGGCTGACACATGGGCAGTGTTTACTGCACTGATCATAGTTGTGTAAGTCAGCCCTTAGGCTGGGTTCACACTTGAGCGTTTTACAGCGCGTTCAAACGCGCTGTAAAACGCTCAACACATGAAAACCAATGCTTCCCTATGGCCCTGGTTCTCACTTGAGCGTTTTACAGCGCTGAAAAACGCGCTGTAAAACGCCCTACGCTCAAACAAGTACTTGAGCTTCTTTGGGGCGTTTTGACGCGCGTTTGTGGCCATAGGACATTGCAGTCAATCACACAAACGCGCGTCAAACGCGCGTTTACTATTGCAAAAAACGCTCGTCAAAAACGCGCGTTAAACGCGCATATCAAAGACGCTCAGGTCTGAACCCAGCCTTAGACTTAAAGATGCACCAAATTTACATTGTGCAACATTTATTACGTTTGGAGCGAATTATGGCAACCCGGGCTTTAAAAAATAAAATAAATTCCCCTCCTAATAAATGCCCTCCTAGGTGTAGCCCTAGCCTAAGGGCTCATGCACACGAACGTATTTTCTTTCCGTGTCCGTTCCATTTTTTTGAGGACTGTATGCGGAACCATTCAATGGGTCCGCAAAAAAAAAAAACAGAAGTTACTCCGTGTGCATTCCATTTCCGTATGTCAGTATTTCCGTTCCACAAAAAAATAGAACATGTCCTAATACTGTCCGCATTACGGACTAGGATAGTACTGTTCTATCAGCAACCAGCTGTTCTGTTCCGCTAAATACGGAATGCACACGGATGTCATCCATATTTTTTGCGGATCCGTTTTTGCAGACCACAAAATGCAAGCAAGATAGCAAGTTTCAAGAGAGAATTTAGGAAAGATGTAAATTTCAAAGTGTATTCTTTTGAGGTCGTCCGAGATTTTGATATTGATTATCTATCCTTGGTCCTCCTGCCGACCAGTTATTGCCGTATCGCTCAAGCATAGCACCGTACATTGTATACACTTAAATTCAACTTGGTGGCGCCCAGACCATATGACTGATAAACGAGATGTCACTGTCCTGATTGCTGGGGGTGGCAGGAGGTGGACCCCTTTGATCAGATATTGGTGACCTTCGGCTCGTGCATGAGCCTTTCTCAAGAGCTCAAGTACGAGCCGAAACGTCGCTCTTTGCCACCATATGGGTGAATAAAAACACATTGTTTTTCTGAAGAATCGTCTGGAGTGCAGTCCGATTTTTGTGCAGTCCGATTTTTTTCTCTGTATTAGTGGGTAAGCACCAGTTACCATACTTGGACATTGCACCCGTTTTTTCCTTACATACTGTTTTGGGTGGTGCTGCCAGTAGAGAGATAGAGAGAGATATATATATATATATATATATATATATATATATATATATATATATATATATATATATAGTAGATGAAAAACGGACAGCACTCCAGGTAAAAGTAGATGGTGTTTATTCACCCATGTGGATGGCAACGTTTCAGCTCATACAAGAGCCTTTGTCAAGCTTGACAAAGGCTCTTGTATGAGCTGAAACGTTGCCATCCACATGGGTGAATAAACACCATCTACTTTTACCTGGAGTGCTGTCCGTTTTTCATCTACTATTTACGGGGTAAGCTGCTACATCCCTGGACTTAGCACCCTTTCTGTGTTGTTCCTCCGGTGCCGCCATTGTTTTTCTTTTTTATATATTTTCTTTTTTTTTTTAATTTTTTAAATTTTTTTTCCTTTCTTAGTAGCTGAAGTTCAATTCACCTACAGTTGAATTACTCATTGAACTCATTTATGCTATATGATATAATGTATTGTCTAACGATTTGGAATAATTTAAAGGGCATTTGTCAGCAGGTTTGCAACTATGAAACTGGATGATAGCAGAAGAAAAAAGCACCGCGGCACTCACCACTGGTCACCAAGTTGCTGTTTGCAGTTTATTTTTCAAATACACATAGTGGACGCGGACAGGACACAGGTGAATGAACAGGCTACAGCTGTGTTGCGCTTTGTCAAGCCTCCTGTGACGTGAAGGAGGAGGGGGCTAGAAATACCCCCATCTCATGCACGTCACTGGTTACAATTAGTGGTATAAAAAACATGTGTGCTAAAACCAATCAAATGAAAACAGCTAAGTCATTCTTGTCATTTAACCCTAATGGCTTGTGGCTTGTGTTTTGATTATCCATGCAGCTTCTCTCTGCAGGAGAATGCGTTTTCTGTCTCCCCACCCCCTCTCATGGGGGTGTGGACCACTTCAATACCTGCACATTTCAAAATTTCACTGTTCCCTGCATGTTCATTATGTATATGCTCAATTAATCTAGTTGCTCCATTTCTGGTAATAATAGATTTTTTGTGTTCCCTAAAACGTACATATAGGCACCTGTGTGTCTTTCCAATGTAAAATCTCCCGCATGTGCACAATCGCATACACAACATATTGGGTTTTACAGTGTATAAATTGTTTAACTACATGTCCCAGCTGCAGATACTTCTGTGAAAAGCTATATCCCCAGTTCCCTATTAAACCTGTGTGGTATATAGTACCCAAGATCCATACATCGCTGGTAAACCCACCTAGCCGCCCCATAGTGTCAGGGAACGGTTCTCTGACCGAACCCCTGTCCCAATATCTGGACTGGGTGTTGCACCCAGTGTTAAAGGGGGTCCCTTCCTATTTGGAAGATACCACCGATTTTTTGGAGTCTTTGAAGGATGTACAATGGCAGGACGGCATTTATTTAGCCGCGGTAGATGTGGAGAGTCTATACACCAGGATTCCACAGGAACTGGGGATTAGGGACATCCTGCGCAGAATTAATAAAAGTGACGAATATGTTGATTTCATCACAGAATCCCTTTCACATGGGCGAGTATTCCGCGCGGATGCGATGCGTGAGGTGAACGCATTGCACCCGCACTGAATACTGACCCATTCATTTCTATGGGGCTGTTCACATGAGCGGTGATTTTCACGCATCACTTGTGCGTTGCGTGAAAATCGCAGCATGCTCTATATTCTGCGTTTTTCACGCAACGCAGGCTCCATAGAAGTGAATGGGGTTGCGTGAAAATCGCAAGCATCCGCAAGAAAGTGCGGATGCAGTGCGATTTTCACGCACGGTTGCTAGGAGACGATCGGGATGGAGACCCGATCATTATTATTTTCCCTTATAACATGGTTATAAGGGAAAATAATAGCATTCTGAATACAGAATGCATAGTAAAACAGCGCTGGAGGGGTTAAAAAAAATATAATAATTTAACTCACCTTAGTCCACTTGATCGCGTAGCCCGGCATCTCCTTCTGTCTCCTTTGCTGAACAGGACCTTTTGATGACGTCACTCCGGTCATCACATGGTACGTCACATGATCTTTTACCATGGTGATGGATCATGTGATGACCGGAGTGACGTCATCAAAGGTCCTGTTCCTGTAATTAATGCTCACCACAGGTCCTGTTCAACAAAGGAGACAGAAGGAGATGCCGGGCTACGCGATCAAGTGGACTAAGGTGAGTTAAATGATTATAATTTTTTTAACCCCTCCAGCGCTGTTTTACTATGCATTCTGTATTCAGAATGCTATTATTTTCCCTTATAACCATGTTATGAGGGAAAATAATACAATCTACAGAACACGGGTGCGTCTTATAGGGCGAAAAATACGGTAGATTAATTGAGCATATACATAATGAACATGCGGGGAACAGTGAAATTTTGAAAGTGCAGGTATTGAAGTGGTCCACTCCCCCATTTAGAGGGGGGGGGGGGGGGGGGGGAGAGAACAGAAAATGCATTCTCCTGCAGAGAGAAGCTGCATGGATAATCAAAACACAAGCCACAAGCCATTAGGGTTAAATGACAAGAATGACTTAGCTGTTTTCATTTGATTGGTTTTAGCACACATGTTTTTTATACCACTAATTGTAACCAGTGACGTGCATGAGATGGGGGTATTTCTAGCCCCCTCCTCCTTCACGTCACAGGAGGCTTGACAAAGCGCAACACAGCTGTAGCCTGTTCATTCACCTGTGTCCTGTCCGCGTCCACTATGTGTATTTGAAAAATAAACTGCAAACAGCAACTTTGTGACCAGTGGTGAGTGCCGCGGTGCTTTTTTCTTCTGCTATCATCATAACTACTATATCACCGACAGAGCACCACCGTGAAGGTTCGGGATCCAAGTGTTTTTATGTGCTCCAGTGACTATAGGCACATGTAGCAGTGCCGGTTGCGTTTTTCCCCCTCATTCCCTATGAAACTGGATGACCCGTTACATGTGCTCCTGGCAACTGAAGGCATCTGTGCTAGTCCTATGTTCATATGTGCCGTTCTCTGCTAAATTATTATTTTTGAATATATGCAAATGAGCCTCTAGGAGCAATGGGGCGTAACCTTTACACCAAGAGGCTGAGCTCTCTGTGCAACTACTGCAACCTCTGCGCTTTGACTGACAGCAGGGCATTGTGGGAGTTGTAGTTTTACAACAGCTGAAGGGCCGCAGGTTGAGCATGCCTGACCTAGAGGCTCAGCTCTCTGCAACTGCTGCGTCCTCTGCACTTTGACTGACAGGGCCAGGCAGTGTAAACGTGATCATACCTGACTTCTCCTAAAGTCTCTCGCTGCACTGTGCTCTTCAGTATCCACCACAGTACAGGAAAGAGGCTCACCGGCAGTTCTCTTCTGTACTGTGAGCATCTTTCCTGTACTGCACCTGTGCCGGATACTGAAGTGCACAGCGCAGAAAGAAACGTTAAGAGACGCCAGGGCCAGGCATGATTGTCTACACTGCCTGGCCCTGTCAGTCAAAGTGCAGAGGACGCAGCAGTTGCAGAGAGCTGAGCCTCTAGGTCAGGCATGCTCAACCTGCGGCCCTTCAGCTGTTGTAAAACTACAACTCCCACAATGCCCTGCTGTAGGCAGATAGCTGTAGGCTGTTTGGGCTGTTTGTAGTTTTGCAACAGCTGGAGGGCCGCAGGTTGAGCATGCCTGCTCTAGGTGTAACAGTAACTCCCCTGTTGCTCCTAGAGGCTCATTTTCATATATTAAAACATAACATTTCTCAGCAATGCGAGCACATATGAACATGGGACCAACACAGATGCCTTCAGCTGCCCAGTCAGATGGCCTTTAAGGTACATTTGATAGGGGGGTGGTCTGACCAGTGGGATTTGCATCATTGCTTAGAAGGGCCTGTGCTATTAAGGTCCAGTAGACAGAAAATCGGGTTGATAATATATTATGAAATTCGTATTTTTTTTTCCGATGTCTTGAATCTGGTGGTAATAGGGTTGATAATGTTGTACTGCTGTCTTGGGCCAGGTACCATGATATGCCGGATGTGATAGACTTCTTGGTTCTGCGTCAGCAGTTTGATGAAGCACGACGTAGACGGTGGAGCATAGGTATGTATATTGGGCTGTGGTCAATAAAACTAAAACAATACTAGTTGTATTTATTTTATCCATTTATATAGATTTGAACGGAGCAGCAGCACATTGTGTCTGCTGCACCTTTCAAAGGGGGGAACTTGGGTTGGTGCTGAAGTAATTAGCCGGGCCCATTGGTTGGACCCCTGCCAATTAGACATTTATCCCCTATCCTGTGAAAAGGGAATAAGTTGTTGGAATGGGGCAGCCCCTTTAACTAGTTTAACTGGATGCTGACTGAGCCTGCCTCTGTAAAAATTACTCTTAGGGGATGTCTACACAATGGCTTTTTCAGAGAAATTTTGGAACAGACGGCCAAATCTGCTCAATGTGAATATACCCAATGTCACTAGTGCAGAGACTACTCCCAAAGCTGCATCCTGCAGTGTTTGAGGACTATCTCAGCAGCAGGGACATAGTGAGGACTCGGAAGACCTTATACAGTGGGATGCAAAAGTTTGGGCAACCTTGTTAATCGTCATGATTTTCCTGTATAAATCGTTGGTTGTTACGATAAAAAATGTCAGTTAAATATATCATATAGGAGACACACAGTGATATTTGAGAAGTGAAATGAAGTTTATTGGATTTACAGAAAGTGTGCTATAATTGTTTAAACAAAATTAGGCAGGTGCATAAATTTGGGCACTGTTGTCATTTTATTGATTCCAAAGCCTTTAGAACTAATTATTGGAACTCAAATTGGCTTGGTAAGCTCAGTGACCCCTGACCTACATACACAGGTGAATCCAATTATGAGAGAGTATTTAAGTGGGTCAATTGTAAGTTTCCCTCCTCTTTTAATTTTCTCTGAAGAGTAGCAACATGGGGGTCTCAAAACAACTCTCAAATGACCAGAAGACAAAGATTGTTCACCATCATGGTTTAGGGGAAGGATACAGAAAGCTGTCTCGGAGATTTCAGCTGTCTGTTTCCACAGTTAGGAACATATTGAGCAAATGAAAGACCACAGGCTCAGTTCAAGTTAAGGCTCGAAGTGGCAGACCAAGAAAAATCTCGGATAGACAGAAGCGACAAATGGTGAGAACAGTCAGTCAACCCACAGACCAGCACCAAAGACCGACAACATCATCTTGCTGCAGATGGAGTCACTGTGCATCGTTCAACCATTCGGTGCACTTTACACAAGGAGATGCTGTATGCGAGAGTGATGCAGAGGAAGCCTTTTCTCCGCCCACAGCACAAAAAGTGCCGCTTGAGGTGGGCTAAAGCACATTTGGACAAGCCAGCTTCATTTTGGAATAAGGTGCTGTGGACTGATGAAACTAAAATTGAGTTATTTGGCCATAACAAGGGGCGTTATGCATGGAGGAAAGAGAACACAGCATTCCAAGAAAAACACCTGCTACCTACAGTAAAATTTGGTGGTGGTTCCATTATGCTGTGTGGTCAGTGCAGGGACTGGGAATCTTATCAAAGTTGAGGGACGCATGGATTCCACTGAGTATCAGCAGATTCTGAAGACCAATGTCCAGGAATCGGTGACAAAGCTGAAGCTGCGCCGGGGCTGGATCTTTCAACAAGACAACGACCCTAAACACTGCTCAAAATCCACTAAGGCATTTATGCAGAGGAACAAGTACAATGTTCTGTAATGGCCATCTCAGTCCCCAGACCTGAATATAATTGAAAATCTGTGGTGTGACTTAAAGAGAGTTGTCTATGCTCAGAAGCCATCAAACCTGAATGAACTAAAGATGTTTTGTAAAGAGGAATGGTCCAAAATGCCTTCAACCAGAATCCAGACTCTCATTGGAACCTACAGGAAGCGTTTAGAGCAGGGGTACTCAACCGGCGGACTGCGGTCCATCCTTCAGAGCGCTCCTCCTCTCCTGCACACTGTACCATGCAGGAGGAGGAGCTTACCGGCGCACTTCCGCCTGTCCCACAGCGCAGTGAGACAGGGCTCCCTCCACATGTAGCGCTCCTCCTCCTGCACACTCTGGCAGCTCTGCTCAATACAGAGGCGGTGCACAGGAGATGATGGTTCTCAGCAGCGCAGGAGGAGTCTCTCCCTCCCCCCTGTGCTGCTGCCCCCTCCGCTGCCAATAAGAAGAGGCGGGAGGAGGAGGGGAGGGGCTGTGGCCACTGCGCCACCAATGAAGAAAACTGACCTGTAATACAAATACAGGAGGCGGGTGCTGGAATCAAATTGCCGGCACCCGACCTCTGTGACAGGGAGCTGCGATCAGCTGCAGTTGAGTTAACCCTTCAGGTGCGGTACCTGAGGGGTTAATTGTAGCTGATCGCAGCCCCCTGTCACAAAGGTCGGGTGCCGGCTATTTGATTCCAGCACCCGCCTCCTGTATTTGTATAAGAAACGTTGGTGGCTCAGTGGGAAGTGCCAATGAGGGTTAAAAATAATAAAAGAAAATTAACTCACCTCCTCCAGTTGATCGCGTAGCTGCTGGTCTCCTGTTCTTACTTCTTTCTTCAGGACCTGTGGTGACGTCACTGAGCTCATCACATGATACATTACCATGGTGATGGATCATGTGATGAGCTCAGTGATGTCACCACAGGTCCTGAAGAAAGAAGTAAGAACAGGAGACCGGCAGCTACGCGATCAACTGGAGGAGGTGAGTAAATTTTTATTTTTATTTTTTAACCCTCATTGGCACTGCCCACTGCGCCACCAATGTTTATTATTTTGAGGGGGGGGTGCACTGCACCACCAATGTTTATTATATTGGGGGGGGCACACTGCGCCACCAATGTTTATTATACTGGGGTGATGGGGGGGGCGCACTGCGCCACCAATGTTTATTATACTGGGGTGATGGGGGGGGGCGCACTGTGCCACCAATGTTTATTATATTGGGGTGATGGGGGGGCGCACTGCACCACTAATGGTTATTATACTGGGGTGTTGGAGGGGCGCACTGCGCCACCAATGTTTATTATATTGACCTTCTACTAAGCATTCTGTATTCAGAATGCTATTATTTTCCCTTATAACCATGTTATAAGGGAAAATAATACAGTGAATAGACTTTCATCCTAGGAACCATGCGTGAAAATCGCACCGCATCCGCACTTGCTTGCGATTTTCACACAGCCCCATTAACATCACCACTGCCACCAATTAAATAAATGTCACATTTGGGAAGGAAGGGGGGCGTGGAGAGGGCTACAGAGAGGCGGGAACACGTCACTGACTGCAGGAAAGGACTCCAGTCAGTGTCGTGTTCCCATCTCTCCTGGGCCATCTTCTTTAGGTAACCTGATAAATAAAGTGATAAAGCCCCATCAAACCATGATAGTTTTGTTCCGCATCCAATTCCCATTATTGGGGCATTGGATGCGGACCCCTTAGTTTCAATGGAGCGGAAAAAGATGCAGACAGCACACAGTGTGCTGTCTGCATCTCTTGTGGCCCCATTGTAATTAAGGGGCCGCATCCAATCCCCCAATAATGGGAATTGGATGCGGAACAAAACTATCATATGTCTGTTCTGTGGCTTGGGTTGCCACCCGGCCAGTAGTTCACCAGCAAGGCTGGTACTTTAGTTCCCTTGCCGGTGCCAGAATTTTCCTGTAAGGACTGTTAGGGTACTTTCACACTTGCGGCAGGACGGATCCGACAGGCTGTTCACCCTGTCAGATCCGTCCTGCCGCTATTTTGCCGGACTGCCACTCCCCATTGACTATAGCGGGAGTGGAGCTACGGTGCAGCATGGCAGTACACGGCGTGAGGCCGCCAGACGAAAAAGTCGGACATGTAGTACTTTTAGTCTGGCGGCCTCTCACCGTGCTGCGCCGTAACTCTGCCCCCATCCCCATTATAGTCGATGGGCACAGAGCAGCGGCACGGCGAAGTAGTGGCAAGATGGATCTGACAGGGTGAGCAGCCTGTCGGATCCGTCCTGCTGCAAGTGTGAAAGTACCCTTACTAATGAGCGCATCCATCATGGAACGCCCATTAGTACAGCCTTTACCTCCACCGCTACTTGTGCTAGTAAAAAAATATATATATTACGGTACCTCCACCTCTATTTGCTGACACTGTGGAGAACACTCCCTGCTGACTAGAAGCTCAGGACAGGACCTACAAGACGCCATCACATTAGAGCACCGGTCCTGGGCTTGCAGTCGGCAGCGAATGTTCACCGCAGCCAGGTGAATGCTAATTTTTTTATTTTTTTTTGCAAAAGCAGAGAAGGGAGGCACTAATAAGGGCAATACTCTTACTGGGGGCACTAATGGGGACATTATTCTTACTGGGGCACTAATGTGGCCATTACTAATTCTGGGACTTACCCGGGGCGCTCCACTATAACGTCAGAGCGCCCCACGCGCATGTATCACATGATCGCATGGCATCTTTACTGTTGGCGTTCAGCTCGGACCTTCACCTGACTGCAGACCAAGATATGTGGACCCTTAATAAAACTAGTTGAGTACCCCTGGTTTAGAGGCTGTAATTTCTGCAAAAGGAGGATCTACAAAATTTGACTTTTTTATGGTGCCCAAATTTATGCACCTGCCTAATTTTGTTTAAACAATTATAGCACACTTTCTGTAAATCCAATAAACTTCATTTCTCGTACATTCCATTGGGGGACACAGACCATGGGTATAGCCTAGGTCATTACTAGGAGGAGACACTATGCAAATAAAAAAGAGAGCTCCTCCTCCCCGGGCTATACCCCCATGCTCCACCGGGAGGACCCCAGTCTTGCTTAGTGTCGGATAAGGAGGTGACATTTTCGACTCTACTCCCGTTTTATTTTTTTCAGCAGTGGACGCAGGGTCGCAATTCTGCTTCCCTGGTCTCTCGGTGGAGCAAGCGCCGGGGTCGAACTGACGTCCCCGGCTACCTCTCGCCCTCCCCCCAGAAGTTAAGTGGAACCGGGCTCGACCTGCAGCTCTGGCGGCCTACCAGATTCGGGGTCACCTTCCTGCCCTACTCCAGTTCACTGCCACTCCTTGTGCCAGCTGACTGAGAGGTGACCTCCGCTGGTGTGGATCTGAGGGCGAAGACTGCAGGACGCAGATAAGTACACTGCCTCCCCCTGTCTCACGGTGTGACACTTAGGGCCGCTTGGTGGGTGGTTTGAAGGGGGGAAGGATCCCTGTCTGGGGCATCGCTATCAGAAGCAGCAACTTCCTCGGCTCTCCCTCAGCGGTGTCTAGGGGGCGGACCCTCCTTCCGGCGGCCGCGTCTGTTATTTTTCATATTTCCCGCGCGCGCGCAGGTTTCGAGTCTCCTGACGTGATTTGTGGGCGGCGCCATATTCTTCTGCTCCAGGGCTCAGGGCTCTCCGCACGCGGCTGCTCCCGGCTCCACTCTGTAGCGGTAGGATAGTTATTATCTCGCGTGCTGCAGGAATGGTAGGAGACCCTGACCCCTTCCTTTGCAGGGATTGCCGCCATCATGCCGAAACCTGGGGCCTCCCAAAAGTCCAAGTCGGCCCCTCAGGCCCCACTTGGGCTATGTAAGGTTTGCTGCTTGCCACTTTCAGTCACAGGATACTGTGATTCTTGCCTTGCCTCTGGACAGGATCATTCTGTCCCCCCCCCCCCCTCCTCCCCCTCTCGCTCAGCCAGTCCTCCATCCGCCCTGTCGGAGCCCGCGGAACCGCTTGGGCCTCTGCCATTTCTAGGGCGGCCGCCGATTTTGCCCAAGTCTCTCGGGCCGCCATGGCCTTCATGGAACGCATGGCGTCTACGGATCCTGCGGCTAACACCAATCCGCTTCCCAGTGGTTCCCACAGAGGGCGCTCGGCCACTAAGAGGCAGCGTACACAGCAGCATCCTTCCTCGGATGATTCTGCTTCCCCTCCTCACCTTGAGGGCCATTCAGACACTTCCCTCCTCGCAGGGACCATAGATCGGAAGGGGAAAGGTCCAATTCTGACGAGGACATAGAGCTGGAGCCCTCGCCCAAGCTGTCCACTATGGTGGCAGACTTGGTGGCGGCGATCCGGGATACTTTTGATATCCATGGGGAATCTCCTTCCGCTGGTAGCCAGGAATTCCCTCTCTTCCACTCTAGGAAACCTCAAAAGGTTGTATTCCCCTTGACAAGGTCCTCTCTAAGGCCTGGGACCGCCCCCATATCACCGGTTTTCTGCCACGAAACGTATGGATACTCTTTATCCATTTCCTGCAGAAAATGTGCAGCAGTGGTCTTCTCCTTCTAAGGTCGACCCGCCGGTGGCCAGATTGGCTAAGAATACGGCCATTCCTGTCTTGGACGGGTCGTCTCTACGGGATGCATTTGACAGGCGTTTGGATTCTCTGTCCAAAGCCATCTTCACTCTGGCAGGCACTGGCCTGCGGCCCGCTTTCGCCTCGGCCTGGGTATTTCGAGCGCTTTCCTTATGGTTGCAGCGCAACCATCAGGACCTAGCGGAGCAGGATGCCTCTGCGGACACCTTAAACTTTGTCCTCCAGATGTCTCAGGCGACGAAGTTTCTCTGCGAAGCTTCCTTTGATGTTAGCATTCTCTTTGCGCATATTTCGGCCCTTTCGGTCACACAGCGTAGAGAAGTCTGGTTGAAGGTTTGGGACGTTAACGCTTCCTCTAAGCGTTCCCTCACTAACCTCCCCTTTTCGGGTTCCAGGCTTTTCGGTGCGAAGCTGGACGAGATCATCTCGGACGCGACGGGGGGCAAGAGTACCAACCTTCCCCAATCTAGATCCAAGCGCACCTTTTTGGAGGTCGGTCCTCCGGTTTTAGGAACCAGTCCTTTCGTTGCTTCTCCTCTTCCAGATCTGCGGCGGCCCCCTTCCCGGGTGGCTCTCAGGACTCCCGTAAGAAGCCTGCCTTTGAGCCCCAGCCTTCCTGGCGCCCGCGGCCACAATCACACTCGCCCTGCGGCTCCCAAGCAGTCCTCCGCCTGAAGGGGCGCCTCCACCTCTTACGGTGGGGGGGCCGATTTGCTCTCCTTTCAACAGGTTTGGAGAGCTCATATCCAGGACGCCTGGGCCCTTGAAATTTTAACATCTGGTTACAAAATAGAATTCGCTTCCAGGCCTCCTGAGCGTTTCTTCTCTTCTCTGGTTCCGCGCCTTCTCTTCTCTGGTCCGGGTCTCGGCTCTTTTGCAGGCGGTCTCTTTCCTTTTGGACAGGGGAGTGATTGTTCCAGTCCCCTTGGAGAGGAGCAAGGCGCAGGTTTCTACTCCAACCTATTCGTGGTGCCAAAGAAGGAGGGATCGGTGCATCCTGTTCTAGACCTGAAGCTGTTAAACAGGTCTCTGTGGGTCCGGAGGTTCCGGATTGAATCCCTCCGATCCGTTATTGCTTCTCTTCTTCCAGGGGAATTCCTTGCGTCGGTGGACATACAAGACTCCTATTTGCATGTCCCTATAGCAGGATCTCACACAGGTTTCTGTGCTTCGCTGACGGCGGGCAGCATTACCAGTTTGTCGCCCTGCCCTTTGGGCTGGCTACGGCCCCTCGGGTATTCACGAAGATTTTGGCGCTCCTCCGTACCAGGGGCATATCTCTGTTGCCCTACCTGGACGACATACTGATAAAGGCTTCCTCCCTTACCCAGGCCAGGGACAGCACCAGGGATTACTGTTCAGACTCTGGAGCAGTTCGGCTGGCTGATCAATGTCCAGAAGTCATCTCTTCTCCCCTCACAGAGGTTGACCTTCCTAGGGATGGTTCTGGACACCACAGCAGCTCGGATATTCCTTCCGGGTTCCAAGTCCTCTCAAATTCAGGAGTCTGTATCTCTCCTACTGCGCTCCCGACTACTCTCCATCCGGGAGTGCATGAGGGTTCTGGGGCTGATGGTGGCCCCTTTGCCCAGTTTCACACTCTGCCTCTACAGCGGGCGATTCTGTCCTTTTGGGACAGCACGTTGCGCGCTCTGGACTCTCGAGTCCGTCTGCCTCCTCGGGTTCGGGTGGAACTCCAGTGGTGGCTGTCCCCCCGACACCTGATTTCAGGGAAGGTCCTTTCTTCCGATCTCCTGGACAATCGTCACCACCGACGCCAGCCTCCTGGGTTGGGGTGGTGTTCTCCAGACCCGGACGGTGCAGGGGGTTTGGTCGGCGGCGGAGGCCCGCCTTCCTATCATCGTGCTGGAGCTCAGAGCAATTTTCCCCTCCCTTTCTCACTGGACTCCTCTCCTGGTAAGGGTCCAGTCGGACAATGCCTGGGCTAGGCGTAATCGCGCCTCGGCATCTAAACTTTGTAAGGCGGCCACCTGGTCCTCCTTGCATACCTTTACAAAGTTTTACCAATTGCACTCTTTGGCATCAGCTGATGCTGTCCTTGGGCGCAAGGTATTGCAGGCGGTGGTTCCTGTTTGACCGCTGGGCGTTTCCCCCTGAAGGTGCTGGTTTTTCCCACCCCATGTAGTGCTCTGGGACGTCCCATGGTCTGTGTCCCCCAATGGAATGTAAGAGAAAAGGCGATTTTTTTTTTTTGTGAAACTCGCCTGTAAAATCTTTTTCTCGTCTTTTCTATTTGGGGACATAGCTCCCTCCCATTCTTGCCTGTTGTAGGAAGGGTTGGTTTAGTTCTTTGGGACCTGAAGGTTTTCGGTCCGATGTCGGTATTCCTTTGTTCTGGTCTCTATTGCTTTGGTCTCCTACTGCTTTTGTACGCACTGGGGTCCTCCCGGTGGAGCATGGGGGTATAGCCCGGGGAGGAGGAGCTCTCTTTTTTTATTTGCATAGTGTCTCCTCCTAGTAATAACCTAGGCCAGTGATGGCTAACCTTTGCACTCCAGCTGTGGTGAAACTACGACTCCCAGCATGCTCCATTTATTTCTATAGAGTTCTGAGAGCAGCCAAGCAAGGGGGGCATCTTGGGAGTTTTACCACAGCTGGAGTGCCAAGGTTAGCCATCACTGACCTAGGCTATACCCATGGTCTGTGTCGACCAATGGAAAAGACGAGAAAAAGAATTTACAGGTGAGTTTCACAAAAAATCTCCTTTTCACTTCTCAAATATCACTGTGTGTGACATTTTTTATCGTAACCACCAACGATTTATACAGGAAAATCATGACCATTAACAAGGTTGCCCAAACCTTCGCATCCCACTGTAAACTATGCTGGTGAGAGGGGGAAGAGGAAGTGCAGAGCAACATAGAAGAAATACAAAGAAAAAGCTGTTCTATCCATTATAGGTCCAGGTATATTCCAAAAATAACCATTTTGAGTGTAAAACAATGTTTAATTTGAACAATCAATAAAACAGTTTCCAAAGGATGTATCCTCTATCCTGTTCTACTTTGGTATAATGGCATGTAATTATATCTTGTAGGAGACAGGTTTCGCTCTGTAATTGATGATGCCTGGTGGTTTGGAACTATTGAGAGCCAGGAACCACTACAGCCAGATTATCCGGATAGCCTTTTCCAGTGCTACAATGTCTGGTATGCATTTACTGATTGTGTATTTACCCCTTTAAAGGGGTTGTCTGTCTTTTAATATTGACCTAAAAATTATTTGTGGGGTGAAAAATACCGTTCCACCAAGGTTTTTGGGGTTTTGACATCAGTGTTAACTCTGCTTAAAAACGTCCTTATTTTGCGGCTCAATTCGAATCCAGCGATGCCAAACTTGAATAGTTTTGAAAAATAAATCCTTTGAAAAATAAATCTAACTTCTTTGCATTGCCATTTTTTGACAGCCATGACTTTTTTATATTTCTGTCCACAGAGCTATATGAGGGCTTGTTTTTTGCAGGACGAACTGTAGTTTTTATTGGTACCATTTTTGTGCTACATACGGCTTTTTGATCACTGTTCAGATTTTTAGGGGTGAAAAACTGACAAAAAATGGCGAATTGTGTGGTTTTCAGATTTTTTTTTGTTCCCTCCATGGGAACAGAAATTTTTAAAAATATTTTTATCAGACATTTTTGGACATGGCAATACCTGATATTTTTTTTTTATTGTTTATATCTTTTTATATGCAAAATTGGAAAAAGGGGGGTGATTTAAACTTTTATTATTATTATATTTTTACTTTTTATTTAATAACTTTGACCTTGACCCGTCCATTTTAGTTAAACACCAGCAAACCACAATCCCTTCAAAGAGCACCTAGAAAATATTTCTTGTAATGTCATTGGGGTACACAGCACCATGGGTATACGCTCAGCTACCACTAGGAGGCGACACTAGATATGAAAAAGGTTGGCTCCGCCCAGGTGGGCTATACCCTCTCCTCAGACACTAGGCTAATTGGTTTTAGTCTAGTGTCCGTAGGAGGAAGACACTACCTGCTCTTCTCCTGCAGGTCTTGCTCTTTCCTTTCTTTCCTTTTCTTTCCTTTCCTTTCTTTCCTTTTCTTTCTTTTCTTTCCTTTCTTTCCTTTTCATTCTTTTCTTTCCTTTTCATTCTTTTCTTTCCTTTTCATTCTTTTCTTTCTTTTCTTTCCTTTTCTTTCCTTTCTTTTCTTTCCCTCCTTTCCTTTCTTTCCTTTTCTTTCCTTTTCTTTCTTTTCTTTCCCTCCTTTCCTTTCTTTCCCTCCTTTCCTTTCTTTCCCTCCTTTCTTTTCCTTTCTTTTCCTTTTCTTTTCCTTTCTTTTCCTTTTCTTTTCCTTTCTTTTCCTTTTCTTTTCCTTTTCTTTTCTTCAGCAGGGGGTACTCATCGTGGAAGTCCACTTTAGTTGCACCTCCTGCGGGCGCGTACCTCACCAGTCACCCAGTCCCCCATTACTGCATTCGTAACGGTAATCCCACTCTAGTGCGAGTTTACAGAAGGGGTGACCCTGCAGCGCCCGAAGACGCCAAATGGTGAGTATGTTCCCTACCCTAGTTAGGGAATCCTTCCCTCCTAACCATCCATACTCCATCGGGGTGCCCTCCCCCCTGGCCGTCCTTCCCTTCCTCGGCCTCCTAATTACTCTAGTCCCTGGCTTGTGCCTGGACTAGGCCCGCACCATTTCCTGCCTTTTTCCTGGTATCCAGGATCTCTGTGTGGCTCCGTTTTTCTATATATGGGGGTCACTATGACCCCCCCCCCTTCCCTCCCCCATAATGGAATTCCTTCCTCACCTCCCCAGGTCCCGCTGTGTCCGCCTGCTTAGGGTGATTCATTTTCAGCTGCAGCATCTACTTTAGTCCCCGAATCCGGCTGTAACCAGGCCAAATCTGTTTTCCGATTTAATTTATTTTTCCCTGCCATCCAGAGGTTCTATTGGTTCATTTTTTTCACCAATAGGGGTTGCTTTGACCCCCTTTCCGTGCCTACCCTTTTTTTGTAGCCTTTTGGAGCTTTTTTTCCGCTTCCCAGCACCCTGCAGCATCAGTCCGCCGGAGGCGCCTCATTTTCGGCTACACTATCCACTCTAGCCAAACTCTTTCCCGCCATTTTTTCTGGCTTTCTGTTTTTTTTTTTTCCTAGGGGTGTTGCCTCCCTCATGGCCTTCTAGAGGTCTCTGCATGGAATTTCTGGTGGGAGGAAGAGATGTCCTTCTTCCCAGAGGGTGCTTTCCCCATCTTCACAGTGCCTCTCCACCCGCATGTAGCGTCATTGGTGGGACGTATTATCTTGGGCCCCTGTTCGGTGGTTCATGTTGTGGCAGGTCCCCTTGCCCTCCATCCCTCCCCCTGGGTTGCATCTGCTCTTGCGGTGGCTGGGGATTGCTGTGCTATCGGCCTGGCTGGCCTGCATGCGGTGACTGGATCCTGGGCTTAGTTGGGTTACCCTAAACCAGGGATCAGCAACCTCCGGCACTCCAGCTGTTGTGAAACTACAATTCCCAGGATGCTCCATTCATTTCTATGAGTTCTGAGAAGAGCAGAGCAAGTATGCATGCTGGGAGTTGTAGTTTCACAACACCTGGAGTGCCGGAGGTTGCCTACCCCTGCACTAAACTGTTCAGGGGTCACTTTCTCCCTACGTGGGCCCCTAACCTCCACCGTAGCCTGCGCCCATTCTCAGCTATGATGATATTATGACGCTCCTCCCTGCCCTCATGCAGCAGCATAGACTCCCCCTTCGCTTACTGCCTCAGTCCATATCAGGGGGCAGAGTCCAATAGTTTGTTGCTCCGGTTTGCAATTTACATTCATATTGCCCACTCCTGGGATGGAGCTTTCCCTCGACTTGAGAACTGTTCCTCCTTGGGCTACTTTCACACCTGCGTTAGGTGCGGATCCGTCTGGTATCTGCACAAACGGATCCGCACCTATAATGCAAACGCTTAGATCCGTTCAGAACGGATCCGTTTGCATTAGCATGAACCGTTTGAAAATTGAGCCATATAGGGTCAACTTCAAACGGATCCGTCCCCATTGACTTACATTGTAAGTCTGGACGGATCCGTTTGCCTCCGCACGGCCAGGCGGACACCCGAACGCTGCAAGCTGCGTTCAGGTGTCCGCCTGCTGAGCGGAGCGGAGGACAAACGGTGCCAGACTGATGCATTCTGAGCGGATCCGCATCCACTCAGAATGCATTAGGACTGGACGGATCAGTTCGGGGCCGCTTGTGAGAGCCTTCAAATGGAGCTCACAAGCGGAACCCCGAACGCTAGTGTGAAAGTAGCCGCTGTTTGGAGTCCTTTCTCTTCTACTCAAATATTTGTCAGATAAGTGTGTCTCCACTTGTATTACCAGGGCCTGTGACTGGTTTCTTTTTTCTTGGGACTTCATTTCGTCAGGGATTTCTCTGGTCTTACATTTCACAGTTATAATTTGTTCCAGTTTTTCTGAAGCTTGATTTTCGCCTTTTTTGTGTGAGAACCATGTCTTTACGTTTCCTTCTCCCCCAGAGGTTGGCTGCTTTCTCTGGCAGGATGGGGTTTCCACCTTCTCATAGGGTGTTTCTCTTTTCCCACCTGCCTTGTAGTGGAAGGAGACTTGCTCCCTTCCCATGGTGAGTCTTTGCTAGTCTTTCCCTCAATTGATCAGCCTCCAGTGCTTCCCTGTTTCCTCTCTACCCTGGCCTTCACATGGTGTTTGCCACGGACACGCCATGTTTTTTGTCTGAGACAATTTAGAGTTTTTCTTTTTTTTTTTCCTTGCCAGGTCCTCTTACTGGTCGGGTTTCAGGCCTTATGGAATCGCCTTCCTTTTGCCTAGGGGTGGTCCACAGGGTCTTCCTTTTAGCTTGTTTCCAGGAAGTTTTTTTTTCCCCTTGGTTCAGGACTGCTCTTCTCATTTTCCCAGGCATTTTCTCTCCTGCCAGGTTTCCTCATGGTCTTTTTATTTTTTTATTTTATTTAATTAATTAATTTATTATTATTTTTTTCCTGTTGGGTCTGTCCTCTTATAGATCCTCCTCCTGGAGCATCCTTCTATAAGCAGAGCGCTAGGTCATTATCAACAGACGCCTTCCGGTTGTGCTGCTCTCCTTTTTCTTCAGTGGGAGCCCTGGTTCTTCTTCTAGATCCTTCCTCTGGCTCTCTAGTGGACACTTGTTCAACTCTCGGTTCTTGCGCAGGACATCTAGCCCTGCTCCCTATACTCTAGCTTCTTTATTTTTCCCACCTTGGGTGGAGCTGGGTGTTTCCCTTTGTTCCTTTCTTGCATATGGCCTTTTTTCCCCAGGCACTTGTTCTTGGGATCCTGGCGGGCTCCCACAATTTTTTTTTTCTTTGGACTCTTCCTGGTTCTGGAGTCTCTTGGCTCACTTCCTTCGTTTTCTATCTACCATTTCATGCTATGGCCTCTCCTGGTTCTGTTGGGTCACATACTTCTCCTGCACCTGTGCAACTTTTTGCATGAGATTTCCTTCCCACCCTCGGGGACTGCTTTGTGACGTCCCATGGTGCTGTGTCCTGCCAATTACATTAACTAGAAAATTGAATTTTGTACTTACCGTAAAATCCCTTTCTCATTCAATTCATTGGGGGACACAGATCCCACCCTTTGTTTTCACTTCTGTTTCTGTCACCGGGCTGCTGTTCTTCTTTCCTTCCCCAGTCCAGGACATGTTGGTTCTTTGCTTTTGTTTCTCTCTCCTACTGCTATTGGCACAAACCGATTAGCCTAGTGTCTGTGGAGAGGGTATAGCCCACCTGGGCAGAGCCAACCTTTTTGTTATCTAGTGTCGCCTCCTAGTGGTAGCTGGGTGTATACCCATGGTGTTGTGTACCCCAATGAATTGAACGAGAAAGGGATTTTACGTCAAGTACAAACCTCCAATTTTTCTTCTACTTTTCTGTTGTCTAAACCTGTGGTGCGTCTTATAGTCCATTGCATCTTATAAAGTGAAAAATACTATAAAAAATACTCTATTACTATTGTAGTCATTTTAATTATTTTAATGTTTTAAACTATTATAATGAATTGGTGTGTAATTGGAAAGTTTCAGACCTTTTGATGATACGATTTATTTAACACCTTTACATGAACTTCTTGTCAAAATTGAAATATTAGGTTTCATTTGATTGCATCACAAGCAGTATCTTTAACCACCTCCGGACCGCTGTACGCACAGACGCGTCCTGGAGGTGGTTTGATTCATTCCGAGTGGACGCGCCGGCGCGTCCTCTCGCGATGGCCGAGATTTCCTGTGAACGCGCGCACACAGGCGCGCGCGCGCTCACAGGAACGGAAGGTAAGAAAGTGGATCTCCAGCCTGCCAGCGGCGATCGTTCGCTGGCAGGCTGGAGATGTGATTTTTTTTAACCCCTAACAGGTATATTAGACGCTGTTATGATAACAGCGTCTAATATACCTGCTACCTGGTCCTCTGGTGGTCCCCTTTGTTTGGATCGACCACCAGAGGACACAGGTAGCTCAGTAATATGTTGCACCAAGCACCACACTACACTACACCCCCCCCCCCCCCCCCCCCCCCCCGTCACTTATTAACCCCTTATTCACCCTTGATCACCCCTGATCACCCCATATAGACTCCCTGATCACCCCCCTGTCATTGATCACACCCCTGTAAAGCTCCATTCAGACGTCCGCATGATTTTTACAGATCCAGTGATAGATGGATCGGATCCGCAAAACGCACACGGACGTCTGAATGGAGCCTTACAGGGGCATGATCAATGACTGTGGTGATTACCCCATATAGACTCCCTGATCACCCCCCTGTCATTGATTACCCCCCTGTCATTGATCACCCCCCTGTAAAGCTCCATTCAGACGTCCGCATGATTTTTACGGATCCACTGATAGATGGATCGGATCCGCAAAACGCACACGGACGTCTGAATGGAGCCTTACAGGGGCATGATCAATGACTGTGGTGATCACCCCATATAGACTCCCTGATTACCCCCCATGTCATTGATTACCCCCCTGTCATTGATCACCCCCCTGTAAAGCTCCATTCAGATGTCCGCATGATTTTTACGGATCCACTGATAGATGGATCAGATCCGCAAAACGCATACGGACGTCTGAATGGAACCTTACAGGGGAGTGATCAATGACTGTGGTGATCACCCCATATAGACTCCCTGATCACCCCCCTGTCATTGATTACCCCCCTGTCATTGATCAACCCCCTGTAAAGCTCCATTCAGACGTCCGCATGATTTTTACGGATCCACTGATAGATGGATCGGATCCGCAAAACGCACACGGACGTCTGAATGGAGCCTTACAGGGGCATGATCAATGACTGTGGTGATCACCCCATATAGACTCCCTGATCACCCCCCTGTCATTGATCAACCCCCTGTAAAGCTCCATTCAGACGTCCGCATGATTTTTACGGATCCACTGATAGATGGATCGGATCCGCAAAACGCACACGGACGTCTGAATGGAGCCTTACAGGGGCATGATCAATGACTGTGGTGATCACCCCATATAGACTCCCTGATCACCCCCCTGTCATTGATTACCCCCCTTTCATTGATCAACCCCCTGTAAAGCTCCATTCAGATGTCCACATGATTTTTACGGATCCACTGATAGATGGATCGGATCCGCAAAACGCACACGGACGTCTGAATGGAGCCTTACAGGGGCGTGATCAATGACTGTGGTGATCACCCCATATAGACTCCCTGATCACCCCCCTGTCATTGATCACCCCTCTGTAAGGCTCCATTCAGACATTTTTTTGGCCCAAGTTAGCGGAAATTATTTTTTTTTTCTTACAAAGTCTCATATTCCACTAACTTGTGTCAAAAAATTAAATCTCACATGAACTCACCATACCCCTCACGGAATCCAAATGCGTAAAATTTTTTAGACATTTATATTCCAGACTTCTTCTCACGCTTTAGGGCCCCTAGAATGCCAGGGCAGTATAAATACCCCACATGTGACCCCATTTCGGAAAGAGGACACCCCCAGGTATTCCGTGAGGGGCATATTGAGTCCATGAAAGATTTAAATTTTTGTCCCAAGTTAGCGGAACGGGAGACTTTGTGAGAAAAAAATAAATAAAATCAATTTCCGCTAACTTGTGCCAAAAAAAAAAAAAATTTCTATGAACTCGCCATGCCCCTCATTGAATACCTTGGGGTGTCTTCTTTCCAAAATGGGGTCACGTGGGGTATTTATACTGCCCTGGCATTCTAGGGGCCCTAAAGCGTGAGAAGAAGTCTGGGATCCAAATGTCTAAAAATGCCCTCATAAAAGGAATGTGGGCCCCTTTGCGCATTTAGGCTGCAAAAAAGTGTCATACATCTGGTATCGCCGTACTCAGGAGAAGTTGGGGAATGTGTTTTGGGGTGTCATTTTACATATACCCATGCTGGGTGAGAGAAATATCTTGGCAAAAGACAACTGTTCCCATTTTTTTATACAAAGTTGGCATTTGACCAAGATATTTATCTCGCCCAGCATGGGTATATGTAAAATGACACCCCAAAACACATTCCCCAACTTCTCCCGAGTACGGAGATACCACATGTGTGACACTTTTTTGCAGCCTAGGTGGGCAAAGGGGCCCACATTCCAAAGAGCACCTTTCGGATTTCACAGGTCATTTACCTACTTACCACACATTAGGGCCCCTGGAAAATGCCAGGGCAGTATAAATACCCCACAAGTGACCCCATTTTGGAAAGAAGACACCCCAAGGTATTCCGTAAGGGGCATGGCGAGTTCCTAGAATTTTTTATTTTTTGTCACAAGTTAGTGGAAAATGATGATTTTTTTTTTATTTATTTTTTTCTTACAAAGTCTCATATTCCACTAACTTGTGACAAAAAATAAAAACTTCCATGAACTCACTATGCCCATCAGCGAATACCTTGGGGTGTCTTCTTTCCAAAATGGGGTCACTTGTGGGGTAGTTATACTGCCCTGGCATTCTAGGGGCCCAAATGTGTGGTAAGGAGTTTGAAATCAAATTCTGTAAAAAATGACCAGTGAAATCCGAAAGGTGCTCTTTGGAATATGGGCCCCTTTGCCCACCTAGGCTGCAAAAAAGTGTCACACATCTGGTATCTCTGTATTCAGGAGAAGTTGAGGAATGTGTTTTGGGGTGTCATTTTACATATACCCATGCTGGGTGAGAGAAATATCTTGGCAAAAGACAACTTTTCCCATTTTTTTTAAACAAAGTTGGCATTTGACCAAGATATTTATCTCACCCAGCAAAAAAAAAATCATCATTTTCCGCTAACTTGTGACAAAAAATAAAAAGTTCTATGAACTCACTATGCCCATCAGCGAATACCTTAGGGTGTCTACTTTCCGAAATGGGGTCATTTGTGGGGTGTTTGTACTGTCTGGGCATTGTAGAACCTCAGGAAACATGACAGGTGCTCAGAAAGTCAGAGCTGCTTCAAAAAGCGGAAATTCACATTTTTGTACCATAGTTTGTAAATGCTATAACTTTTACCCAAACCATTTTTTTTTTTTTACCCAAACATTTTTTTTTTATCAAAGACATGTAGAACAATAAATTTAGAGCAAAATTTATATATGGATCTCGTTTTTTTTGCAAAATTTTACAACTGAAAGTGAAAAATGTCATTTTTTTGCAAAAAAATCGTTAAATTTCGATTAATAAGAAAAAAAGTTAAAATGTCAGCAGCAATGAAATACCACCAAATGAAAGCTCTATTAGTGAGAAGAAAAGGAGGTAAAATTCATTTGGGTGGTAAGTTGCATGACCGAGCAATAAACGGTGAAAGTAGTGTAGGTCAGAAGTGTAAAAAGTGGCCTGGTCTTTCAGGGTGTTTAAGCACTGGGGGCTGAGGTGGTTAAAGGGGTATGGCAAGGATATATCGCCAATGTCAGATAGGTGCAAGTCCCACCCCTGTGCCCCATTCAAAACTCCAGAACAGGACCCCCAAAGTGAAGGAAAGCGTAATGTGCAAGCGCTGCCACCTGCCATTCACCGCTATGGGAGTTCCGAAAATGGCAGAGGGCTGGCTCTGTTATCTCTGCCAGTCCCATAGAGGTGAATGGAGAGGTGGCCATGTATCCGTTTTGCGCATTCCATTCACATGTATTGGACTTCTGAAAATAGGAACTCCAATAGAAGTGAATGGAGAGCATGCGCAGTGTGCTCTTCACTTTGGGGGGCCCTGCCTGTTCTGGATATGGGAGCTGGGACCTGCACCTATCTGACATTGCTAGCATATCATAGGCTGAATGGCAGGGTAACTATGCAGATATTTTTATTTTATTTTCATAATTTTCTGGCCTGTTTTTGTTTAAATATCCATGCAAAACCCTTGTTCATGTAACAGATTTTGGCTCCATTCACATGTCCGCAAGTTTATTGCAGTCCACAAATTGCGAATCCGTATAACAGACACTGGCCATGTGCGTTCTGCATTTTGTGGACTGCACATGGCCGGCACTTTAAATAGAAATGCCTTTTCTTGTCAGTGTCTGCGGACAAGAATAGGACATGTTCTATTTTTTTGCGAAACAGAAGTGCGGATGTGGACCGCACACTGTGTGCTGTCCGCATCTTTTGCGGCCCCATTGAAAGTGAATGGGTCCGGATCCGTTCCGCAGCGTTGCGGAACTGAACCGGTCCCGTTTTGCGGATGTGTGAATGGACCCTTAATGTGTCTTTTCTGCGTGTGGAATCTGCCTTCCATTGTTTCAGTGGAAATCTGCGCTGCCATTCATACAGGCACGGAAACTGCACTAGTTGTCCACACCGGGTTAGCCAGACCTCTGGTTGATCTGCAGAAAGCAAAACCATGGCAGAAATCAACGTTGTATTACTGCTTTGGATTCCAGTGGAAAAACCCACAGCGTGAACATCCCTTAACTCCATCTATAGTTGAAAATAAGGAAATATAATCTTGATCATTAATGTGGTGACTTTTAAAGCAGAATACGATTATATTGCTGAGTTGATGCACAAGTTTTTTTACCCAGAACACATAACGTTACTGACCTCTTTTTGGGAAATCCTTGTTTCCTGCTTTTTCTTATAGTTGGGACAATGGGGACACGGAGAAGATGAGCCCTTGGGACATGGAAATTATACCAAATAACGGTTTGTAGCTTCAAATGTTTCAATTAAGTTTTTTTTGTAAATTCTCAATGTAACCAGTCAACATGCCCAGCAATAAAATTCCCAACGGAGAATAAAAATACATATAAATTCCAAGAAATAAATAATGGTTGCATTTACTTGAAGTGGTTCTCTTGGCTCTTTTATAAAATGACCTTTCTTTTAGCCTGTGGGGAATACTTACCCATCCTTCAATCCGCTGATACTGCTGTCCCCGCTGCACTCACACTCACTCTCTCTAGTTTTTTTATAAAAAGCCCAGGGCACCCCTTTAATCATTGGTTTTTTTTAACTAGCATCAGTTGTTAATTTTGATTTTAGTGTCATACATGAAGTAATTGAGTCAATGTGTTTTTTTTTCCTGGTTTTATGACTATTAGCAGTGTTTCCTGACGAGCTGGGTACTAGTGTACCGTTGGTAGAAACTGAGGTCCGATCATTGCTATATAGGCCCCTTGATGGAGAGTGGGGAAGTAGAAGCAGAGATGAAGAATGTGAAAGAATCCTTCGTGGAATTAACCAGCTGATGACTCTAGGTATTAATAAAGTGATCGTATCAGAAGTAGTGTTGCTAAACGAATAGTATGATTTTCTAATGCGATATTATTATTATTATTATTATTAATTGCTTATATTATTTAGATATCGCTGCTGCCTTTGTGGCTCCTGTAGACCTTCAAGCATACCCAATGTACAGCACAGTTGTGGCCTATCCAACTGATCTCAGTACAATTAAACAGCGGCTAGAAAACCGATTCTACAGGTGAATTTTCTACACACTCAGATATATTAACATGATGTTTTGACAAATGAAACTTTGAAGGTACGGCGACATATCATGTTATTTTTGTCAATGGTGTGGCGCATGACATACCGCAACGTGATAGTCAAAAAAGATGCAGACATGTAGGATTTTGTGTCACAAGTTGCATGTGAATTTTCATCCATTGATTTTATTGGAAGTCTAACACGACTCTCTTGCGACTTGGATGTGTTTTAACAGCCAAATCACAGTTGTGAATAGTTGTGTGACAGCAGGTTTTCTGCATCATGAAGTTGCGAGAAATATGTTGCTATGTAGCCGAACCCTAAATCAGAAAAGCCCTTTTTGTTCTTTATTTCCAGGCGTGTCTCTTCTCTTATGTGGGAAGTGCGATACATAGAGCATAACACTCGCACATTTAACGAGCCAGGAAGCCCCATTGTTAAGTCAGCAAAGTTTGTCACGGATATTCTACTGTACTTTATCAAGTAAGTGAGTCTGATGATGTTGTCAATATAAATATGCAGAGGTTATGAAACTGGAAAAGACGAGGTTATTATTTGCAGACCTGTTGCATGTATTTGTGAATTGGAGAACTATTGTATGCAGAAGCAGACTTGGTAAGTAGGTTTTGACATGAGGGAGAAGACATGATAGATGTTGTAGAGTTTTGGATACATTAGAGAGTAGAGGGTACTTTTTAGTAAGTCATTGGTGCATTATAAATGTATGTGCCATCAATTCACTTTTCTACCCATATGATAAAAAAAAGAATGTATATGAGGAAGTGAGAAGATGAGAAAGAGGTGATTCTAACGGCATCGTCTGATCTTTAGGCAGGACAAGCGCTGATCGGCGATAAACATGTCGATCGGCGCTAGTTTGCACTAGCCTGTCACACTGGACTATATAACATATATGGGGGAGGAATAATTGCTACCACAACCATTCTCCCCCATTTAGTTGTATTGATGCTAATAATTGGCCATCTTTTATTCTTGATTAAAGATGTAATCAGCCGACAAACAAGCGTCTACTTGTTTGTCGGCTGATCTGTAGCGCAATTCTATAGGCCAGTTCTCCTTTGAAAGCGTGTTCGCAATAATTGGCCTGAAAATTAGGGCATTGTAGTAGGGGGCCCTTTACATGGGCCTATAATCCCGTAGAAAATCGCTAAAATGAGTGTTCATAAAAACACTCATTAGTGATTATCTGACGGTGTGAATGTACCGCCGACTACTCGATGAACGCGCAAAACGCTCATTCATCGGGTAATAGATAATTTGTGCGGTCAATGAAAAATTTTTTGCCTGCAGCAGATCGTGCTGTGTAAACAGCATCTGGTGCCGGCAAACGATGATTCTGTATGAGAACGAGCGATGGCATTAGTGGTCGCTCTTCCCCATGCTGTGAAGGAGATCACTGCATGTAATAGCAGTGGTCTCCTCCACCAGCGAGCAGGCGATTGTCGGGAAGGAGTGCTTCTTTCCTGACAATCTGCTGCTGTATCATCTGGTGTAAAGGGAACCTGTCACCATGTTTATACATATAAAAGTTATGGTACCTCCTTTAAAGCGATGCGGCCATAATTTTATCAGCACCCCCCGTTCCTAATATTTGGCCCCCAGAACACTTTCCCGCCGTAATCCTCATTAGCCTAATGCTTTCGATTTCATCAGAACGTCATAGCCTATTCCCCGCCCCTTATTCATAGAATCTTCAGTAGATCTCATTCTTTCTTCTTAAATCTCGCGCATGCTCTCGCCTCTCTTTTCCTTCCACCAATAAAATAGCTTCTTTTATGTATCCTCCCCCTCACGCCACAACGTCCTAGAAAGTTCTGAACAATCCTGTCCCCCAGCCATAGTAGATCCAGCGCTAGAGTTCCTACCTCACAGCGATCCACTGACTACTATTGGGCAAGCGGAGTCCGGAAGGAATTTGAGACTGTGCAATTACGTTGGCCTTGACGTACAGTCAGGTCCATAAATATTGGGACATAGACACAATTCTACCATTTTTGGCTCTATACACCACTACAATGGATTCGAAATGAAACAAACAAGATGTGCTTTAACTGCAGACTGTCAGCTTTAATTTGATGGTATTTACATCCAAATCAGGTGAACGGTGCATGAATTACAACAGTTTGCATATGTGCCTCCCACTTGTTAAGGGACCAGAAGTAATGGGACAATTGGCTTCTCAGCTGTTCCATGGCCAGGTGTGTGTTATTCCCTCATTATCCCAATTACAATGAGCAGATAAAAGGTCCAGAGTTCATTTCAAGTGTGCTATTTGCATTTGGAATCTGTTGCTGTCAACTCTCAAGATGAGATCCAAAGAGCTGTCACAATCAGTGAAGCAAGCCATTTATTAGGCTGAAAAAAATAAGCAAACCCATCAAAGAGATAGCAAAAACATTAGGCCAAAACAACAGTTTGGAACATTCTTAAAAAGAAGGAACGCATCGGTGAGCAGAGCAACACAAAAAGACCCGGAAGACCAGGAGAGATGGCAAAAACATTAGGCGTGGCCAAAACAACTGTTTGGAACATTCTTAAAAAGAAGGAACGCATCGGTGAGCAGAGCAACACAAAAAGACCCGGAAGACCATGGAAAACACTGTGGTGGATGAACGAAGAATTTTTTCCCTGGTGAAGAAAACACCCTTCACAACAGTTCAAGAACACTCTCCAGGAGGTAGGTGTATGTGTGTCAAAGTTAACAATCAAGAGAAGACTTCACCAGAGTGAATACAGAGGGTTCACCACAAGATGTAAACCACTGGTGAGCCTCAAAAACAGGAAGGCCAGATTAGAGTTTGCCAAACGACATCTAAAAAAGCCTTCACAGTTCTGGAACAACATCCTATGGACAGATGAGACCAAGATCAACTTGTACCAGAGTGATGGGAAGAGAAGAGTAGAGTATGGAGAAGGAAAGGAACTGCTCATGATCTTAAGCATGCCACCTCATCAGTGAAGCATGGTGGTGGTAGTGTCATGGCGTGGGCATGTATGGTTGCCAATAGAACTGGTTCTCTTTTATTTATTGATGATGTGACTGCTGACAAAAGCAGCAGGATGAATTCTGAAGTGTTTCGGGCAATATTATCTGCTCATATTCAGATAAGAAGTGGATTGTTATGCAATGGCCAAGTCAATCACCAGCCCTGAATCCTATTGAGCATGCATTTCACTTGCTGAATACAAAACTGAAGGGAAAATGCCCCAAGAACAAGCAGGAACTGAAGACAGTTGCAGTAGAGGCCTGGCAGAGCATCACCAGGGATGAAACCCAGTGTCTGGTGATGTCTATGCGTTCCAGACTTCAGGCTGTAATTGCCTGCAAAGGATTTGCAACCAAGTATAAAAAAGTATTATTCTGTCCCATTACTTTTGGTCCCTTAACAAGTGGGAGGCACATAGGCAAACTGTTGTAATTCCTACACCGTTCACATGATTTGGATGTAAATACCCTCAAATTAAAGCTGACAGTCTGTCGTTAAAGCACATCTAGTTAGTTTCATTTCAAATCCATTGTGGTGGTGTATAGAGCCAAAAATCTTAGAATTGTGTCGATGTCCCAATATTTATGGACCTGACTGTATATGACGTGGTTGCGCTCCAAAACCAGCACAACCTTGTTTTCAGTATGCAGAGTAATGCAATTGCGTGGGATTACATGGCTGTGGGCATTTCTAAGGCGGAGATGAAGAAGAGGACTCTGGAAAGATATGACTCCTTGTCTGTGAGAGGTAAAATATGACTCTTTTGGGTACATTAGCATATATGGCGGGAAATTTAAAAAAGATGATTAGATGGTCAAAAAGGCTGCAGATTGGAGTCTGGATAAGATATATATGACTGTGGAAACGCATTTATTAAAGAGGACCTTTCACCAGAGGAAAGCCTCTAAACTAACTATACAGAGGTGTAGAGCGGCGCCCAGGGCTATGAGCTGAGCGCTGCCATTGGCCAGCGCTACAGCATAGGAGAAGAAGACGCCGGCAGGATCAAGTGGGTGGAGCCTAACTACTTACATACCGGAGGCTATACCGGGTGAACGGAGCGGCGCCCAGTGGATAACAGTAAGTGCAGGGGGATCCCTGGGCGCCGCTCTACACCTCTGTATAGTTAGTTTAGAGGCTTTCCTCTGGTGAAAGGTCCTCTTTAATTCTTAGGGCTGAGTTTAATAGGTCAATTAGAGATGACAGGTTCCCTTTAAGGTGTTCTAGATTTGTTAATTTACTGAAAGAATTCATTGACATGATCTTGATAACCAGAAGAATTGAGATTGAGTTCACCAAGGCCATAAGTGTAAAACGCCTATAAAAGGAAAGAGTAGGGCCCAAGCTCTGAGCCTTGTGGCACACAAAGAAGGCATAGAAAAGCTGTATAAACATCCCTCATCATTATAATTGTTAGCCATTCATATAAAACAGCATGTTAAATTATGCAAGCTTCTTCTTCCTTCCCTCGAATATGTGTATATTAATAAGTGCCAAGCAAACAGGGAAGGCAGAAATTATTGGAGGAATGAAGGATTCCCTAATGAAATCAATTGAAAAGCTTCTGTTCAATATATAGAAATTATCCGGAAGCATAGGAGTTATATTGTCATTTATTGGTATTGTACTAAAGCTAAATGCGCCAATGCTGTTCTTTTGTCCTTGATTTAGAATTTCACAATGATGCTTTTTGCTTTTCCTGGTCGTTTATTTAGCTATTAACATGGTTGTTTGCACACAGGGATCAGAGTTGCTATGACATCATTCCTCAGTACAACATCATGAAGAAGAAGATTTTGTCAGACTCTGAGGTACAGTTTTTATTGTGCCCTAATTCTACTCTGTCTATATAACATCAGCAAATTCAGGGTCGCTTTACAACTGGAGAAGTGACAAAAAAGTAAAGTGATCAGAACAACAACAAAAAAAAGCAAAATATTCCCTGCCTCCATAATAGTTGACAGTCTTAGGGTGCATGGTACTAATTTTGTCCATGGGACCAACTGTTTTGGAAATACAAACAAAAGTTGCATGAAACAGTCAACCAGTCAGTGTTCTTATGATGCAACAACATAACTGCTTTCTCTCAGTTCACACTCAGTTTTTTTTGTGCTGATTTTGACATGTTTTATGTGCAGAATCAGCACAAAACAAAAGCCTCCAAAACTGCTTCCTATTCATTTCAATTGGAAGCAGCACTTGATTTAAAAAACAAACAAACAGCACGCCCTATTTTGGTGAGAGATCCGCTCTGAATCTTCCAATGAAATGAATGGGAAGTGGGGAAAAACACACCGTACTCTCCATACATGTATTTTTTGGTGCCCAAAAGCCACAAGCAGAAAATGCATTTTTGCATTGAAGGATGCAACAACAAAAAAAAAGCACCAAAAGTGAGTAAAAAACAAAAAACGCTTAAAATCCGTGTGTGTTCAAAATCTAAGCAACATGTCACGGGGGACCCTGCTGCTATCAGTGAAAAAGGCCCAAAAAACATTATACCCTTTGGCTAATAGGGGGAATTAGAGGTTACAGGGGACTCCTAGTTATGAATCTGCACTATTAGTAAGTTTTGAAAGAACAGTTTTATTTTAATTTTTTTATTTTACTGCACCTGTAACTGCAAAATAGACTGTCCTCTGCAGTGTAATGCATCCCTGGACTCTTGAGTTCAGAGAAATAGTACAGTGGTCTCCTAGATGCATAATTAGCATACATAGTGTGGACTGTTTGCCAGCATACTGCAGGGAGTTCAGAGATGATTGCATATTTGGTGTCCGTGTCCAATCTGATGACAATCTACATAATGTCAATGGGTTTTTCACAAATTAATTCGCCTGCAGTGAAAAATTTAGGGCAGATGTTTATTGCTGCCTAAGGGTACTTTCACACTAGCGGTTTTCTTTTCCGGCATAGAGTTCTGTCCTAGGGGCTCTATACCGGAAAAGAACTGATCAGTTTTATCCCCATGCATTCTGAATGGAGAGCAATCCTTTCAGGATGTCTTCAGTTCAGTCTTTTTTACATTTTAGGATGGAGAAAATATCCCAGCATGCTACGGTTTTATCTCCAGACAAAAAAACTGAACACTTGCCGGAATGTCGGATCTGGCATTAATTTACATTGAAATGTATTAGTGCCGGACCTGGCATTAAAAATACCACAATGCCGGATCTGTCCTTCCGGTCTGTGCAGGCCTTTAAAAATATGGAAATCAAAATTAAAACGGATCAGTTTGTCCGTATGACAGACGGATCTGTTCTTGCAATGCATTTGTGAGACGGATCCGTCTACAAATGCTGTCCGTTTGCATGCAGATTGCCTGATCCGGCAGGCAGTTCCGGCGACTGAACTGCTTGCTGGATCACTCTGCCGCAACTGTTTAAGTAGCCTTAAAAGATTAATACTACTGTGGAAATGCCAATGATTAACCACATTGATGACAATTGGCATAATCCTTGTGCAGATCTACTGGACAACCCGAAGCCTATATGCATCAAGTCCACTGCAGAAATTTGAGTGTTTACCATGGAAATACATTGATTTTAACCTGACAAGTGAACGTCTTAATAGAATTTCATGGATATATTTCATAAGGAAGAGACTTGCTTAGGCCAATGAACACATTGGTTTGAAAAGTCTGGCTTTACCTTTTGTTGAGGGTGTACAGATGTGTGATTCCTGTGATGAAGCATGACAGATGGAGTGTGATGGTGTAAAATGTGCACTTAAATCGGCATGGCTGTCAAAGCATTCTGCAGCCTCAGTATATGAAACTCTATTTGCTTTGTGCTTAAAGGGGTTGTCTCATGAAAAATATTCTACAGTTTTCAAACCAGCACCTGGATCTGAATACTTTTGTAATTGCATGTAATTAAATATCTAGCATAGCCACTAAGTTACGTAAAGAACCACCTGCTGTTGTCTTTTTTTCTTATTTCTTTGTCCTGCTCCGCTAAAAAGGCCGCACATGCTCAGTTTCATCCTACTGCCTCCTGAGCTGTGATAGGGAGAGCAGAGACACGCCCCCTGAGCTGCAGCAGAAAAGACACTCCCCTTGATCTGCCAGCTTGATATAAATCTAGCAGAGCAATGAATCTGGATATCTCCTGGATCCATTTGAGGTACAGGGCTGGTTCTAGCTTTGTTAGAAAAAGGTTGTCATGTCCTATATGATGTCTGATTCTCATTTTTTACATTAGTCATGGGATAACCCCTTTAACTGTTCAAAAACGCAGATTGCATAGGAGCTACTTGCCAAAAAAAAAAAGGTGAGACTGGGGAGTACTGTGTCAGATTACCTGGTCTCCACTGTCCCATCACTTTAAACCCAATTGAGAGTTTTTAATAAGTTGGAACAGAGTCTCCCTGGCCGGTACTTTGAGGTTGGCTGAGAGAATTCCAAGAGTGTATAATGTCAAAGGGTGGCTACCTTGATGTAGCTAATATACGATCGTTTTGAATTGTTACATTGTTTAGTTCCATTTGTATTACCATTTACTATATTTTTTTCCCTTCACCCACGACAGCACCGAGAGAGAGAGAGAGAGAGAGGATCCGCCCCCATAGACAGGAAACCTGCAGAATAAAAGGGCGGACACTCTCCTCCCAATTCAGTGTGGTTTCCTGTCTCTGGGGAAGCCTGCAGTTTTCTTTCAGATTTTTCCCCCTGGTGGTGCTCCTATGCTGACCCCAGTTTTTAGGCTGGAATAGGGCCTGGGGCATACCTGCAGTCCCCAGAGGTAAGAAGCGGCATCGGTTGGTGCGCTGGTGGGGTCGGGCAGAGGCACAGCAAGTCTCCAGAGGGAGCTTCTTGGGTGCTGGAGCGTTATGTGCCTGGCGGCATCGCTGATGCGCTAGAGGCACGGACTTCCTGCCCACAGGGGAAGGAGGAGGAGCTTCCGGCAAGGACATAGGCCGGGGAAAGCACGTGGAACAAGCAGATCGGCGTGGGGCGCGTGACGTCATCACACAGCGCCTATGAGAAGAGCGCTCTGTAAGCAGGAGGACTGCTTCCTAATCAGAGTTTCTGGCTTGGCGGTCCGGTGGGAAGCATGGAGGAGGAGAAACACATTGAGGAGTCTGGAATCCCTGCAGCCCTGGTACCTCTGAGGAGTGAGTGCTCTGGGGCATATTGAGTCCTGCTTCTCTTCTGATACCCTTATACTTAAATGTGTTTTCAGGCAAAGCCTAGGAAGGTCGTTTCAAAAAAGTAGAATAAAGAGTGTGGTCTTTTTAAATCTGTTTTACCGCCTGAGTGGGAGAAGAGGATGTGTCAGAGTTGTATTGATAGAACAGTGGCTGAGGAATCGCCATAATTTTATAAGTGCGTTCAGGTGTTGGTCAGATCAGAAGTTAATTCCTCTCTATCTTCTAAGAAAGCAGCCTGTGCAAGAGATCCAAAGTTGAGGTGGATAGATACCACACAGGAGTTTTATTTCATCTGATTCTGAAGAAGATGAAATGCACTCCATCTTATATTGGCATTCTGAAAATTCGTCCCTATCTCGAGGAAGGAGAAGATACGGATAGACTTTTAAAAGCAGTAAGATCCACTATGGGCATTGAAGAGATAAAAGAACCAAAGTCCATTCAGGTTGTTATGTTTGGGAGTCTAGAATCCAGACACCACAGCACCTTCCCAGTACATAAGAATGTATCAACCTTAATTAAAGGGGAGTGGAAGAAACAGAAAAGTTTATATTTCAAAAAACCTTAGAGGACCTTTCACCAGAATAAAACATCTAAACTAACTATACAGACATGTAGAGCAGCGTCCAGGGATCCCCCTGCACTTACTGTTATCCCTGGGTGCCGCTCCGTTCGCCCGGTATAGGCTCCGGTATCTTCATAGTTAGGCTCCACCCAGGGGAACCTGACTGCGTCTTTCTCCCATGCTGTAGCGCTGGCCAATCGCAGCGCTCAGCTCATAGCCTGAGAGGGTTTTTTTTCTCTCGGGCTATGAGCTGAGCGCTGCGATTGGCCAGCGCTACAGCATGGGAGAAAGACGCAGTCAGGTTCCCCTGGGTGGAGCCTAACTATGAAGATACCGGAGGCTATACCGGGAGAACGGAGCGGCGCCCAGGTATAACAGTAAGTGCAGGGGGATCCCTGGGCGCCGCTCTACATGTCTGTATAGTTAGTTTAGATGTTTTATTCTGGTGAAAGGTCCTCTTTAAGCAAAAATATATTTTTAAAGAGGAGGACTGTGCTACTTGGGATAAGGCGCCTAGAATAGATGTAGCTATATCTAAAGTCTCTAGAAAACAGCCCTTCCCTTTGACATGGGAGTACTAAAAGACCCTTTTAGATAAAAAAGAAAAAAAGAAAAAGCTGAGTCTTTTTTAAATGGAGCCTGGGAGGTGTCCACCTCTTCATTCAGACCAAGTATAGCTTCCTCATGTATGGCCCGTTCCCTTATGGTCTGGCTCCCTGAGCTGGAAAGTGAGTTAAAAAAAATAAATGTCCCAGAGAAGAAATACTAGCGTCCTTGCCCACTATGAAAAAAGCAGAAGATTTCTTGGCAGATGCTTCGGCCGATTCTGTTAGATTGGCGGCTAGATCTGCCGCTTTATCAAATTCTGCCCGTAGAGCGCTCTGGCTAAAAAACTGGGTTGGTGACTTCCCATTAAAAAACAAGCTATGTGGTGGTCCATGTGAAGGGGAATACCTGGAGAAAAAAAATCAAGGGAGAATAGATTTAGAAACCAAAGAAAGGGAAGAAATTATTTTTTTCAACCTTTGGAGACAAAAAGAAACCGGATTAGCAATGACGCCAGAAGTCAGGAATGGGGCAGATTTAAAGCTTTTTTTTCGCCTGGTCCCAAATTTCTTGTAACTTGTGGATTCTAGACACTATTCCCACCGGACTAAAACTAGAATTTCGTATGGTCCCTCCAGTAAGATTCTTAATAACAAAAATTCAGACTTCGGCTCAAGGAATTTCTGCTATGGAAGTAGTAGTACTAAAATTAGTCAACAAATCGTTTTTAGTTCCTGTGCCAAAGGCAGAAGAAGGCGAGAGATTTTACTCTCCCCTATTTCTAGAGAAAAAAAATGGTTCTTTCAGAACAATAAACTTAAAGTTAAACCGGTTCCTACAAATAATTTTTTTTTTTTTTAAATGGTAACTATAAGATCAGTAATAAACCTTGTTCCTCCTCATTGTTTATGGCAGTACTCTATCTCAGGGATGCATACTATCACATTCCAATCTTCCTCAGATATCAAAAATTCTTAAGAGTTGCAGTAAAAATAGGAGGGCAGCTACAACATCTTCAGTTCCAGGCTCTCCCGTTTGGCTATCACGTCATGTATCCTGGCGGTAAGATGAGCACAACTTCACTCAAGGGTTCTCTAGTGGGAAATCCTTTCTTTCTGGGAAAAGAACAACTCCCTAGATTCAAAGATAAGAATCTAAGACCAAACTCTTCTGAGCTTAGCATGGTGGTTAATGAGAAAAAAAAAAACTTGATTCAGGGAGTTCCATGGAGGTTAGAAGACCTGTTATGTCTAACCACAGATGAAAGCCCCTTGGAGTGGGGGCTCATATTCAGGAGATCTCCCTTCAGGGTCTTTGGGGGGGGGGGGAACATGTCTAAAAAGGAGGATCCTCCAACCTAAAAGAACTGACAGCAAGTAGGTCTAGCAATGAGGTCGGTCCTTCTAAGAATAAGTGGGAGAAATCTCATGATTATGACAGACAACAAAACGGTGGTCTCTTATCTGAACAGACAAGGGGGTACAAGATGCAAAATTCTGATGCAGGAAGCCCAGAAAATCCTGTTAGCAGAAAAAGAGTGTGCCTCAATCTCTGCGGTACATATCCGGGGGGTGGAAAATGGACAGGCAGACTTTCTCAGTCGCCATTTTCTATCTCAGAACGAATGGAGTATGAACCAGTCAATTTTCGAGAAAATAACGGTTCCCTGGGGTCATCCAGTAATATAACTTTTTGCAACTTTCCAGAACAGCAAGGTTCAGAATTTATTTTCCCCTTGTGGGATAGATGCCTTTCTCCAGAATTGGAGTTTTCCCCTAGCCTACGTCTTTCCTCCTCTCCCATTGATTCCAAGAGTCCTAAGAAAAATCAGGGAAGATGGCGCAAGGGTTATCCTCATAGCCCCGTTTTGGCCAAGGAGATTGTGGTTCACGTGGCTTCGGATCATGTCGGTCTCAGATGCTTGGGTACTTCCAGAGATCCGGAACCTATTGAACCAGGGTCCAGTTTTCCACCCCAATATTAAAAATCTCCATTTAACTGCCTGGAACTTGAAAGGTACTTACTAGGTAGGAAGGGATTTTCTGATGCCTAGATCTCTACTCTTCTTAAGAGTAGGAAAGAGGTGACGGTGGCCCTTTATGCTAGGATTTGGCAGAAATTTGGGGAGTTTTCAGGTATCCAGTTTAAAGAAATTTCCTCTTCTGCTCCCATTAATCTAGTTTTAGAATTTCTTCAAAAGGGATTAGAACTAGGTCTGGCAGGTAGTACCTTTAAAAGTTCAGGTCTCTGCTCTTTCTGCCATGTTTGATCAAGATATTGCAGGATGCCCATGGATTTCAAGATTTTTTTAGAGCAGTAGCCAGATCCACCCCGATAACCTCCCATAGACCCCCTCCATGGGACCTACACTTAGTTTTAAAGGCCTTGACTCAGCCACCATTTGAACCGTTGGATACCAGCTCCATTAAAGGGAACCTGTCACCGGGATTTGGGGTATAGAGCTGAGGACATGGGTTGCTAGATGGCCACTAGCACATCTGCAATACCCAGTCCCCATAGCTCTGTGTGCTTTTATTGTGTATAACAACCGATTTGATACATATGCAAATTAACCTGAGATGAGTCAGAGCTTGAAAATATGACTTTTTTTCTGGTCACACAAGTAAGATATGACTCTTATGTTAATTTGCATATGTATAAAAAAAATAATTACACAATAAAAGCACAGAGAGCTATGGGGACTGGGTATTGTGGATGTGCTAGCGGCCATCTAGCAACCCATGTCCTCAGCTCTATACCCAAAATCCCGGTGACGGGTTCCCTTCAAATGTCTTACTTTGAAATTATGTCTTCTAATAGCATTAACTTCAGCTCGTAGGGTTAATGAAATCCAACCCTTATCCATTAACCCTCCATACACCACTATTTTGGAAGATAAGGTGTTGATTCGTCCGGATCCAGCTTTTCTTCCAAAAGTAGCTCCCAGTTTTCATAAGTCTCAGGAAATTGTCCTTCCTACCTTTTTTTTTAAGAACCCGAGGTCGGAAGAAGTAAAGTCGCTTCATTGCTTGGATGTAAGAAGAGCTTTGATTATTTCTGCCTCGCACTGAAAGTTGGCGAAAATCTTCTTCCCTTTGTCCTCTTCCAAGGAGTAAATAAGGGAAAGGTGGCCACCAAAGGTTCCATTGCTAGATGGATTGTTTCTGCCATTTCTTTGGCCTATTCTTCATCTGGTTTATCTCCTCCGGTGGGTCTTAAAGCACATTCTACCAGGGCAGTTGCTTCCTCCTGGGCAGAAAGATCCTCAGTCCACATAGAGGATATTTGCAGGACGGCTACCTGGTCTTCTCCTTCAACCTTTTTTAAGCACTATCGGCTTGATTTGAGCTCATCTTCTGTTTTTTCCTTTGGGGAAAAGGTGCTTCTTTCGGCTCTCCCGTCCTAAATTTTCTTCTGGTAAATCACTCTTGGTGCTGTCGTAATTAGATTTTCCAGAGCCCACGACAGCACCCTTTTTTCCCTCCCTTTTGGTTTATTTTTGGTTCTCCTATTCTCATGTGGGTGTAGCATATATATATAAAAAAACAAAAATCATGTTTATTAAGTTGAAAATTATTGTCTGTTATCTAAACATTATGTGGGCGGACTTCCTCCAATGCTTGGATATCACACTGAATTGGGAAGAATGTGTCCGCCCTTTTATACTTCCTGTCTGAGGGTCTCTCTCTCTCTCTCTGTCTCTGTCTCTCTCTCTCTCTCTCTCTCTCTCTCTCTCTCCTGTTGTGGGTTCTGGAAAATCAAATTATCAGTGAGTAATCATCATTTTCGCCCTATAAGACGCACTGGCCTATAAGAAGCACCAAGGTTTTAGAGGAGGACAATAAGAAAAAATATATTTTTCATTTAGACCTCAGATCAGACCACCAATCAGACCCCCAATGTAATAAGCCCTCAGATCAGACTTCAATGTGAATAACCCCCAAAATAAATAAGAATCCCCCCATGCCTATCACATAAAATAAAAAACTTACGTCTCCTGCTCCGGACGCTGCTGCTCCACACCGCCAGCAATCTTTTGTCCTGCCGTCATCTGTGTTGTGACCTGGCGCGCACAGCTTGAGGTCATGGAGCACCCTCACACTGTGCACAGCCACAGGACAGCCGACGACCAGGAAGCGGTGAGTACAGAGCCTTCACTGCTTCCTGGTCCTCCAGTACTAATGAGCATTTCTATAATGGAAGCGCTCATTAGTATTCGCCCTATAAGATGCAGGGACATTTTCCCCCCACTTTTTTTGGGGGAAAAAAGTATTTTATGGGGCGGAAAATATGGTAGTTCCAAAGACT
This sequence comes from Bufo bufo, assembly GCF_905171765.1. Classification (NCBI taxonomy): domain Eukaryota; kingdom Metazoa; phylum Chordata; class Amphibia; order Anura; family Bufonidae; genus Bufo; species Bufo bufo. Next base: position 291,626,124 of record NC_053392.1, on the reverse strand, counting down.
TTACTATTGTTAAAAAATAAAACCCCTTAGAGCAGGCATCCTCAAACTGCGGCCCTCCAGCTGTTGTAAAACTACAACTCCCACAATGCCCTGCTGTAGGCTGATACCTGTAGGCTGTTCAGGCATGATGGGAGTTGTACTTTTGCAACAGCTGGACGGCCGCAGTTTGAGGATGCCTGCCTTAGGTGTGTCCAAACTTTTTGACTGGTACTGTAAATTTATAAAATCCAGACATTTCTGCTAATCTGACACCTAACAGGTCACACAAATTGCAATCTACAAAACATTCCATGTCCTGTGGTTAGACTGAATGTGGATTATTAAATGCATTAAGAAGATTAGCATTTGTACAGTCTTTTTGTATTTGAAACTCCTAATCGAGATGGTTTGAAAGTCTTGTCTACTTCTCCAAAGGTCTGCTGTAAATGGTTGTTTGCATTATGCTTCTGATCTTACTTCTAACCCTAAATGCATATTACTTTCAAATGACTGTAAAGGAGAGAAGTGTTTCTTATAACTTTGTCTCTACATCTTAAAGGAGGAAGAGAAAGACGCTGATATACCTGGAACATCTACGAGGAAGAGAAAGGTAATGCTAATAGATAAACTTTCTATCCGGATTATAAGAACTACAGATTATATTTTTATTCAGCTCAACTACACTAAATACTGTTGCACTATTTATGACAGTGTTACTTTACATTCTGTTTTTGATTAGATTATTAACAGTTTAAAGGGGTTGTACACCTTTTTGTGGTGGGGGGGGGGGGGGGGGTGAACCTCTTATTAGCCACACCCGCAAAGGGAATCATGTATGCCTGCTTCCCACCACTAGGTACCAGCTCCTTCCCTAACCGGCCTCTGCTTTCTCCCTCAAGTACCCCGCTGTTGACATCTGCTTTGACAATGCTGCAGACAATGACTGGCTGCAGCAGTAACCTGGCCCCTTTGAGTCACACAACCAATTGATATGACCCATAGGGGGCAGGTCACTGCTGCAGCCAGTCATTGGTTGCAGCGGAGTCGCAGTGGATGTTGACAGTGGGAACCTGAGTGAGGTAACAATAGCCAGGCAGCGAAGGAGCTGTGTCCCAGCATCTGGGAGTAGGTAAATATTATTTTTGCAGGTCTGGTGGGGGGGTCTGCCCAAACCTCCACCACTCCCCCCTTCCCCCAAAAAGGTGAACAACCACTTGAAGAGTTGTCAGTTTCTATAACTTTCAAAAAAATGGTGACCGATTTTGTTTGTTTTCACCTGTTGTAACGTAAAAAGGAAGAACATTTTTCAAAATCACCTACAATAAGCCGTTTTTTCACATGTTAAGAAGTTACATCTATTTTGTACAGTCCAGCCTGCCATGTTCTCACTTACTGCAGCGCTTTACTACATTGTTGCTGATCTTATTTCAGGAATACCAGCCAAGACGCAAACTACGAAGCAGAGCGCACACTTACGATCTGCAGTCTTGGAAGAAGCAATGCCAGGAGTTGTTAAATCTGATCTTCCAGTGTGAAGATTCTGAGCCTTTCCGACAACCAGTTGATCTTATAGAGTACTCAGTAAGTCCTCTGCATTGTGTGAGATTTAAAGTAGCTCTGATTGCTCACCCCTTAAAGGGTTTCTATCACCTCGTTTTGACATAATTAGCTATCAGACACTAGCGATCCGCTAGTGTCTGCTCTACCAAACAATGCTATTATAATACCTTTGTGTGCAGCCGTTTGCCTAAGAAACGAACTTTTATTGATATGCTAATGAGCCTCTAGGTGCTATGGGGGCGTCTTTTCAGCACCTAGAGGCTCGGTCTACTCACATTGTGTGCCGCCCAGCGCGTCCCTCCAGCCCGCCCATCTCCTCTGGAATGCGATCCTCCCTCTGAGCCAGCGGACGAATTCTCGCGCCTGCGCCGTGCGCGTCTGTATTCGGTGCAGGTGCAGTGAATGTCTGACCGCTCCCTGCACAGACATCTCGGTCATCGGCGCAGGCGCAGTGGAGATGTCTGTGCAGGGAGCGGTCAGACATTCCCCGCGCCGAATGCGGACGGCGCAGGCGCGAGAATTCATCCGCTGGCTCAGAGGGAGGATCACATTCCAGAGGAGATGGGTGGGCTGGAGGGACGCGCTGGGCGGCATTTTGTGTGAGTAGACCGAGCCTCTAGGTGCTGAAAAGACGCCCCCATAGCACCTAGAGGCTCATTAGCATATCAATAAAAGTTAGTTTTTTAGGCAAATGGCTGCACACAAAGGTATTAGAATAGCATTGTTTGGTAGAGCAGACACTAGCGGATCGCTAGTGTCTGATAGCTAATTATGTCAAAACGAGGTGATAGAAACCCTTTAGGCTACTTTCACACTAGCGTTGTTTTAATCCGGCGTTCAATTCCGACACCGGAACTGCCCGCCGGGTCTGGAAAAACTTGTGAAAACGGATTACAATTGAATCCTGATCAGGATTTTGATCACAATGAAAAAATGCATTGTAAAAAACTGATCCGCCATTTATGGACTTTAACTTTTTTTTAAACATTTTTCGGGTTTAACATGCAAAAGCCGATCCGGTTTGACTGAACACACAGCGCCGGATCCGGCGTTAATGCAAGTCAATGGGAAAAAGACCGGATACGGCGTTCAGTCAAAGTGTTCAGGATTTTTGGCCGGAGGTAAAAATACAGAATGCTACGTTTTTCTGAAAAGCCTGATCAGTCAAAAAGACTGAAGTGAAGACATCCTGATGCATCCTGAACGGATTACTCTCCATTCAGAATGCATTAGGATAAACTGATCAGTTCTTTTCCGGATTTGAGCCCCTAGGACGGAACTCGGCGCCGGAAAAGAAAAACGCTAGTGTGAAAGTACCCTATAAATAGCATTAGTTGCAGCAGACATGTTTTTTTTTAATACAGCCTGCAACTTGGTCTATTGCTGATGTAGAATGCTGCTTAACGTGGCCATGCTTTTGTGGGTGTCCACATATGAGGGATGTTGGAGATATACGGTATATTATGTGTAAAGCCTCATGCACACGTCCGTGAAACACTGACCGTGTGATACCAGCCTGGATTTCTTCTGAGTGCAGGAGTGCACGGCGTCATTGGTTGCTATGACGCCGTGCGCTTCCTGCTGCCGCCGCAGTACAGTGATACACTGGTATGATCTATACCAGTGCATTACTGTACAGCGGCGGCAGCAGGAAGCGCACGGCTTCATAGCAACCAATGACGCCGTGCGCTCCTGCAATCAGAAGAAATCCAGGCCGGTATCGCACGGTCCGTGTTTCATGGACGTGTGCATGAGGCTTAAGGAGAGATGACACATAAGGAAGCCTAAATTTGGCAAAGATATATTCTCGTTTCCACCATACTGAAATTAATGAGCCAGATCTCATGTATGAATCTGACTATCTAGTGAGCTTTAAAAACATATGTTTACCTGTTAAGGACCAGGCCAGGTTTCATGTTTGTTTAGTCCTCTTTGCCTTCCAAGAGTCAAAACCTTTTTACTTTTCTGTTCACATAGCCATACGAGGGCTTATTTTTTTGCAGGACAAATTGGTTATGTTTTTTTTTTTATGTTTAATAACACAATTTGCCATATTCTGATAGAACCTTTTTTATATTTTTGTCTACATAGCTTTATGAGGGCTTGTTTTCTGCAGGGAGAGCAGTTTTTTTATTGGTACCTTTTTTTGTGGTACATATGACATTCTGATCACTCTAGTCTTTTTTTTTTTTATTTATTTATTTATTTTGGGAGGAGGGGGGTGCAAGATGACCAAAAAGATGCAAATAGTCCATATATATCGTTCCCTATGGAGGATAACTATTTTTACATTTTAGTAGTTGACATTTTTGGCCACGGCAATAACTATTTTTTATTTATTTTTATATGTAAAATTAGAAATGTTTTCACACAAAGTTGCATTAATCAGTAGTGCAAGCAACCATAAGAAACTTTGTAATATATCTTATCAGAGAGAAGTGTCTAGTTCTCCTGTTATTAGCTGTTTACCTCTGCCATCTGAGAGATTAAATAACCAGAATCGGAGTTATTTCGGCCACTTGTCAGCTGCATTACACAGCCGGCACCTGCTTTGTATGGAGTCGGCTCAGGTCGTGAGCTCGCTTCATAGTTCCCTAACAGGCAAATGGTGTACACTTAGGTCATTGTGTTTTGTGTATACCATCTACCCTGTAATTATTTGGTATGCTTAGGGTTTAGTGCCATCATCTATACAACCAATTATGTATGATACTACCATTTTTAAGAGCCATTAACAGGGAAAAAAGTACAAGTGCACTGTTCTACATTAAATTATTACACCTTCTTTGGTCCAATTTTTATAGCATTTTTTCAATTGGTCTTTATTAAAAAATTTCAGCAGCTTTTCCTGTATAGTTTTCAGTTTGTGTGAATTTGCAATCAGGCTCTCCCTTCACAGTGAATTTCCGTCACACAGCTCTGATGGCTCAGTCTGTAGCCCTGATCTCTGAACGGTCAGCTCATAAACACTCATAACTTAATTTGTATCAACCTGAAATGAATTGAATTACAGTGTGTGTTTTATGAGCGGTCAGGAGTTGAGCAGTTTTCTGACTAGTTTTACTGTGAAGGGAGACTCTGCCAGTCTGCAAATGCACAGAAACTGAAAGCTGCACAGGAGAAGCTGTTAACAATCTTTAATAAAGACCAACTGAAGCAATGAGTCTAGCCCAAAATCTGTAGAATTCAATAATAAAAAAAATATCGAACCCCTCATTTTAAAAGTTTCCCACGTTTCTTTATTCCTGTATTGCTATATTCAGATATGTGCTCTCACATATTGTTTTATTACATTTTCAGGACTATCGAGATATTATTGACACTCCAATGGATTTTGGAACGGTTAGAGAGAAATTGGAGGCTGGTAGTTATGATTCTCCATCTGAACTCTGCAAAGATGTAAGGTTGATTTTCAGCAACTCAAAGGCGTATACTCCAAGCAAAAGATCAAAGGTTATTCTCCTTATTCTCCTATTCACTCTAGATATCTAACTTTATTTACCCAGACTCTCCATGTACACACTCCCTATTGAGCTATACAGACATATTCTTTTCTGTAAACCACGGCCATCATTCGTAACGTAACAAGACGTACTTTAAAGAGGACCTTTCACCAGAATAAAACCTCTAAACTGACTATACAGACGTGTAGACCGGCGCCCAGGGATCTCCCTGCACTTACTATTATCCCTGGGCGCCGCTCCGTTTGCCCGGTATAGCCTCCGGTATCTTCATAGTTAGGCTCCACCCAGGGGAACCTGCCGGCCTCTCTTTCTCCTATGCTGTAGCGCTGGCCAATCGCAGCGCTTAGCTCATAGCGCTCAGCTCATAGCCTGAGAGAAAAAAAAAAACTCTCAGGCTAAGAGCTGAGCGCTGCGATTGGCCAGCGCTACAGCATAGGAGAAAGAGACGCCGGCAGGTTCCCCTGGGTGGAGCCTAACTATGAACATACCGGAGGCTATACCGGGCAAACGGAGCGGCGCCCGGGGATAACAGTAAGTGCAGGGGGATCCCTGGGTGCCACTCTCCATGTCTGTATAGTCAGTTTAGAGGTTTTATTCTGGTGAAAGGTCCTCTTTAAGCATCAAGTAATCACACATGCAATTTTTACTCAATACATTTTACCTCCTTTAGATATATAGCATGAGTTTGCGACTTTCCGCTTTCTTTGAGGAGCGTGCCAGCACTATATTATCATACTATCTATCAGCTATCAAATTCCACCAACGGAATACAATAAACAAGCGGAAAAAGAAAAGGAATCGAAGCAGCTCTTCTAGTAGTAGCGCAGCATCCAGGTAGTACATGAGATTTAATGAATAAAAACTTTTACATATTTGTATTTCTTTGGTTTATTTCTCTGGTTGTTGTATTGCAAATGTTTTTTTATTTTATTTTTTTAATTTATTTTAGCCCTGAAAGAAAAAGAAAATACGTACGACATCAGCAAAAACAAGAAAGTACAGTGTCAGTACCTGCACGATTAGCTCCTCAAAAGGCAACCGCTCAAATAAACGGAAAAGGATCCGAATCAAGTACTATGGCTCGAACAAGGAGCTACAAGCGACATATCGAGCCGGCTTCTACAGGTCAACCGTCTACATCTGCTACACCTAAGATTCTGGCTTTGAAACCCAAAAATCCTGCCACTCCAGGAAAGACAGGTACTTTATTGTTAGAAGGGATCACCTGTCTTTACACAGGCCCAAAATTCTGTATTTCATATGAAGAACTCAGAACGTCAGATTATTTCTTTGAAAAAGAGATCAGTTATGGGAAAAATATATGGAGATATAGTTACATTGAGTTTTTGAAATAATATAATGAAAATTACCGTATAGGAATCTCTCACAAAGTATTTGATATATTTTTATTTCTCGTCCATATTCATTGGGGGACACAGAGATCGTGGGTATAGCTATGTCCTCTAGGAGGCGTTGACACTAGTAAAAGCTGTTAGCTCCTCCCCTGGCAGCTATACCCCCTCCAGCCTGGAGAGAGCTTCAGTTTTTTTCTAGTGTCAATAGGAGGCAAGACCTCCCTGCTCTGCAGGAAAGCTCCTGAAGATTTTTTATTTTAGTTTATTTTTTTCCTTATTTTTCAGATGGGAAAACAGTGGACACCTCGCCTCCCTGTTCTCCCGGGGTCGAGTTGCACCAGTGGCGGTCACCCGCACTGCTGCCTCCCCCACAGAAGACAAGGTGGACCAGGGCAGCCTCGCTCCCCTGCATCCCGCCAGCCAAGGGGTCACCTAGGTCCGCCAAAGAGAAGACCCTCCCGCCATACCAGACTCCTGCCACTCCGGTGCCAGCTGCTGAGGAGGTGACCCTGCTGGAGAAGGTGACCTTGAGGGTCCACTTAGGGAGGGTGAAGTGAATAGAATGAGAGAGGTGAGTACACTGGACTAGGTAAGTACAGTGGGATGCGAAAGTTTGGGCAACCTTGTTAATCGTCATGATTTTCCTGTATAAATCGTTGGTTGTTATGATAAAAAATGTCAGTTAAATATATCATATAGGAGACACACACAGTGATATTTGAGAAGTGAAATGAAGTTTATTGGATTTACAGAAAGTGTGCTATAATTGTTTAAACAAAATTAGGCAGGTGCATAAATTTGGACACCACAAAACAGAAATGAAATCAATATTTAGTTGATCCTCCTTTTGCAGAAATTACAGCTTCTAAACGCTTCCTGTAGGTTCCAATGAGAGTCTGGATTCTGGTTGAAGGCATTTTGGACCATTCCTCTTTACAAAACATCTTTAGTTCATTCAGGTTTGATGGCTTCCGAGCATGGACAGCTCTCTTTAAGTCACACCACAGATTTTCAATTATATTCAGGTCTGGGGACTGAGATGGCCATTCCAGAACGTTGTACTTGTTCCTCTGCATAAATGCCTTAGTGGATTTTGAGCAGTGTGTAGGGTCGTTGTCTTGTTGAAAGATCCAGCCCCGGCGCAGCTTCAGCTTTGTCACTGATTCCTGGACATTGGTCTTCAGAATCTGCTGATACTGAGTGGAATCCATGCGTCCCTCAACTTTGACAAGATTCCCAGTCCCTGCACTGACCACACAGCCCCACAGCATGATGGAACCACCACCATATTTTACTGTAGGTAGCAGGTGTTTTTCTTGGAATGCTGTGTTCTCTTTCCTCCATGCATAACGGCCCTTGTTATGGCCAAATAACTCAATTTTAGTTTCATCAGTCCACAGCACCTTATTCCAAAATGAAGCTGGCTTGTCCAAATGTGCTTTAGCCCACCTCAAGCGGCACTTTTTGTGCTGTGGGCAGAGAAAAGGCTTCCTCTGCATCACTCTCGCATACAGCATCGGCTTGTGTAAAGTGCGCCGAATGGTTGAACAATGCACAGTGACTCCATCTGCAGCAAGATGATGTTGTAGGTCTTTGGTGCTGGTCTGTGGGTTGACTCTGACTGTTCTCACCATTCGTCGCTTCTGTCTATCCGAGATTTTTCTTGGTCTGCCACTTCGAGCCTTAACTTGAACTGAGCCTGTGGTCTTTCATTTGCTCAATATGTTCCTAACTGTGGAAACAGACAGCTGAAATCTCTGAGACAGCTTTCTGTATCCTTCCCCTAAACCATGATGGTGAACAATCTTTGTCTTCAGGTCATTTGAGAGTTGTTTTGAGACCCCCATGTTGCTACTCTTCAGAGAAAATTAAGAGGAGGGAAACTTACAATTGACCCCCTTAAATACTCTTTCTCATAATTGGATTCACCTGTGTATGTACTGTAGGTCAGGGGTCACTGAGCTTACCAAGCCAATTTGAGTTCCAATAATTAGTTCTAAAGGTTTTGGAATCAATAAAATGACAACAGTGCCCAAATTTATGCACCTGCCTAATTTTGTTTAAACAATTATAGCACACTTTCTGTAAATCCAATAAACTTCATTTCACTTCTCAAATGTCACTGTGTGTGTCTCCTATATGATATATTTAACTGACATTTTTTATCGTAACAACCAACGATTTATACAGGAAAATCATGATGATTAACAAGGTTGCCCAAACTTTAGCATCCCACTGTATCCCTCCCTCCCTCTTGGTGACAATTGTCCTAGGATTTGGGCACCAGGAAACAGGCACCAGCCTTATTATGGAGCACCAGGATTCCCTCTCACTCCCCGCCTGTGCACTCCCTAGGCCGAGCAGGTGCTGGCTATCGCGGGCACTAGGGGGTTAAAAACGTCCAGGCAGGCACTGCGGGAGGCCCTGCGCAGGAACCAGTGATTCCCTTGCGGTCCGGGAGCTGGGGTCAGGTGAGAGCGCTGTCCTCTCAGCCCCAGACCGGTCCAATTCAGCAGCCACCAGATTCCACTCTTTCGGGAGCGGGCACCTTAGCGCCGCTCCGGAAGGGGTTAACCCCAGGATCAATGTCGGCCGCCGCAGCATTCTGGTACGCCGTGCGCTAATGCATAGACCAGACCGCCCCCCTGCTGCAGACCGGGTACATGCACCGGCGGGGACACAGGGAAGGGAGCGAAGGAGGCTCTCCCCCATCTGTGATCCGCTGGTGTCCGGGCTCTTAGGGGGTTAATAACTTCCCTGACAGGAGTGGGGGGTGCACTCTGGCGCAAATCCTTCCTGCCACCCCCACTCCCCCCCTCCCTCCCCCAGAAGCCGCTGGGCCCCGCCCTCTCCAGGACACCTTAACCTCTTCTGGCCAGCCACTGTTGGCCAGCAACTGATTATTCTGAGGATTCTATCTCGGTACAGGTGCCTCCAAGTTATACCAGTTAACCTCTTCCTGCCTCTCTGCCCACTTGATGTTGGGCATCCAAGTTTTATAAAAATAAATAGAAATATGCGCGTTCCAACGGGCCCCCCTCAACCTCATCACCGCAAGACCACCCTATCTGTGTGGTACCAGGCTGGGCCCGTGTCCTATACGGACAAAGGAGGACATCTCATAGTTCCCAATCCGCCCTCCAGGGTCATTGGATGATAAGCCTCCTCCTGCGCAGATCCAGGGAGGACAGGTGAAGTATTCCCAATCCACTCTCTGGGTAGTGTGGTTGATAGTTCTCCAGCGCACTCCAGTACAGGACCTCTGGATTCCCAATCCGTCCTCCGGGGCCGTTTGGTTGATAATTCGCCACCAGCGCGATCCGGTGTAGAACCTCTGAAAATTCCCATTCCACCCTCTGGGGTCGTCTGGTTGATAAAATCCAGCGCAGACCCTCCGAAAGTTCCCATTCTATCCTCCGGGGTCGTCTGGTTGATAATCCTCCACCTGCACGATCCAATGGTGGACCTCTTGATTTTCCCAATCACCCTCCGGGGTCATTTGGTTGAATAAGCACCGCCTGCGCACTCCAATGGTGGATCTCCGGACTTCCCAATCTCCCTCCGGGGTCGTTTGGTTGATAAAGCACCGCCTGCGCAATCCGGTGAGTGAACCTCTAGAAGTTTCCATTCCATTCCTGCGACTGCCATGGACAAGATTCTGAGCGTTAAGACTGCACACAACGGGCCAGAGCAGGATATATTCCTCCTCGGTCACCTCCACACCCCCACCCTTCCTCCCTAGGGTCACGCTCAGACGCACCCTCCTCTCCCTGGAGAGGTTCGGTCCGAAGGGGGGATCAGTGGTTCGGGGGGGTGCCGTGATTCCGGTGCGATCTTCCAAGATGGCGTTCGAAGTAGACAGCAGTACTTGTCGTATGCATTACCCCCTTCCTTAGGCGAAGTATTTGCACTACTACTGGATGCAGTACTCCCTTGGATATCACCTCCCTCCATTGGGGTCTAACCGCACTAGAACTGTTTCAGTGCCGGCAGTAGGCGTTCCCCTTTTGTTAAGTGGCGGAACTGCATTCCCACTGGGGACAGTACTTACTGTATGCATTAGCCTCTTCCATTGGTGGCGCTATGGCATTATCCCTGGTTCAGTGTTTACTGTATGTCTTACCCTCTTACGTAGGTGGGGTGTTGATACGGGACTCTCCATATGCCTTTCCCTTTCCGTAAGAGGCGTACTCTCTCTACTTGGATTCGGTTCCTGCTGGATGCATTACTGCATTGCCACCCTTCATGGTGGAGTACTTGCATTACCCCCTTTCATTGGTGGAATAATTGCAACATTGCCCCTTCCACAAGTGATCCACTACCGTGGGGAATGAGTACACATCTTGGATGTTGCACTTCAACTACGCCACGGCTATAGATGCTTTAGCTTCTTCTACAAGTGGAGCGTAGCGAGTATCGATACACGCTGGTGTCCTGTACTCTTCTTCTAATGGTATTTCGGTGCCGCCAGTGGTTACTGGGGCTGTTTCCACGTTGTGTCCTTTTCCTTCAGGGCTGGTTTGGGGCATGAATATGACAACCTCTCTCTTCAGGGGGTTGCCCAGCGTCACTTGCGTCCCCTATATCCATGGTCCTCCACTGTTCTAATATGTGTCTTCAACAATATGTAGTGCGTACACCATGGCATGTACTATTGTGATTACGTTCCAGCAAGTCGATTGTTGCACTGACTCTATATTCCCTATCCACCATTTCTGATGTGGGAAGTGGTTGTGCTGGCACTCTGGTTTAGCATTGTAGCGTGTTCTCCTCTGCTGATATCGTTCGCAGTCGCTGCAGTGGGGCAATCCCTCCGGTGGTGGTTCTACCCTGACGCTGGCTTGGCGGTTGTTCTTGTCCAATGCCCTTCCCAGGTGGAGTGTTTTAAGGTTAGCTCTCTTTCCCTGGGGCAGTATGGTGCCATGGCCTCTACCGGATTCCTCTAGTCTGCCCCTCATTTTGTGCCGACGGGGCACGCTGCAGCTCCTACGGTATGGGGGTCCTGGAGTAGCCATTACATACTCTGGCTCCTCCTGCACGTCTCCTTCATCAGGTGGGAAATTCTTCTAACGCTAAATTCGGTGGCGTACGCTGCAAAGCCTCCTCCTTAGGCGGAGTATGGCACCGCCACGATCATCCGGTGGCTACTTCTGTGTGGTGCCAGTCTGAGATGGGGAATGGGCTTCGCCCTGCCACTTTTTCCTTCAGTTTTTTTCTCTTCCTTCTCTGGCTCAGGGTTCACGGCCACTCCGCAAACCTTGGTAGCTCCTATGTTACTACTTCCCCTCATCTATGTTGATGCAGGGTTTTGTTCTGTGTTTGTTTTTTTTCTTCCAAGTCCTGTTCTGGACCGACTGTTGGGCTGCCTGTGATGTTTTTTCCAACTCCTACCCGTTGGTCCTAGGTGTACTACCTGTATCTACAACTACCTCTCTCAAGACTTGACTAGTGACTGCCATGTCAGTCCGATGTAGTCATGCCTTTTCACTTCACGTTCTGTGGCTAGGCTACGAGACTCACCACGCCAAGCTGAGCAGGGGTGCTGTCACGACTGTTGATGGAGTTTCTAGTCGAAATTTTTGTCGAGCAGTGTTGCTCCTCCATCAATACACGGTCGTTGACGGAACTCCACCGCCGGTGATTCTCATATCGTCTCTACTTTTAACTATCCAATGTGTTGTTTCCTTGGCTTGCGGTTGGACATGTCTCATTCAGGCGCTCCTTTCTCGGTAGTTTATCAGCCAGCTTCTCAGTCTCCCCACAAGCCTCTTCGGCTCTGGGGACATTGGTGGACCACTTAACGTTTCCATGGAGCGCTTCCCTTTAGCAGGGGTGGATTCTGCGGTCCTGGGTTTTTTGGTTGGCCATTAGTTCTTTGCTGGGGCAGTTTCGGCGCTGTGTATCCTTTCCAGCGTCCTCTGACTCACCCGGGGCCCATAATACCTTCCTTCAGGGAATGGCACATACGGTTTCTCCATACCGTCCTCCTTTACTGTCTTGGGATCTGACCTTAGTCCTTTCAGCGCTCCGGAATTCTCCCCTTAAGCCCTTGCGTGAGATGTCACTCGGACTCCTGTCCTGGAAGGTGTTTTTTTCTTGTGGCTATCACATCCATCAGATGGGTGTCCGGGTTGGGGCGCTCTCTTGCAGAGAACCTCCTGGTTCTAACAGGGATAAGCGGTTCCCCAGCCCGTTCCTTTCTTTCTCCGACGGTGGTCTCTGATTTCCATTTCAATGAAGAAACTGTCCTTCCATCACTGTGTCCCTCCCCTTCACCCCCTTGGGAAAGGGAGTTAGGTCATTTTGACGTTGTCAGGGCTCTGACGATTTATTGCCAGCCTCCAGTTCCTTCCGGTGTACGGACTCTCCTTTTTTGTCATCCCGGAGGGTCCTCGCAAGGCATTGGCGACCTCCAGGGTGGCAATTGCACGTCTGCATTTCCTTAAGCATACTGCACCCTTCGGCGTCACGGCTCACTCCACTAGAGCGGTGGGCGCTCTTGGGCTCGGAGGATTCAAAGTTCGGCCGCGCAGTTGTGCAGGGCGGCTACTGTCCTCCTTACGCACATTCCAAAATTTTGCCAGATGCATACTTATGTATCGGCGGGCGCCGCCTTTGGACCCCTTTGGTCTTGCAGGCGGCAGTTCTTAGTTACCTGCAGGGGCGCTCGCTCCATGGGTCTGTGGTTTTCTCTCCCTATGGACTGCTTTCGGACGTCCCACGGTCTCTGTGTCCCCCAATGAATATGGGCGAGAAAACAAGATTTTTTTTGTAAAACTTACCAGTAAAATCTCTTCATTGGGGGACACAGCACCCATCCAGTATTGTTGTTCGGCCACAGTTGTGGCTGTTGCTGGTTAGAATCTGGTTCGGTTCTTGGCATTGTTGCTGTTACACATTTTTTCGTTGGTTTTTCTTGCCTCTCCTACTGCTTCTCACAAACTGAAGCTCTCTCTCCAGGCTGGAGGGGGTATAGCTGCCAGGGGAGGAGCTAAACGCTTTTACTAGGGTCAACGCCTCCTAGAGGACACAGCTATACCCACGGTCTCTGTGTCCCCCAATCAAGAGCGAGAAAGAGATTTTAATGGTAAGTTTTACCAAAATCTCGTTTTTGTGTAACGGCTACTTCCCCATTTTTGGTAGGATCACTGGAGTTATTGAAAATGGTCTAGCATATATTTTGTGTAGATAGCCTAATGCTGTCTATTTAATGTGCACACCCAGAGGAAAGATTTGGTTGTTACCTTATAACTTTTGTATGCATTTTCTGCATTTTTGTCTCAAATCTCTTAAGTTGTTCTCCTTGGATTGTGTATTAATTGTGTGATATGTCCACTGATAGTATCGGAACCTTCTGCAAAACATCCCAGAGGTCAGACTGCTGCCACCAACGCCAGCCAGCCATCCAGCAGCCAAGTGGGAAAGAATGCTGTACTTAAAGACACTTCAGAGAAAGAGAAACCTTTGAAGCGCAAGATGAAAGGGCTGTCCAGTCCAATCAAAGGTTGGATATTTTTTTGGGGGGATCAAATATTTTATTTTTTTTTAAAAACATACAAAAAAAGAATTACCGACAAACCCATTCCCCCCACCCCTTCCCAATATTGCACAGTATACACCATAACATGAATGCATCCAACTCACATTCTAGCTCATGAGATATCTACACCAAAACCAACCCAGATATCCCATATTTTAAGTATTAGAAAATACTATCCAAAATAGGATGTCCCTATATCCCCATTAGAGAACAGGAAGGAAGCCCTGGAGTCTGCAGCCAAGGTCCCCATATCTTATTAAATACATTAATCTTACCCCTCTTTAAATAGACCGCAAATTGTTTTAAACGTATAAAAAAATTAATAAACACCCAATCCCCCCCCCCCCCACCCCTTCCCAAGGACTACATATTCATTTTGCACAGTATACACCATAATATGTATGCATTCAATTCACATTATCAGTCATAGAGCACGAGCATGAGATAGCTACACCAAAAGCATCCATTAGAGAACAGGAAGAAAGTCCTTATTGAAGACATTAATCTTACCCCTCTTTAAATAGACCTGCCGCTCCAGCCTAATAATAGTGTTCATTCTGGGAGGAGATGGCTGTATCCATCTCTTGGCAATCAATTCCCTGGCTTGGTATAATAAGCGTTGAACTCCAGGGATTAAATCCAGTGTGAAGACTGTCCGGAATTCCGAATATAGAAAGTCTGGGGCTTGCCGAAGAGGAAGATGGCATACCCATTTTATTAACTCCAGAACCTCCTCCCAGAATCCTTGTAACTCAACGCAATCTCACATCATATGCAATAATTGAGCACAGTGGTGATCTGGACATACAATTGCAAGAAAAAGTATGTGAACCCTTTGGAATGATATGGATTTCTGCACAAATTGGTCATAAAATATGATCTGATCTTCATCTAAGTCACAACAATAGACAATCACAGTCTGTTTAAACTAATAACACACAAAGAATTAAATGTTACCATGTTTTTATTGAACACCCCATGTAAACATTCAGTGCAGGTGGAAAAAGTATGTGAACCCTTGGATTTAATAACTGGTTGAACCTCCTTTGGCAGCAATAACTTCAACCAAACGTTTCCTGTAGTTGCAGATCAGACGTGCACAACGGTCAGGAGTAATTCTTGACCATTCCTCTTTACAGAACTGTTTCAGTTCAGAAATATTCTTGGATGTCTGATGTGAATCGCTTTCTTGAGGTCATGCCACAGCATCTTAATCGGGTTGAGGTCAGGACTCAGATGGCCCTAAGTTCTCCTGTCAAATGTCTTGATAAACTTGGAAATTCATTTTTCCTTTGATGGCAATCCGTCCAGGCCCTGACGCAGCAAAGCAGCCCCAAACCATGATGCCCCCACCACCATATTTCACAGTTGGGATGAGGTTTTGATGTTGGTGTGCTGTGCCTCCTTTTCTCCACACATAGTGTTGCGTGTTTCTTCCAAACAACTCAACTTTGGTTTTATCTGTCCACAGAATATTTTGCCAGTACTGCTGTGGAACATCCAGGTGCTCTTGTGCAAACTGTAAACGTGCAGAAATGTTTTTTTTGGACAGCAGTGGCTTCCTGTCTGGTATCCTCCCATGAAATCCATTCTTGTTTAGTGTTTTACGTATCGTAGATTCGCTAACAGGGATGTTAGCATATGCCAGAGACTTTTGTAAGTCTTTAGCTGACACTCTAGGATTCTTCTTCACCTGATTGAGCAGTCTGTGCTGTGCTCTTGCAGTCATCTTTACAGGACGGCCACTCCTAGGGAGAGTAGCAGCAGTGCTGAACTTTCTCCATTTATAGACAATTTCTTACCGTGGACTGATGAACAGCAAGGCTTTTGGAGATACTTTTATAACCCTTTCCAGCTTTATGCAAGTCAACAATTCTTAATCGTAGGTCTTCTGAGAGCTCTTTTGTGCGAGGCATCATTCACATCAGTCAAGGCTTCTTGTGAAAAGCAAACCCAAAACTGGTGTGTGTTTTTTTTATTTTATTTATTTTTATAGGGCAGGGCAGCTATAGCCAAAACTTCTCATCTCATTAATTGGACTCCAGTTGGCTGACACCTCACTCCAATTGGCTCTTGGAGATGTCATTAGTCTAGGGGTTGACATACTTTTTCCACCTGCACTGTGAATGTTTACATGGTGTGTTCAATAAAAACATGGTAACATTTAATTCTTTGTGTGTTATTAGTTTAAGCAGACTGTGATTGTCTGTCTATTGTTGTGACTTAAATGAAGATCAGAACACATTGTATGACCAATTTGTGCAGAAATCCATATAATTCCAAAGGGTTCACATACTTTTTCTTGCAACTGTATACTAATTTTGTGTAGAAAAACTGGGGTTCTATAGACCCTGTGGATAAGGTAAATCTGTGACAACCTATGGGAGTCAGAGAGGCAATCTGAAAATTAGCGCCAACATATCAGACCACAGAAATGTGTGTGTATATATACAGTGCCTTGCAAAACTATTCACCCCCCTTTTGACTTTTTTCATATTTTGGTGCCTCACAACCTGGAATTAACATGGATTGTTTGAGGATTTGCATCATTTAATTTACAGAACATGCCCACAACTTTGAAGGTTTTTTTTTTTTGTGAAGCAAACAACAAATAGGACAAAATAACAGAAAAAGTCAATGTGCATAACTATTCACCCCCTTTTGCGGCAATCACAGCTGCAAATTGCGTTGGATAAGTGTCTATGACAGGGATGGCCAACCTGAGGCTCTCCAGATGTTGCAAAACTACAACTCCCAGCATGCCTGGACTGCCAACAGCTATCAGCCTACAGCAAGGCATGGTGGGAATTGTAGTTTTACAACAGCTGGAGAGCCACAGGTTGGCCATGCCTGGTCTATGAGCTTGCCACATCTTACCACTGGGATTTTTGCCCATTCCTCCTTGCAAAACTGCTCCAGCTCCTTCAAGTTGGATGGTTTGCACTTTTGAACAGCAATCTTTAAGTCTGACCACAGATTTTCTATTGGATTGAGATCTGGGCTTTGACTAGGCCATTCCAATACATTTACATGTTTCCCCTTAAACCACTCAAGTGTTGCTTTAGCAGTGTGTTTTGGGTCATTGTCCTGCTGGAAGGTGAACCTCCACCCTAGCCTCAAATCACGCACAGAGTGGTACAGGTTTTGCTCAAGAATATCTCTGGATTTAGCGCCATCCAGCTTTCCCTCAACTGTGACCAGTTTCCCAGTCCCGGCTGCTGAAAAACATCCCCACAGCATTATGCTACCACCACCATGTTTCACTGTGGGGATGGTGTTCTTTGGGTGATGTAATGTGTTGGGTTTGTGCCAGACATAGTGTTTTCTTTGATGGCCGAAAAGTTAAATTTTAGTCTCATCAGACCAGAGCACCTTCCTCCATACATTTTGGGAGTCTCCCACATTCCTTTTGGCAAACTCACAATGTGCCTTTTTGTTTTTAGCTGAAAGTAATGGCTTTCTTGTGGCCACTCTGCCATAAAGCCCAACTCTATGGAACGTACGGCTTATTGTCATCCTATGTACAGATACTCCAGTCTCTGCTGTAGAACTCTGCAGCTCCTCCAGGGTTACCTTAGGTCTTTATGCTGCGTCTCTGATTAATGCCCTCCTTGCCCGGTCCGTGAGTTTTGGTGGGCGGCCATCTCTTGGCAGGTTTGCTTTTGTGCCATGTTCTTTCCATTTGGTCATGATAGATTTGATGGTGCTCCTGGGGATCATCAAAGATTTGGATATTTTTTTTTTAGAACCTAACCCTAACTTCTCAACAACATTGTCCCTTACTTGTTTGGAGAGTTCCTTGGTCTTCATGGCAGTGTTTGGTTAGTGATGCCTCTTGCTTAGGTGTTGCAGCCTCTGGGGCCTTTCAAAAAAGGTGTGTGTGTATGTAATGACAGATCATGTGACACTTAGATTGCACACATGTGGACATAATTTCACTAATTATGTGACTTCTGAAGGTAATTGGTTGCACCAGAGCTTTTTATGGGCTTTCTAACAAAGGGGGTGAATACATACTGTCGGGGGGTAATAATTCAATTAAGAATTATTAATTATGGTCATAAAAATAATTAACCATAAAAAAAAAAAATTATTTATAAAATTTGTCATAAATTCTTAAAATCATGACCTGGTGAATTGTAGACAACCTAATTGATACAATTCACATCTGAGTCCGACTATTTCCTCAGATAAATAAGTTCTTTTTGACGTGAGATGACGTTAATGATAAAATGTAGTCCTGCATTATACAATTATACACAGGTATTATAAAAATATGCAGATTTATTGGTTACAAGGTTATAAACATAAGTAAATAAACACAATGATACATGCAAATGAAAATATATAGCGTTAATATAAAGCATTACAAGCTTAACAATACATGTGAGTGGAAATAACTTGTCACATTATAGCCAAGCTATTATTAGGTTAGGATATCAAAATATGAACATAAGTTATATACATTACTTCTGTTCAGAGAAAACCTCATGATATCAATATGGGCATGTCTAATCCTAGACATCAATATAGAATGCTAAATACATTCCACCCCCCTCTAACCAACTACACATCACATGACTTCAAGATGGGCAAATCCATTCAAGGATATAACTTAGAAGAGACAACTGTATCCTTCCGCCCCATCCTGGACTATTTTTACATATATAACTTTGGTAAGACTATTAAGACAAATAACAGGGATCTAGGATCTTAAATGGAAGGATTTGAAATAAATCTTTCCTGTGGGAATCCATCACTTAGCTTGGCGAAGAATGTTCTATCAATATATATATATATATATATTATATGCAATTATTTAATGCTTTGCTAGATTGAGTCTAGATTCTTCTGCAGGTAGAATGAAGCCTCACAATATCCTAAGACTATATCTCAATTTATTTAATCATTTATTTATTCGCCAATCTAGATGGTATAATTTCACCCACACTATCAAATTAGTCTTAATAAAATGAAATATCATTTTCTGTGTCCCTTACCAAGTCCTAGTAGGAATCTCACTTCTGCTCCTAGGAAAGCTGGGTGGTCCATCATAGCGCATCTCACCATGGCTTTCATCTTGATAGACCCCTCTAGAGAGCTCCACTTCTCTCTCTTCCTCCCTTAATCTCCAGCTCTCCCTTTTTTTCTCTTGCTAGCTTCCCATGCTACTCCGCACACGAGTAATTATTCCCCCCCTTATCTAAGAATCATCCCCTTTAGATTAGGGATTCCCAATCAGGTAGGGTGGGTGTATTCACATGCTAATAACATCATGACGTTATCTCAACTCCTAATATGGTATAGAATAAATAATGAAATAATATAATGTTGTCCATCTGCCTCCAGATGGCACTGCGGTATTGTAGATGAACATAACTTTTAAGCATTAAAATTAAATATCTAATAATGTGTTCTCAGGACCTAGTTGACCTTTCTTACCATAAATCATTGAGGAAGGTCTTTTCCTGACACTTTTAATTACCTATATCCTGAACTTGTTGGAGTTGACTGTCTTCTCCTATCTTTTTGAAATATAGGTTGAGCGGCTTTGATGCTTGGCATCGGAACTTGTACATTTAATTTATCTACCTCCATGAATAACTATTGTTTTGAAATCCAATTAACATAAACTTACTTGTTTCTGTACCTTCTACAATACCTTCTAAATGGTAAATACATAGTATAACATATATATAAATCGATACATTGTTACACATAGATAACACATTATATGAATTATTGATTAACATATGTTGTAAACTAAATATACCATGCAGAGATATATATATAATATAATTATGAATATATAAATTGAACCTCATACAGCAGGTGTGCCTGAAGGAATATGAGTTCCTTATCAAGTAACCTTGTTCCCTCCAGACAGATATGTCTTAGGGAGTTGACTTACTTCTTACAGATGGTCTCATATCTTTAGCAATAACTTTTAATACAATGTCCATTTATGTTCATTATTATTATTATTTTTTATATAAACTGAACTTGCCATGAACTCATCTTGGCTTCCTCAGCCATATAATATAACTTTGGTTCAGGCTGATCTTATTCTTAAAGACAATGAGATGAGCATTCATTTTGATCATAATGTCATTAGATAATATTGTATACGTATGAAAATGCACAACAATACGCACATGCCAATTTTCAGTTTTCTATTTCTGAACAATAGTTTTATTTATATATATTTTTCTCATTTCACTTCACCAACTTAATTCAGATTAACAAAACATTGAACCTAGGGCTGTAATGTAACAAAATACGAAAAAAGTCAAGAGGGTGAATACTTTTGCAAGGCACTGTGTATATATGTGTGTGTGTGTGTGTTGGTTTTTCTGTAAATTGGTTCCATCATGTAATTTCAATGTTATTTTTCTTACCACAGAAAAGAAAGATATTTTGCCACAATCGGGAGTTCAGGTTAATGGACACAGCAGCCTTCCGAACAAGCCAGCAGTGAAAGGGCGTCCTGGTCGTAAACCAAAGGTAGTTGTAAATAACGCAACCAGTAACAGTGACTCCAACAATGCAGTTCAAGTAGTACCCAAAAAAAGGGGCCGAAAACCAAAATACCCCAGGAATGATGATCAGTCACAAGTTGTACCCGTAAACCCGAATAGGCCTGTTGTATCACCAGATAAAACTATTAAAAAGCAACCTACTTCTTCCACTTACAACTCTCATGATGTGGCAGTAACTGTTAAGAGTGAAAATGAGGTACCAAAAAAAAAGAGAGGTCGAAAGCCAAAAGTAAAACCTGAGCTATTGGAGGCAACTGTTCCTCTTCCTTCTCTTCCTTCTCCTCCTCCTCCTCCTCCTCCTCCTCCTCCTCCTCTTCTTCCTCCTGCACCAACACAGACCAAGCCAGAGCAAGCCCCAAAACAAGAGACAACTAAAATACAAACAAGAAGTAAATGTAAAAAGCCTGAAGAGCCCACGGATGAAACGCCAGACACTTCAGAAGGACTGAATCATTCTGAACTCCAGATGAGAACTAGGAATCAGGGAAGA
This sequence comes from Bufo bufo, assembly GCF_905171765.1. Taxonomy (NCBI): domain Eukaryota; kingdom Metazoa; phylum Chordata; class Amphibia; order Anura; family Bufonidae; genus Bufo; species Bufo bufo. Next base: position 291,605,197 of record NC_053392.1, on the reverse strand, counting down.
AGAACAGCCTTTTACAATGAAGAAGACTCTGAGGAAGAGCAAAGACAACTGCTGTTTGAAGACACTTCTTTGACTTTTGGAACCTCAAGCAGAGGAAGGGTACGAAAATTAACAGAGAAAGCAAAGGCAAATTTAATAGGCTGGTAAATGTACTTTAGTGCAGCTTTACTGAAGTATATTGGCTTTTTTGCTGCTATAAAAAAAACTGAAAACTCTTCCAAGGGAAGGGGACATTTTCATAGGTGTTTCTTTTCTTATTTTAAATTTTTTTCTATTTATTGCCTCTGGATAAACTGTAAGCATTTCAGTATATGTAGTTCCGAGCCTCAGATCAGGCAGAACAAATCCCATCATAAATATATATATATATATACCAACTTGTAAATGCATTTTTGGATTCTGCACAAATGAAAGAAAAAAAAAAGAGCCTGCCAATACATATTGGATGTATGAGAGAATATTATTCTAGGCAAAATATAATGAATACAAAATAAGTGTTACCTTACACATGGGTAAACATTCTCCATTGTACCTTCAGGCCTTCTTTTGTGCATTATCCTGTACATGGGCAGTAAAAACATATATCTATATACTTATACCCGTATATATTGATATACTTTATATATCCACATTGGAAGATATTTCATTTGTGTCTAATTTTTCAGACCTCTATCTAGTACCAATCAGTAAATCAGATTAGTGTGCCAAAGACTGAGACTGAATGCAGTTAAAGCCTACAACTTCTGATTGTCAGAAATGCGCACAATCTCTGTATATAACAGACGTACAAAATAACTTGTATAATCCATTGAAGATGGTGTAAACTGTGCTCACTTCTGTTTTGGTACTTTTGTTAATAAGATGCAGGGCAAGGTGTCAGAGGATGTAATATCTTGAAAGTTAATTGGGGACAGTCTATATAAATGTGTGTAGATATATATATATTTTATATATTTTGGTGTTTTCCACCCGCTGGTAATGTCCAGCTAATGTGACTTTTAGAAGTACTGGTTTATTGGTATCCTCATGTTGCTTACTATTTTTTGTTTAACATGAAACCCAAATTGCAGTTTTATTGTACTGGCTATTCCTGTATGGGCAGGAGAAAGGAAGGAAGATCAAACCTTTAACAGACGAATAGGGGAGACTTTTTGCTCTAGCTTGGCAACCTATTGTGAGGATCAGTATCGTGAGCATTTTAGGGGTTCAGATTGGACTGCTTTGTCGGTAAATGGCCATATTTGTTTGAATGTTTTTCTCACCTGCAAAAATGTGTACATAATAAAACGTGTACATATGTGTATACAGGTACGTGTAATACAGCATTTTACACGTGACACATTTCTAATCCAAGTATCAGACTTTTACATGATTTTTTTTAGACACAAGTAGGATTAAAAACTAATTTTAAAAGGTCACTTTGTAGTTTGATTCTAAAGACTGGGTAGTTTGATTTTATAAAGTCAAGGCACACTGTTTTATTTTTGGTAATGCTTTTCCCTGCGTTCATACCACACTGACAAGTTCATAGGGTTTCAGCAAAATCTAATTTAATTTTGTGTGCCTTGTATTCCCCCCCCCTCTAAACAATGTATATTAAAAGGACTTCTATATTTTAACTAAATGTATTAAACTGTATGCTGTTGTCAAATAAGGAACACTCATTGTATGATTACATTGCAGCTTTAAACTGTTTATTGGAAATGATAGTTTGTTCTGTATGAAAGAGACAGACTGTTTAGTAAATGTTTTACAACTTTTCTGTCCTTTTTATTTTCTGTAAATCTATGCAAATATTCTATTCCACGTAAGCAACCTTCAATAAGATGAAAATACAGCACTCCCCAATTAAAATATCCTCTTTATTGACCGGAATGAGGAGGCAATACTGAGGCGACGGCCGCGTCACAATGACTGTGCTTCTACAGGCTGTCGCTTCAGTATTGCCTCCTCATTCCGGTGTATTTTATGGATTATTGACGTATCAATAAAGAGTGTATTTTAATTGGTGGGTGCTGCATTTTCATCTTTTTGAAGGCCGGATTCATTTACACCTGCATGATGGTCACCACCATATTTATTCATAACGTGGCCCCGACAAAGTCTCACAGAGCCCAGGAATTGCAGTTCACTGGTACAGGATAAGGTAGTGCAGAGAATATTTGCAAAATTAAATACCGAGGAACCCAATAGGACCATTCTAAGGAACAGTCTAAGAAAGGCGCAAGTAACGAATCGCACATTGTGGAATCAAAATACCTACCGCCCAAGTAAGAGACCCAGCATCCATATGGGAAGGAAGAAGAAAAGAAAAGTGCTACATCAGTAGGCAGCTTGTGCTAGTTCCAGGTGTGTCCGGGTTCCTTAAAGGGGTTGTTAACATCTATACACAGGATAAGTGTCTAATGGGGCCCTGACAGCTAGGATCCCTATTGATAAAACAAAAGAAAGGTCCTGTGTCCCGTATAAATTGACTTGTTGAGCATGTGAGCTGCTGCTTCAACACTATGGGATTAACTGAGAGATGGCTGACTGTTCCTACCAAGGGGATACAGGACCCACCTTCTCATCCTTGGTAGGGATCCCAGCGGTCAAAGCTCACCAGTCAAAAACTTAAAGGGGTCGGCCACTATATAGTGGGAAGTAGGGTAAAAAAAAGTTTCCTAATATACTTTATTAAAAAAAATCTGAATGGTAATGGGTTTATAGTGAGCCCCGCCCCCTCAGCATGCAGCCAGTTCGTCCATGGCTGCACGCAACATGGAGGAGCTATTAGAGAAAGCTTTCCTAATAAGAGCAGCGCATGCCCAGTCTGCCACTGGCGCGCTCCCGGCTTCGACTCGGTCTCTACAACCGGCTTATTCCTGTCAGAGTTCAGAGCGGGAAGCAAAGTAAGAGCGCGTCTGATCCCGACGAGTTCTTACTTTTCTTCCCACTCTGACAGGAATAAGCCGGTTGTAAAGACATTCGAAGCAGGGAGCGCTCCAGGTACAGACTGGGCATGCGTTGCTCTTATTAGGAAAAGCAGCGCATGTGCAGTTAAAATAAAGCCATGGACGAGCTTTCATTAAAGCTCCATGTTGCGTGCAGCCATGGACGAACTGGCTGCACGCTGAGGGGGCGGGGCTCATTATAAACCCATTACCATTCAGATTTTTTTTTAAATAAAGTATATTAGGAAACTTTTTTTTAACCCTACTTCCCACTATATAGTAGAAAGTACTTTATGTAGTGGCCAACCCCTTTTAGGGTCCATTCACACGTCCGTAATTTGGGTCCACATTCATTCTGCAATTTGCGGACCCATTCACTTTCAATGGGGCTGGAACAGATGCGAATCCGCAATTTTGTTCCTGAAAAAAATAGAACATGTCCTATTCTTGTCCGCAATTGCGGACCAGAAAAGGCATCTTCTATTATAGTGTCTGTGATGTGCGGTCCGCAAATTGCAGGTGTCCGTTTTAAGGACAGAGCAGGAGACCTAATGCGAACGCTTCAAGAACTAAATAAAATGTGTTAGGCCATCAGTGCACGTTTTCTGACATGAGCTAAATTGTCGCACTGAACTACTCCCAAGAGCTGCTCTAGAACTTAATGGGTTTTTGCCAACTTAGACTTTTATGGCAATCAAAGTATATGACATAAACGTTTAAAGGTTCGTTCCCATCTCAGACAATGGGGGCATATCGCACCACTGGGACCCACACCGTGAACAGAGCGGGGAAGGTGGTGGCAGTGGCCAATGCTCTCCGCATAGAAGTGAATGGTAGTGCACTATGCTCCGCTATTTTCAGTGGCCCTATAGAAATGAATGGAGGGTGGCTGTGCATGTGCAGTGTGCAGTGCACCATCCACAACTTTCAAGGGATTCGTTCACTATATAGTTGCGGGTCCCAGAGGCGATTTGCCCCCATTGTCTGAGATGGGAATACCCCTTTAATAGGTGACTTGTCCACTTCTTGGACTCCCTCCTATCTGAAGACTGAGGGTTTACTTTCACCTATTCACACTCTAGAAAGGGGGAGACCAGACATGCCTGTGTCTCTTTAAGACCATGTTAGCTGAATGAGGGCCTCCTGAAGGGTGGGAGAGAGCCTGGTAAAGGTCTATAAGAAAAGGTTAGTTGCATAAGGGACCATAACAGGTCAGAGTGAAAAAGAATGTCTGTCGTTTGCTGTTGTATAGCCTCTTCTATTTTTATTTTTCATAGACAAGTTATTGTAACCCTGAGCCTGTTTATTGAGCATACATAGAATCTCAACCACTAAGCTATAACGAAATGTTATTTTTCTGAAGGCATCTATTTTGGGCCCATGTTCATATGTGCCTGAATTGTTGAGAAAATGGTTTTAATATATGCAAATGAGTCCCTAGGAGCAACGGGGGCGTTGCCATTACACCTAGAGGCTCATCTCTCTCTGCAACCATCTCACCTTCTCCACTTTGACAGAACCAGGCATAATGAAATTTATATTGCCTGCCCCTGTCAATCAAAGTGCAATGCCCCCGTTGCTCCTAGAGGCTCATTTGCATGTGTTAAACCCTTCACTTTTTCTCAGCAATACAGGCACATAATAATGACCAACACAGATGCCTTCAGCTGCCAAGCGCACGTAACAGGTCAGCCAGTGTCATAGGTACAAATCTGCTGCCAGATGTCCTTTAACCGCCTCCAGCCCGCCTAACGCAGGATTGCGTTCCGGAGGCGGTCGATTCATTCCTCCTGGACGAGCCGATGCGTCATCTCGCGAGACGCGAGATTACGCGCATAGCCGGCGCGCGCATGCGCAGTGCGGGCCGGCAAAAGTTAAAGGATGAGTTCGTCACCAGCCTGCCAGCCAATGATCATCGCTGGCAGGCTGGTGATTTTCAAAAAATCAAATCAGAAGCCATATAACACATTATATTTATAAATATAATGTGTTAAATGGCTTCTGTGCTCTCTGTTGGTTCCAGCAGAGAGCACACATCACTGAAAGTACACAAGACATTTAACCCCTTGATCACCCGCCAATCACTAGTGAAAGGGAAAAATGTGATCAGTGTAAACTGTGACTTTTTTTTTCACCAGTATTGACTGTTAGGTTTTAGGTTAGTTTAGGCCCCTTTGGTAGGTAGTTAGCGTCAGTTAGCGCCCAGCCCACTGCACCGCAGTCACTGATTCGCTGATTAGCGTATCGCTAATCAGCATTGGTACTTTTATAGTATCTGTAAGTGATCAGAACTGATCAGTCAGATCTATAATAGTATCACCTTAGCTCACCCTCCACCCAAAACGTTTTTTTTTTTTTTTAGCATGTTTTGGGTGGAGATCTGATCGGCACTGGGGGGTTTTTGAGCTGTTCTTGACTGCGGAGCTCTTGGACTTAGTCGTGGCAGAAACAAATCGGTATGCCACTCAATTTATAGCCGCCAACCCGGGAAGCGTTTGTGCCCAGTCTTTCCGGTGGAAACCCGTCTAAGTTTCCGAATTTTAAAACTTTTCTGGGCCTTCTCAACATGGGCCTGACAAAAAAGCATGAATTGCGGTCATATTGGTCCACGAACCCAATTCATCACATGCCCATGTTCTCTGCTGCCATGTCCAGGACGCGATTTGAGACCATCCTGCGTTTCCTGCACTTTAGTGACAACAGCACCTCTCGTCCCAGAGGCCACCCAGCTTTTGACCGGCTCCACAAAATTCGGCCCCTCATAGAGCACCTTAACACCAAATTTGAAGATTTGTATACCCCTGAGCAAAACATCTGCATAGACGAGTCCCTTATACATTTTACCGGGCGCCTTGGCTTCAAACAATACATCCCAAGCAAGCGTGCCCGGTATGGGGTCAAATTGCATAAGCTCTGTGAAAGGGCCACAGGCTATACGCACAAATTTCGAGTCTGAGGGTAAAGATCAGACCCTGGAGTCGGTCGGTTACCCTGACTACCTGGGAAGACAGTCTGGGACTTGGTGTCACCCTTATTTGGCAAGGGGTACCATCTTTATGTGGACAATTTCTACACAAGTGTGCCCCTCTTCAGGCATTTGTTTTTAGAACAGATTGGCTGCTGTGGCACCGCGTGACCTAGTCGCCAGGGCTTCCCCCAATGGCTCGTTACCACCCATCTTGCAAGGGGGGGAGAGGGCTGCCTTGTGTAACGAAGAACTGCTCGCGGTGAAATGGAGAGACAAGCGTGACGTTTACATGCTCTCCTCCATTCACGCAGACACGACAATACAAATAGAACGAGCAACCAGTGTCATTGAAAAGCCCCTCTCGGTCCACGACTATAATTTGCTCATGGGAGGGGTGGACTTCAATGACCCAATGTTGGCTCCTTATTTAGTGTCCCGCCGCACCAGACGCTGCTATAAGAAGGTGTCTGTATATTTAATTCAATTGGCTATGTACAATAGTTTTGTTCTCTACAGTAAGGCTGGGAGAACAGGATCCTTCCTCAAATTTCAGGAAGAGATCATCGAGAACCTCCTGTATCCAGGAGGTTCCGTGGCCCCATCCACCAGTGTAGTGAGCCGTCTACACAAGCGATATTTCCCCAATGTCGTTGCTGGTACCTCAACCCAAGCGCCACCCCGAAAAAGATGTTGTGTCTGTAGCAGGAGTGGAATAAGGCGTGACACCCGCTATTTCTGTCCTGACTGCCCTGCCTTATGCTTAGGGGAGTGTTTCCGGAAGTACCACACACAGGTACACTATTAGCATAGGGATTGCGTGACACAGGACAGGCACACAGGGGTCTTAGGGCCCTTTCACTCACAGCTGCTGCAAACCTCTCCTTTCACCTGGGACAAAGTGCATAATGTACTTCGTCACATCTCTGGGTGATTTGCGCTTTGCACATTGTCCCATGGGGAAGGAGAGGTTTGTTCTATAAAGGTAAAAAAAAATAAAAAAAAAATCACAGGTAAGCAAAAAAGTTAATGTTCCAAAAGTTCAATAAAGTTTATAAAAGTTAATGAAATGTTATATAAAGTTAATGTTAATAAATTGATTGCGTTGCAGCCTTTTTTTTTTTTACCTTCTAGGTGGACTAACCGAACCAGCTGCAGCACTGATGTGCATTCTGACAGAAGCATTGCGCTGCTGTCAGATTACACAAAAGTCTGTGTATGCGGCGCTGCAAGACGAGATTTCTCCTCTGCAGTAAAAAAGATACGTTTGCCGAGGCTTATGAGCTGAGGGGCGGTGTTCATATGCTTTGGCAAACACTTTGTATATAAAAAAAATAATAATCCCGGCAATGATTTATTCATCCACATCGATTGATGTGAATGGAGAAATCGGGTTTGCCAGGGCATACGGGCTGAGTGGGTTTGGATGTTGGGCGGAGCTCCTATGTCCTGGCAGACGCCTTTCCCCTCTTTTTTTTTTTTGGCAGAGATTTTTTCATCCACATTGATTGATGCGAATGAAGAAATCTGTGCCGTTCATTTTTTCTTTCAGCCCAGAGGCTGAACGGAAAAAATAATCTCATTACCCGTATGCTCAATATAAGGAGAATAGCAGAAACTCCTAATGCTGGCCATACATGTAATGATTGCGGAGACCCTCAAATGCCAGGGCAGTACAAACACCCCACAATTGACCCCATTTTGGAAAGAAGACACCCCAAGGTATTCGCTGAGGGGCATATTGAGTCCATGAAAGATTGAACTTTTTGTCCCAAGTTAGCGGAAAGGGAGACTTTGTGAGAAAAAAAAGAAATAAAAAATTTCCGCTAACTTGTGCCAAAAAAAAAATCTTCTATGAACTCGCCATGCCCCTCACGGAATACCTTGGGGTGTCTTCTTTCCAAAATGGGGTCACATGTGGGGTATTTCTACTGCCCTGGCATTTTAGGGGCCCTAAAGCGTGAGAAGAAGTCTGGAATCCAAATGTCTAAAAATGCCCTCCTAAAAGATACTCATTGGAATTTGGGCCCCTTCGCGCACCTAGGCTGCAAAAAAGTGTCACATGTGGCATCGCCGTACTCGGGAGAAGTTGGGCAATGTGTTTTGGGGTGTCTTTTTACATATACCCATGCTGGGTGATAGAAATATCTCTCTAAAATGACAACTTTGTATAAAAAAAAAATGGGAAAAGTTGTCTTTTTTACAGAGATATTTCTCTCACCCAGCATGGGTATATGTAAAAATACACCCCAAAACACATTGCCCTACTACTTCTGAGTACGGCGATACCACATGTGTGACACTTTTTTGCAGTCTAGGTGCGCAAAGGGGCCTAAATTCCAAAGAGTATCTTTACGATTTCACAGGGCATTTTTTACGCATTTGGATTCCAGACTTCTCACGCTTTAGTGCCCCTAAAATGCAAGAGCAGTATAAATACCCCACAAGTGACCCCATTTTGGAAAGAAGACACCCCAAGGTATTCCATGAGGGGTATGGTGAGTTCATGTAAAATTAAATTTTTTTGTCACAAGTTAGTGGAATATGAGACTTTGTAAGGAAAAAAAAAAATTTTCCGCTAACTTGTGACAAAATAAAAACTTCCATGAACTCACTATGCCCATCAGCAAATACCTTAGGGTGTCTACTTTCCAAAATGGGGTCATTTGTGGGGTGTTTCTACTGTCTGGGCATTGTAGAACCTCAGGAAACATGACAGGTGCTCAGAAAGTCAGAGCTGCTTCAAAATGCGGAAATTCACATTTTTGTACCATAGTTTGTAAACGCTATAACTTTTGCGCAAACCAATAAATATACACTTATTGCATTTTTTTTTATCAAAGACATGTAGAACAATAAATTTAGAGAAAAATGTATATAGAAATGTAGTTTTATTTGAAAAATTTTACAACTGAAAGTGAAAAATGTCTTTTTTGTAAAAATTTCGATTAATAACAAAAAAAGTAAAAATGTCAGCAGCAATGAAATACCACCAAATGAAAGCTCTATTAGTGAGAAGAAAAGGAGGTAAAATTCATTTGGGTGGTAAGTTGTATGACCGCGCAATAAACCGTGAAAGTAGTGTAGTGCAGAATTGTAAAAAATGGTCTGGTCATTAACCACCTCAGCCCCCAGTGCTTAAACACCCTGAAAGACCAGGCCACTTTTTACACTTCTGACCTACACTACTTTCACCATTTATTGCTCGGTCATGCAACTTACCACCCAAATGAATTTTACCTCCTTTTCTTCTCACTAATAGAGCTTTCATTTGGTGGTATTTCATTGCTGCTGACATTTTTACTTTTTTTGTTATTAATCGAAATTTAACGATTTTTTTGCAAAAAAATGACATTTTTCACTTTCAGTTGTAAAATTTTGCAAAAAAAAACGACATCCATATAGAAATTTTGCTCTAAATTTATAGTTCTACATGTCTTTGATAAAAAAAAAATGTTTGGGTAAAAAAAAAATGGTTTGGGTAAAAGTTATAGCGTTTACAAACTATGGTACAAAAATGTGAATTTCCGCTTTTTGAAGCAGCTCTGACTTTCTGAGCACCTGTCATGTTTCCTGAGGTTCTATAATGCCCAGACAGTACAAACACCCCACAAATGACCCCATTTCTGAAAGTACACACACTAAGGTATTCACTGATGGGCATAGTGAGTTCATAGAACTTTTTATTTTTTGTCACAAGTTAGCGGAAAATTATGATTTTTTTTTTTTTTTTTTTTTTTCTTACAAAGTCTCATATTCCACTAACTTGTGACAAAAAATAAAAAGTTCTATGAACTCACTATGCCCATCAGCGAATACCTTGGGGTCTCTTCTTTCCAAAATGGGGTCACTTGTGGGGAAGTTATACTGCCCTGGCATTCTAGGGGCCCAAATGTGTGGTAAGGAGTTTGAAATCAAATTCTGTAAAAAATGACCAGTGAAATCCGAAAGGTGCTCTTTGGAATATGGGCCCCTTTGCCCACCTAGGCTGCAAAAAAGTGTCACACATCTGGTATCTCCGTACTCAGGAGAAGGTGGGGAATGTGTTTTGGGGTGTCATTTTATATATACCCATGCTGGGTGAGAGAAATATCTTGGCAAAAGACAACTTTTCCCATTTTTTTATACAAAGTTGTCATTTGACCAAGATATTTATCTCACCCAGCATGGGTATATGTAAAAAGACACCCCAAAACACATTCCTCAACTTCTCCTGAGTACGGGGATACCAGATGTGTGACACTTTTTTGCAGCCTAGGTGGGCAAAGGGGCCCATATTCCAAAGAGCACCTTTCGGATTTCACTCCTCATTTTTTCCTGAATTTGATTTCAAACTCCTTACCACACATTTGGGCCCCTAGAATACCAGGGCAGTATAACTACCCCACAAGTGACCCCATTTTGGAAAGAAGACACCCCAAGGTATTCCGTGAGGGGCATGGCGAGTTCCTAGAATTTTTTATTTTTTGTCACAAGTTAGTGGAAAATGATGATTTTTTTTTTTATTTTTTTTTTTCATACAAAGTCTCATATTCCACAAACTTGTGACAAAAAATAAAAACTTCCATGAACTCACTATGCCCATCAGCGAATACCTTGGGGTCTCTTCTTTCCAAAATGGGGTCACTTGTGGGGTAGTTATACTGCCCTGGCATTCTAGGGGCCCAAATGTGTGGTAAGTAGGTAAATGACCTGTGAAATCCGAAAGGTGCTCTTTGGAATGTGGGCCCCTTTGCCCACCTAGGCTGCAAAAAAGTGTCACACATCTGGTATCTCTGTATTCAGGAGAAGTTGAGGAATGTGTTTTGGGGTGTCTTTTTACATATACCCATGCTGGGTGAGATAAATATCTTGGTCAAATGCCAACTTTGTATAAAAAAATGGGAAAAGTTGTCTTTTGCCAAGATATTTCTCTCACCCAGCATGGGTATATGTAAAATGACACCCCAAAACACATTCCCCAACTTCTCCCGATTACGGAGATACCAGATGTGTGACACTTTTTTGCAGCCTAGGTGGGCAAAGGGGCCCATATTCAAAAGAGCACCTTTCGGATTTCACAGGTCATTTTTTACAGAATTTGATTTCAAACTCCTTACCACACATTTGGGCCCCTAGAATGCCAGGGCAGTATAACTACCCCACAAGTGACCCCATTTTGGAAAGAAGAGACCCCAAGGTATTCGCTGATGGGCATAGTGAGTTCATGGAACTTTTTATTTTTTGTCACAAGTTAGTGGAATATGAGACTTTGTATGAAAAAAAAAAAAAAAAAAAATCATCATTTTCCACTAACTTGTGACAAAAAATAAAAAATTCTAGGAACTCGCCATGCCCCTCACGGAATACCTTGGGGTGTCTTCTTTCCAAAATGGGGTCACTTGTGGGGTAGTTATACTGCCCTGGCATTTTCCAGGGGCCCTAATGTGTGGTAAGTAGGTAAATGACCTGTGAAATCCTAAAGGTGCTCTTTGGAATATGGGCCCCTTTGCCCACCTAGGCTGCAAAAAAGTGTCACACATGTGGTATCGCCGTATTCAGGAGAAGTTGGGGAATGTGTTTTGGGGTGTCATTTTACATATACCCATGCTGGGTGAGAGAAATATCTTGGCAAAAGACAACTTTTCCCATTTTTTTATACAAAGTTGGCATTTGACCAAGATATTTCTCTCACCCAGCATGGGTATATGTAAAATGACACCCCAAAACACATTCCCCAACTTCTCCTGAGTACGGCGATACCAGATGTGTGACACTTTTTTGCAGCCTAGATGCGCAAAGGTGCCCAAATTCCTTTTAGGAGGGCATTTTTAGACATTTGGATACCAGACTTCTTCTCACGCTTTGGGGCCCCTAGAATGCCAGGGCAGTATAAATACCCCACATGTGACCCCATTTTGGAAAGAAGACACCCCAAGGTATTCAATGAGGGGCATGGCGAGTTCATAGAAATTTTTTTTTTTTGGCACAAGTTAGCGGAAATTGATATTTTTAATTTTTTTCTCACAAAGTCTCCCGTTCCGCTAACTTGGGACAAAAATTTCAATCTTTCATGGACTCAATATGCCCCTCACGGAATACCTGGGGGTGTCTTCTTTCCGAAATGGGGTCACATGTGGGGTATTTATACTGCCCTGGCATTCTAGGGGCCCTAAAGCGTGAGAAGAAGTCTGGAATATAAATGTCTAAAAAATTTTACGCATTTGGATTCCGTGAGGGGTATGGTGAGTTCATGTGAGATTTTATTTTTTGACACAAGTTAGTGGAATATGAGACTTTGTAAGAAAAAAAAAAAAAATTCTGCTAACTTGGGCCAAAAAAATATCTGAATGGAGCCTTACAGAGGGGTGATCAATGACAGGGGGGTGATCAATGACAGGGGGGTGATCAATGACAGGGGGGGTGATCAATGACAGGGGGGGTGATCAATGACAGGGGGGTTGATCAATGACAGGGGGGTGATCAGGGAGTCTATATGGGGTGATCACCACAGTCATTGATCACGCCCCTGTAAGGCTTCATTCAGACGTCCGGATGCGTTTTGCGGATCCGATCCATCTATCAGTGCATCCGTAAAAATCATGCGGACATCTGAATGGAGCTTTACAGGGGGGTAATCAATGACAGGGGGGTGATCAGGGAGTCTATATGGGGTGATCACCACAGTCATTGATCACTCCCCTGTAAGGCTTCATTCAGACGTCCGGATGCGTTTTGCGGATCCGATCCATCTATCAGTGGATCCGTAAAAATCATGCGGACATCTGAATGGAGCTTTACAGGGGGGTGATCAATGACAGGGGGGTGATCAGGGAGTCTATATGGGGTGATCACCACAGTCATTGATCATGCCCCTGTAAGGCTTCATTCAGACGTCCGGATGCGTTTTGCGGATCGGATCCATCTATCAGTGCATCCGTAAAAATCATGCGGACATCTGAATGGAGCTTTACAGGGGGGTGATCAATGACAGGGGGGTGATCAGGGAGTCTATATGGGGTGATCACCACAGTCATTGATCACGCCCCTGTAAGGCTTCATTCAGACGTCCGGATGCGTTTTGCGGATCGGATCCATCTATCAGTGCATCCGTAAAAATCATGCGGACATCTGAATGGAGCTTTACAGGGGGGTGATCAGGGAGTCTATATGGGGTGATCACCACAGTCATTGATCACGCCCCTGTAAGGCTTGATTCAGACGTCCGGATGCGTTTTGCGGATCGGATCCATCTATCAGTGCATCCGTAAAAATCATGCGGACATCTGAATGGAGCTTTACAGGGGGTTGATCAATGACAGGGGTGTAATCAATGACAGGGGGGTGATCAGGGAGTCTATATGGGGTGATCACCACAGTCATTGATCACGCCCCTGTAAGGCTTCATTCAGACGTCCGGATGCGTTTTGCGGATCGGATCCATCTATCAGTGCATCCGTAAAAATCATGCGGACATCTGAATGGAGCTTTACAGGGGGTTGATCAATGACAGGGGTGTAATCAATGACAGGGGGGGTGATCAGGGAGTCTATATGGGGTGATAACCACAGTCATTGATCACGCCCCTGTAAGGCTTCATTCAGACGTCCGGATGCGTTTTGCGGATCCGATCCATCTATCAGTGGATCCGTAAAAATCATGCGGACGTCTGAATGGAGCTTTACAGGGGGGTAATCAATGACAGGGGGGTGATCAATGACAGGGGGGTGATCAGGGAGTCTATATGGGGTGATCAGGGGTGATCAGGGGCTAATAAGGGGTTAATAAGTGACGGGGGGGGGTGTAGTGTAGTGTAGTGGTGCTTGGTGGGACTTTACTGAGCTACCTGTGTCCTCTGGTGGTCGATCCAAACAAAGGGGACCACCAGAGGACCAGGTAGCAGGTATATTAGACGCTGTTATCAAAACAGCGTCTAATATACCTGTTAGGGGTTAAAAAAAACACATCTCCAGCCTGCCAGCGAACGATCGCCGCTGGCAGGCTGGAGATCAACTCTCTTACCTTCCGTTCCTGTGAGCGCGCGCGCCTGTGTGCGCGCGTTCACAGGAAATCTCGCCCATCGCGAGATGACGCATATATGCGTGACTCTGCGCAGGGCTGCCACCTCCGGAACGCGATCCTGCGTTAGGCGGTCCGGAGGTGGTTAAGGGGGTTTAAGCTAGGGGAGCTGAGGTGGTTAAAGAGGACCTCTTACTAGAATAAAAAAATCTAAACTAAGCATACAGACTTATTATCCCTGGACGCTGCTCCGGTATCTTCATATTTTCGGCTCAACTGGGTGGAGCCTGCCGGCGTCTCCTCCCAGGCTGGAGTGCTGGCCAATCACAGCGCTCAGCTCATAGCCTAAGAGAAAAAAAACAACTCTCAGGCTATGAGCTGAGCGCTGCGATTGGCCAGCGCTACAGCCTGGGAGAAGGAGACGCCAGCAGGCTCCACCCAGTTGAGCCGAAAATATGAATATACAGGAGCCTATACTGGGAGAACGGAGCGGCGCCCAGGGATAATAGTAAGTGCAGGGAGATCCCTGGGTGCTGCTCTCCATGTCAGCAGACTTAGTTTTGATTTTTTTATTCTAGTGAAAGGTTTTCTTTAAGCAAAAGTCACTGTTCACACTACGCTTCTAAAATTTGTCAGGTATAAAAAAAAACAACAAATACAAAGAAAATATATACATTTTATTATATAAAATCTGAATACAGTAATATGAAATCAGAAAAATACATGCACTATATAATCTTATAACAGTATTTAACAGCTCTTTTTATTTCGTTCTTTTCCCTTAATTTCAAATGTTGCAGATACTTTTGATGCTGCATAAACTGTAGCCCTCTTTATTTTATGTTGAATGGAAGAAGACGCACAGTCCTCTTGATCCTCCCATTCTTTCATTTCCTCTTCTTTGATGATGATTGCTTTTCCAAGAGACTGGCCTACAAGCCGACAAACATCCTGGGCCTTGCGTCGTGCGTTACTTACTGCATTGAGACACACTTGCCGCCTGGAAAATATTGCACAGCTGTAATTATCTGCATATTACATGCTATGTTCTGCTAGCAACAAATACACATTGACCAAAAAAAAAAATAATTATATATATATATATATATATATATATATATATATATATATATATATACAGTACAGACCAAAAGTTTGGACACACCTTCTCAAAGAGTTTTTTCTTTATTTTCATGACTATGAAGGCATCAAAACTATGAATTAACACATGTGGAAATATATACATAACAAGCAAGTGTGAAACAACTGAAAATATGTCATATTCTAGGTTCTTCAAAGTAGCCACCTTTTGCTTTGATTACTGCTTTGCACACTCTTGGCATTCTCTTGATGAGCTTCAAGAGGTAGTCCCTTGAAATGGTCTTCCAACAGTCTTGAAGGAGTTCCCAGAGATGCTTAGCACTTGTTGGCCCTTTTGCTTTCACTCTGCGGTCTAGCTCACCCCAAACCATCTCGATTGGGTTCAGGTCCGGTGACTGTGGAGGCCAGGTCATCTGGCGCAGCACCCCATCACTCTCCTTCATGGTCAAATAGCCCTTACTTTCAAAGTTTTCCCAATTTTTCGGCTGACTGACTGACCTTCATTTCTTAAAGTAATGATGGCCACTCGTTTTTCTTTACTTAGCTGCTTTTTTCTTGCCATAATACAAATTCTAACAGTCTATTCAGTAGGACTATCAGCTGTGTATCCACCTGACTTCTCCTCAACGCAACTGATGGTCCCGACCCCATTTATAAGGCAAGAAATCCCACTTATTAAACCTGACAGGGCACACCTGTGAAGTGAAAACCATTTCAGGGGACTACCTCTTGAAGCTCATCAAGAGAATGCCAAGAGTGTGCAAAGCAGTAATCAAAGCAAAGGGTGGCTACTTTGAAGAACCTAGAATATGACATATTTTCAGTTGTTTCACACTTGTTTGTTATGTATATAATTCCACATGTGTTAATTCATAGTTTTGATGCCTTCAGTGTGAATCTACAATTTTCAGTCATGAAAATAAAGAAAACTCTTTGAATGAGAAGGTGTGTCCAAACTTTTGGTCTGTACTGTATATGTGTGTATATATATATATATATGTGTGTGTATGTATAATATATATATATATATATATATATATATATATATATATATCACCAAGAAAAATTAGATGCGGCGGGGCATGCGGGTTCTGTATGGTACTCTCACAGATGTTGCACCCTCGTGGTAGCTGAAGTTGGTTTCCCAGCTGGTCCCCATAAATGCTTGACTTGGCACTAAGGCCTCTTTCACACAACTTTTTTTTTTTTTTTTTTTTATGTTTTCCGTTTACGGGCAGTTTTTTGCGTTCCATATACGGAACCATTAATTTCAATGGGTCGACTTAAAAAAAAAAAAAAAAAAGGAATGTACTCCATATGCATTCAGTTTCCGTTTTTCTAATCAAAGATAGAACATGTCCTATTATTGCCTGCAAATCAAGTTCTGTGGCTCCATTCAAGTCGATAGGTCCGCAAAAAAAAACGGAACACATATGGAAATTCATCCGTATCCGTTCAGTTTTTGCAGAACCATCCATTGAAAATGTTATGCCCAGCCCAATTTTTTCTATGTAATTACTGTATACGCCATAAGGAAAAACTAGACAAACAAAAAACGGACCACAAAACACTGAAGAAGCCATACAGTCGTGTGAAAGAGGCCTAAGTGTGGGGATGGGTCAGGCCAAGGAAGTGTTGTAATCTGGTGGAAACCTCCCTGTGAAACCCTTGCTGTGCGTGGGTGTTATCCTGCGGAAAAAATGCCAGTTGGAAGCCCTGCCATGAGCAGCAACACATGGCCGCAGGATGTCCTGCTCATATCGCCGAGCTGGTAGTGTCCCGCGTAGCACTACTAGGCATGACTGTCGTATGGGATGGCTCCCCAGACCATCACACACAGCAAAGGCAGAACTGAAGTTCTCACCACGCGGCCTCCATACTCAAATCTGACTGTTGTGGGATCCCAAACAAAACCTGGATTTGTCGCTTAAGACAATATGGTTCCAGTCTGTGCAGGTTTCTTGTTCAATGATGCCACTGCAGATGAAGGCGATGGTGGCTAGCTGTTAATAGCAGGACACATAATGGGTGCTGTAACACCAAATTTCCTTCTGGAAATGGTGCTGGCAGAGATGGTGGTGTAATGAAGGTGGCATCTGTGTCTGAATGGTGGACAACGAAACTATAGGAGTTGATCAAACAATCCTCTCTACTGGTGGTTTATATGGGCTGGCCGGAGCCTGTTTGTCCTCCCCTAACCACTACTCCTAACATCTAGGTCAGAATGGCAGGTAATGCATCAAAATGACCATCCTGCTTCTCTCAGTCCTATGATGTGCCTTCTGTCAAAGTCTGAGAGCCTTTTTCCCGCCCTCCTGTGGCAAGGCCCAGTAGGTGATCAGACCACACTGTAGTCATTTACAGATCTGTCTGAGACATAACTGCAGGCCATGAACATGTTCACACATTGATTTGTTGCTTTAAATACCTTAACTGTTCCATGTTCTCAGGAGAGTGGTAAAACTGGGGTGAAGAAATCCAGACTGAACTGTCTAGTTTTTCTACAAGAATGTTGCAAATATTCTGCAGCTTTTCAAAATCCTCAAAAACTACACAGACCTAAAACAAAAAGAACAAAACAAGTTCATAGTTTAAAAAAGAATGGCTGAATATAAAAACCTAATAACGGCGATACTGAAGCTACACCTCTGTGCCACCGTCCTAGTGCACTGGAGCGGGAGAAGATTTCCAAATATTTGCTTTATATTAATAGGATTTTTTTTTAAAAAGACATAAAAAGGTAAGCAAATTTCCCAAGCCTATGATTGATTATTAAACTAGAAAAGACGGCTGGCACTCGCTACGTGGTTGCACATCAAACAACAGTTTATTAATAATTACCCGCTAGTTCAATCATATACATTAGCAGAAATATATACACTTTAACGTTAAAATACCTATGTTAAAAGAACCCCTAAAAAATAAATAATAAAAATTCAATGGCACTGGACTGATAGTGTCATGAACCGCACCAAAATGAAGTTGTTTGAGACAGTATAATGTTTCTTTGCCAATTGGCAATAAGTGTCCAATCCGGTGTACTGTCTCTTTAATTGAGGAAATATAGCCAAGTCCGCAAGTTGTTTTAGTTGTTGGGGGATATCAACTCCCTCTCTAGATTTATCATCAATAATTCTTGTATTGCTGGATATTGCAGCCTTCAGTAGTTGGATATATGGTAAATTCACATAGAAATAATATCTTACCAACATACACGCCACTCTGGCCGTCTGATTCAGACGGCCAGAGTGGCGTGTATGTTGGTAAGATATTATTTCTATGTGAATTTACCATATATCCAACTACTGAAGGCTGCAATATCCAGCAATACAAGAATTATTGATGATAAATCTAGAGAGGGAGTTGATATCCCCCAACAACTAAAACAACTTGCGGACTTGGCTATATTTCCTCAATTAAAGAGACAGTACACCGGATTGGACACTTATTGCCAATTGGCAAAGAAACATTATACTGTCTCAAACAACTTCATTTTGGTGCGGTTCATGACACTATCAGTCCAGTGCCATTGAATTTTTATTATTTATTTTTTAGGGGTTCTTTTAACACAGGTATTTTAACGTTAAAGTGTATATATTTCTGCTAATGTATATGATTGAACTAGCGGGTAATTATTAATAAACTGTTGTTTGATGTGCAACCACGTAGCGAGTGCCAGCCGTCTTTTCTAGTTTATGCATATTTCTTGTACTGACTGAGTGAGCAGTCCATCGGCTAGAGCACCCCTACCATACTGAGGAGGGTGGTGAGCTATCCACATATTTTCTATATTTCTATGATTGATTATTCTTTGTCTATGTGGGATGGGCAAAAAGGAGCAATGACATTGATTGTCCCTAGTAATACGTTTATAACAGATCTAGAGCGGCAGCAAGCATGCACATTCTACATTCATAGTCCTTCGGACTACCCCCGTTCTAGCGCTAAGTTGGGGGTCCCATTTATCCTGTGGACTTTGTAAAAAGACCCCTGTGTATTGTGTTCCTATATCCAATAACCACTGTATGACGACTCTTGCTTCATGGAGATTTACGCTTCTCTAGTCTAAGGGCACCTGCAGCATATCCGCAACCTCTAAAGCCTCATTCACACGTCGGTGTTCTCCGCGGACAGCACACGCCCCCATTCATTTTAATGTGTGTATTCACACATCAGTGTTTTAGCACAGTCCGTGGGTCGGTGTTTTTAGCACAGATGCATGCCCTATGCCCCCATGTCCGTGTTCACAGATCCATCACAACCTATGGGTTTGTGAAAACCATGGATGCAACACAAATGCCATCCGTGTTTCACGGATCATTAGGAAGAGCTGCTTTGAAAAGGATGACCGCAAAAAGCGGACAAATGGATCCATCACGGACATCTTCACGGAGGCATCACTGAGCACGGACACGTGAATGATTTTTTTTTTGTATGTGGATTTGATGCAGTTTTGCCGCAAATCTCGCCCCTTCCATTGAAAAGGGTGAAATCCAAAGCTAAAACCACAAACATAATTGACAGGCTGCAGATTTTGAAATCCAAATGGAGAAAGTGTTCATGAGATTTGTGTCATCTCGTACACTTTGCTGGTCCTGTAATACGCTGCGGTCTTTCCGCAATGTGTGCAGGTGGCCTAAGGCTTTATTCACATCTGTTCTGGAGGCTCTGGCAGGAACCTCTGTTGTAGATTCTGCCACCTTCAATGGGGAAAAAAATAATCCTGCATGCAGAGTTATTTTTACAGTTAACAGGACACCTCGGAAAAACACATCATACGTTAATTGGTATCTGTCGGAGAACGGATCCGCCATGTAACAGATGCCTACAATTGGCCAGACACAAGCGGTCAGTCAAGGCAAATATCAGATTGTAAGGATCACATCTTTAGGATGTTTGACAATAAATCCATCAAACCGGCCATGGCTTTAAGAATGGAAGCCATGATGCAAATGTGAACATAGTGTAAAGGAACAAACAAATTTGGCACATTTTGCACTGATGCACTTTACACTACGACTGGTGTATGCAATTCCAGTCTTAGTATATCTTCCCCAAAGTCCCTTTAGGCAGGGACTACACAGGGACCTTGGCCGTGGCACTTGTCACTCGATCAGTGATTGCTGTGTAGGGTTGCCAGATTTTTTGTGATTCTGGGGGCATGGCGACTTGTAGGTCACACTGTGACCCCTTTCACTTGAATGGCTGCAGTGCTACACAGCGAACAATGGTTGAGCGGTGAGAGTCGCAGCAAAGATCTCCATGTAGCCTCAGCCTAAGGGCTGTTTCACACGAGCGGATGCCGTGCGTGGCATCCGCTCCGTGAAAGAGTGCCAAGACCCGATGCAGACTGCAGAGGCATGGAGCATTAACATGACTGATAACGCTCCGTGCCTCTCTGTGATCTCTTTACTACGAAATCACAGTGACAACTTTATCTCACTGTGATTTCGTAGTAAAGAGATCACAGAGAGGCACGGAGCGTTATCAGTCATGTTAATGCTCCGTGCCTCTGCAGTCTGCATCGGGTCTTGGCACTCTTTCACGGAGCGGATGCCACGCACGGCATCCGCTCGTGTGAAACAGCCCTAAGGCCTCTTGCACACAAACGTGTGCGCCCCGTGGCCGTGCTGCAGCCCGCAAATTGCAGGCCACAATGCATGAACACCAACCGTGGGGCAGCGGATCGCGGACCCATTCACTTTAATGGGTCCGCGTTCCGCAAAAAGATAGGACATGTTCTATCTTTTTGCGGAATTGAAGTACGGGACGGAAGCACTCGGTAGTGCTATCCGTAGGGTTCCGTTCCACATCTCCGGATTTGCGGACCCATTCAAGTCAATGGGTCCGCATCCGTGATGCGGAATGCCCACGGAACAGCGCCCGTGTATTGCGGATCTGCAAATGCGGTCCGCAATACGGCCACGGAGCCCACGCATTTGTGTGAAAGAGGCCTAAAAATGGACCACAGATGATTTTCCTAAAAGGAGATGGGGTTCAGCGTTCATACCTCAGCATCCATCTGATATGCGTTGGCCTTCCGTTCAATTTCCTTAGAAACAGTAATATTTTCATCCTAAAGATAAGAAAAAATAGCCGCAGTTTACAGAGACGCTATCATGCATGTAAGTGATCTTCTAGACTTCACACAGGGAAAGATGATTTCTGTAAGAAATATTTGCAGATTTTCTGTAATAAAATCTACCACATGACAAAGCCCCCCTAGCGCTGATTCACATGACTGTGTTTAGTCCAGGAAAGACTCCCCTGAACTAACTGCGTCCTTTATGATACAGTCAGTCTCTATCGGGTCTATTGTATGATAGTCAGTTCAATTCAGGGAAGCGGTGGTCGGTCCGGCTTGTGTTTCTTGGACTGAGTGCGGTCGTGTGAATCAGACTTTAGGGTATATGCAAATGTTACGTATTATGTCCGCATTTTTCTGTGGAAAATCCACAGCGTAATAAAGTACTAGCTAAATGGATAAAATTATCAAAATCTCATGTGCTGGGTGTGGAAACTGACCTGTGGTGCAGATTTTGAAATCCGCAGCTTGTGTGGATTTCTGGGAGATCTGGGGTAAATCCACATAAACGACACTGCTGTGTGCACAAACCCTCAGGGTGTCCGTAGACGGCAAGGCTCAGCCACTGTTAAAGGGGTTGACCCATCTCACACATTGGTGACATATCACTAAGCTATGCCACCGATGTCAGAGGTGGAACCTGCATCCATCTCTAGAACAGGCCCCCAAAGCGAAGGAGTGTGCACCGTGTTCTCTATTTACTTCTATGGGGGTTCCAAGAAGAATGAAGAGAGTGTGCTGGGCTCTTTCCCGTACTCCCATAGAAGTGGAGAGCACGATCAATGGCGATCATGGCAGCTGTGGGGTTAGGAAGAGGCTCTCTGCCTTTCGATCAGAGCTCTTGCAAAGAAATCGCAGGGCTCCAATCGACTTCCAGGACAGCCTTGGACAGGTTCCCATTTCTATCTGCCTGAAAAGCTGTGCACGAGGCACAGCCTCTTAGAAGGAGTCAGAATCCCATATACCACAATAGTATTCTATTGCGGTCTATGGGACAAAGGATTAGAAGATTGTATGTTTAAAGGGGTATCCTGGTTGGTTGAAGTTATCCCCTAGCCACAGGATTCTCTCCCATCACTGGGACCCCCACCGATCACAGGAACGGGGACTCCGTGCCCCCATGAAATGAACAGAGCAACCAGTCGCACACGTACAGCTGTCTCTGGAATTCCCATAGAGATTAATCGAGCAGCCGCACACAAGCCAGATCAGCCGCTCTGTTCATTTCATATGGGCTAAGGGGCCCCCGTTCCTGTGATCGGTGGGGGTCCCAGCAGTAGGACCCCCACTGATCTGCTAAGTATCCTGTGGATATGGGATAACTTCAACCAACCGGTATACGCCTTTAAGTCCACCAAGAGCACTAAAAATTATAGTGAAAAGAGTAAAAAAAATAATAATAATTCAAATCACTCCCTTTTCCCAATTTTACATACAAAAACAAATTAACAACAAAAATAACAGGTATCGCTGAGTCTGAAAATGTGTGCACTATTCAAATATTTCTCCTCTGTGGTGTACGTAACAGAAAAAAAAGTGTCATTTACCATTTTTTGGTCACCTTGTCTGCCCCCCAAAAAAATTTAACAAAAAGTGATCAAAAAAGTCGTATGTACCCCAAAACAGTGCCATTAAAAACTATGCGCACTATATAGACAAGTTATGGCTGTCAGAATATGGCGATGCAAAGAAAAAAGTATTTCTTTAAAAGTAGCAAAACGATATCAATTTGGTGACAAAACCCAAATAACCTTGGCGGGATTGGCATTTATTTTCCAATTTCACCGCACAAAGATTTTTTTTCCCATTTTCCAGTACAAGGTATGGCAAAATAAACAGTGGAATAAAAAAAAAAGACTTTTCCTGCAAAAAAAAACAGTCCCCAAGGCCTCATGCACATGACCGTGGTGTGTTTTGCGGTCCGCAAAACACGGATGGCGTCTGTGCGCATTCAGCAATTTTCAGAACGGCACGGGCAGCCTTCAATATAAATGCCTATTCTTGTTCCGAAAGCGCAGACAAGAATAGGACGTGTTATATTTTTTTTTTTTAGCGGGGCCGCGAAACGGAGCGCTGACTGAGTGCTGTCCGCATCTTTTAGGGCCCCATTAAAGTGAATGGGTCCGCATCCAAGCCCCCAAAACGGCGGCCGTGTGCACGAGGCCTTATACAGCTATGGTGTGACCTGGACGGGGACGTGTACAGCCAGGCGCCACACACATAGTGTCACTGGATGGTTGGGCTTTTACCGCATCAGCAGGAAGCTTTTGGGACTGTTCAATGCCGTCCGCCAGGCACACGGGGGCGCTGTCCTGCTTTCCTTCTGGACAGATCCTCCATATGTGGTCCTGGTAGGAAACCCCCAGAGTTCTCACCGTGAGCCCGGTCTGGCGGAGGGTCTGCTCAATGTACCCCAGCCGTCTGAGGACGCTGCTCCTGGCCTCCGCAGCTGCGCCTTTGCTGCTGGACACACGTATACACACCCGGGCCCTGTCTGGAGCGGCGCTTAGCTCAGCCGTGCCCGTCACTTGCACTTCCCGTCCGCCTTTTTGACCAACCACAATCCCCGGCTTGTTTTCTAGTTCGTCTGCAGCCACAGTCGTCATATCTCCCGGCTGCAGAGACGCAAAGAGCCGTGAAACCGGCAACGGTGCAGCCATAGCTTAATTGTTGCTATGGAAACAGAAGCGACTTACGTAATACGCACGACGTCTGTACTTCTGGTGGTTGTGAGGGTAGGGGGCGTGAGGTTAGTCACGTGACTGTAACGTGAGGAGCTTATTGGTGGGTACAGGCGTGCTTAGCAGTATATATTCAGCTGCGTTTTTTATTATTCTTTCACATCCAGACCCAGTCCTGGTACAAGTGAAATGTTGTCGATGTACTGGGGTACTTCAAATAAAACCGACTTCTCGAAACTTGCCTTAAACTGAGTCTTTCACGCCGATTCACCGTATTAACCTAATAACAGACTTATGTCCACGGCATCCCCCCTATTAAAACTGTGCTTACCGTATGTTGCTTGTTATCATCGTTCTGCCAAAAAACACTTTTAATCCATATGCAAATTAGGCTGTGAAGGTGCCCAGGGGCGGCGTTACAACGGCCGGTGCCCAGGCCCCTGGGTCATTTTCATACGAATCCACTCTCCCTCCGACGCGTCTGCCCGCTTTCGGTCTCTGCTCTAACCTCCCTCCTCCCGTCCGTAATCCCAAGCATGCGCCGATGACCGCGATATCGGCTTGTGCGCATTGAATGACCACAGTCTGGCCGGGGCATCACAGTTTACCGTGGGCATGCGCCGGCCCAGGCCTAACTTACGTTCTTGCCGTGATGCGCTGTGATCACGGCAAGAACGTAAATTAGGCCGGCGCATGCGCACAGTTAACTGTGATGCCCCGGCCAGACTGTGGTCATTCAATGCGCACGCGCCTATATCGGATTACGGATTTTAAGATAAGTTGTCCAGAAAACAAAAATTATCATTGGCAACCCTAACAGTAGTTATGCCCCTTACAATAATTATACCCCTTCAATGCCCCCTTATGTTAATACTGCCCCCTTAGTGTCCTACTTACAATAATGCCCCCCTTACAGTAGTCCTGTCCCTGTAGTGTAAATAAAATTAAAAAAGTAATACCTAGAACCATTCCCCCAATGAACGGAGCACATCATGCACTACCCAGCACCCATGTGTGATCACGTCTGCTGAGCTGAGCAGAAGAGCACACTGGCCGGGAATCCTTAAGTTACAGCATGGAGTCTACTGCTACACTACAGGTCGGTAAATGGAGGAGTAGGAAGGTGACGGCTCCTTGCTTCACCAGTGCATGCAACTGTATCTGTGTTCTTGGGATGCAGATACAGTTGAAATCAGGGCATACCTTATCCTTTTTTATGTTGTCACTCCTCTAACCCTGCACAGTTTCTCTCAATAAATGCCCAATCCTGCTTAGTCTCCTTTGTGCCCCTGTCAGCAGTAGCGCCTCTGTGTGCTCCACACACTTTGACAGATACTTTGTGTTATATCACATTTGTACCTGCTTGAATGTCCCTGCTGTGAGCCAACACAGTTGTGCCCCCCCCTTAGTGTTCCTACACAGTAGTTACACCCTCATAGTGCCCCCTCACAGTAAGAATACCCCTTAATGCCCCCTCTACAGTAAGAATGTCCCTGCTGTGAACCAACACAGAAGTTGTGCCCCCCCCCCCTTAGTGTTCCCACACAGTAGTTACACCCTCATAGTGCCCCCTCACAGTAAGAATACCCCTTAATGCTCCCTCTACAGTAAGAATGTCCCTGCTGTGAACCAACACAGTAGTTGTGCCCCCTTATTGTACCCACACAGTAGTTACACCCTCATAGTGCCCCCTCACAGTAAGAATGCCCCCTTACAATTTCAGTTGCACCCATGGTGCCTCCTTTACAGTAGCGTTGCCCTTTTACTTCCACCTCACAATAATGTCTGCTTAGTAACACCTAGATGAATGGACCACATCACCCCTTGTGCTCTTTCCTGCTCAGTTTGGCCTGCAGTATGAAGTCTCTTCATCTCGCCTGCTTGTGTGGGAGAGCGCAGGCTGGGGAATGGTGGTGGGGCAGGGAGCTGACCAGCATTAAAAGCTCGTAAAATGCAACTCACGCATATCAACATGTGGCTAGTCGCGCCCAACCCAAGTTTCGCAAACCTGCTTCCATGGGCGGACTGCTCATAGACCCAACAGGGAATTATTTTTTCCAAAGCCACTTTAATTTCCTAGCCCATCCTTGCCTGCTTTAGAAGAAAAAGATTTATATGGTTAGGCGTGCAGCAGCTGTAAAAGCATATAAAAGAGAGCGCACCATAGGGTAGTATGTTTCACGTTATGAGACTGGTTGATAGAACAAAAATGGAGGCTCACCTTAGGTGGTTGTGCTAAATATAGGCACAACCCTATTGTGGATTTGTTGGAAATGAATATCCAGTCGCTGAGTGTGCAGCCGTAGCGTCTAATTCTTCAGGAGGAGAGGCCCAATCTCTCTAAAGACAATATAGTAGTGGTGTGGCAGGACCGCATTGGGGCGCAAAAACACAGGCCAGGACAAATGCAGAATAGGTGAATAGGTTCTTCTTTATTGAATGTTGTGCATCCGGTAAAACAACGCGTTTCGGGGGATACTTAGGTCCCCTTCATCAGGTTAAAAGGCTTAATACTAAAGTGGTACATGTAACAAGTATTTATACACAGAGTGCTGTCCGCATCTATTGGGGCCCCATAGAAGTGAATGGGTCCCATCTAATCTGCATACGACCGTCTGAATGAAGCGTTAGTGTGAGCTGCATTTACCAGGCTTTTAATGCTTGTCAGTAAAACCCCTGCGTGGAGGATTTATCCTGCTGCAGCGCTGTCTCACTATTGGAGGCAGATATCTTTTGCTTTCTCTACAGGATTGCAGGAGATGTGAGTGAAGCATGTTTGACTTCTGCCATTGGCAATATCAGGATCAGATGGGCAGCAGCGGGGAAACAGTACAAACTTACTACCAACTAGCAAGTACTGGATAAACGGATTCTTTAAAGACATTTCTGACTGCTCTTTTGGAGGAGAGCAGCTCCAGATTTGATTTTTGTTTTATGAGTGCTGTCACCAATAATGTCCGCTGTTTTGCCCCCAGTATTATTAATGCCGCCTATAGTTCTTCCATCAAAAATAATGCCCCCTACTGTACCCCCAGTAGTAATATTGTCCTATAGTGCCTCTATACAGTAGGTTCTCCAATATTAAAAATGTCATCTATAGCCCCCCCCAAAGATGCCCTGAATTTTAAAAAAATACCCCCAGTGGCCAGGTAAAAAAAAAAAATATATAATACTCCACCAGTCACGCAGCCCTTAGGCTTCCTCCAGCCTGTGGCCTGAGACACCTGTGTCCTGGCAGAGTAGATTGCAATGATGTCATTGTGCTCTC
Source organism: Bufo bufo (assembly GCF_905171765.1). Taxonomy (NCBI): domain Eukaryota; kingdom Metazoa; phylum Chordata; class Amphibia; order Anura; family Bufonidae; genus Bufo; species Bufo bufo. Next base: position 291,578,166 of record NC_053392.1, on the reverse strand, counting down.
TGAGACCCAGTGTAGGTGGTTGTGATGATGTCATCACTTAGTGACCGCATGCACAGTTCTGCTGCTGCTAAAGGTATACAATTAAATTTAGGAGGACATCTGTGTGCTGGGTACATACGTTTCTGACGCTCCCAGCTTGTAAAACAAAGTGCAGCATCTTAGGCCACTCCCCTTTCCAAACTAGATGCCCCAAAAATGCCCACTGTGCAACCATAGCCAATCAGCAGGAACTAGTGGCACTAAGTGTGGCTGCCACCAGTTTACAATGAGTATGTTTTGTTTAGGGTGCCTTCACACGCAGCAGATTTTGAAGCAGAAATTAGTGCGACTGAAAATAATTTCCATTCATCTGAATGGGGTTTTTTGGCTGCCAGCACATGGATTTATGCAAGGCCTCATGCATATGATTGTATCCGTTTTGCAATCCGCAAATCGTGTATCTGCAAAATACGGATGTGGTCCGTGTGCATCCCACAATTCTCGTGGGGCCCACTGTAAAAAAAAAAAAGCCTACTCTTGTCTTCGAAATAGACAAGGATAGGAGGGGTTCTATAATTTGTGGTCTGGCTGCACGTATGTGTGGACAGCACATAGATGACTAGGGTTGAGCGAACCCGAACTGCAAAGTTCGGGATTGTATCGAACTTTACGAGTTCGGGTACCCGGACCCGAGCCCAGACTTTTTCACTGAAGTTCAGGTTCGGGTTCAGTGTTCGGGTGATTTTATTATTTTCCATTATAACATGGTTATAATGGAAAATAATAGCATTCTTAAGACAGAATGCTAAATAAAATGGCCATTGAGGGGTTAAAAAAAAATACTCCCCTTATCCACTTCTTTCTGCAGGACCTGCGATGATGTTACTGTGCTCACTACACGGTGACATCATCGCAGGGCCTTTTGCCAGTCCTGCAGTAAAGAAGAGGATATCGGCTGCGCAATCAAGTGGATGAGGTGAGTTTTTTTTTTTTTAACTCCTCGACCATTTTATTTAGCATTCTGTCTTAAGAATGCTATTATTTCCCGTTATAACGGAAAATAATAAAGTGAAGTTTGGGTCCCCATTGACTTTAATGGGGTCCGGGTTTGGGGTCAAGTTCGGGTGAACCCGAACTTCCACGGGTTCGCTCATCCCTTTAATCGCAAACATTTCTGTAACAGAATGTGCCATGCATGTGGAGTCACCATTAAATTGGACTTCCAGGGCACTAGGATCAATATATGGTTTCTGGTAATGGTAGTCAGTTACACTGTAATAGACTGCTAAATTGATCAACATGTTCCTGTTTGGCTAATATATAGAAGAGATGACCGCAGCACTCAGTGTCTTCAATGTTACTTCTGTGTTTATTCACCAATCATGCGACGTTTCGACTCTTGCTAGTCTTTTTCAAGCAATGCTTGATTGGAGAATAAACACTGAAGTAACATTGAAGACATTGAGTGCTGCAGTCATCTCTTCATCTTGTTGGTTACCTGGGGCCCAACACTGCTAGCACCGCCACCGTCTGGACCAACCAAGAAGTCTTAGTGAGTAGTGCTGTCTTACCTATGGATCTAACTAATCTATAATGAAATCACATTAGAAATAGCATTTTTTTTGCACACACTAAATCAGGGGTGCATAAACAAACACGGGCTGTATTTGCCCCACAGGGCTTTCTGTGTGGCCCCCGTCCAACAGGACACAGACATTCTTTTCTGTGTCTTGATAGTTCAGAAACATACAGATATCAAAGGACAGCCACATCGTTCTGATGTACAGGGTGGGCCATTTATATGGATACACCTTAATAAAATGGGAATGTTTGGTGATATTAACTTCCTGTTTGTGGCACATTAGTATATGTGAGGGGGGAAACTTTTCAAGATGGGTGGTGACCATGGCGGCCATTTTGAAGTCGGCCATTTTGAATCCAACTTTTGTTTTTTCAATAGGAAGACGGTCATGTGACACATCAAACTTATTGGGAATTTCACAAGAAAAACAATTGTGTGCTTGGTTTTAACGTAACTTTATTCTTTAATGTAACTTATTTACAAGTTTCTGACCACTTATAAAATGTGTTCAATGTGCTGCCCATTGTGTTGGATTGTCAATGCAACCCTCTTCTCCCACTCTTCACACACTGATAGCAACACCGCAGGAGAAATGCTAGCACAGGCTTCCAGTATTCGTAGTTTCAGGTGCTGCACATCTCGTATCTTCACAGCATAGACAATTGCCTTCAGATGACCCCAAAGATAACAGTCTAAGGGGGTCACTGGATATGCGAAATTGCTACATGATGATGCGTTTCCCTCTTTATGCACTGAAGCTGGCACGTTCCCTGAGTTTTTCCAGCAAGATGGTGCACCACCACATTATGGGTGTCAGGTCCGAGCATTCCTAGATGAACAGTTTCCTGGAAAGTGGATTGGTCGTCGTGGGCCAGTTGAATGGCCCCAAGGTCTCCCGATCTGACCCCCTTAGACTTTTATCTTTGGGGTCATCTGAAGGCAATTGTCTATGCTGTGAAGATACGAGATGTGCAGCACCTGAAACTACGGATACTGGAAGCCTGTGCTAGCATTTCTCCTGCGCTGTTGCTATCAGTGTGTGAAGAGTGGGAGAAGAGGGTTGCATTGACAATCCAACACAATGGGCAGCACATTGAACACATTTTATAAGTGGTCAGAAACTTGTAAATAACTCATGAAAGAATAAAGTTACGTTGAAACCAAGCACACCATTGTTTTTCTTGTGAATAAGTTTGATGTGTCACATGACCCTCTTCCTATTGAAAAAACAAAAGTTGGATTCAAAATGGCCGACTTCAAAATGGCCGCTATGGTCACCACCCATCTTGAAAAGTTTCCCCCCTCACATATACTAATGTGCCACAAACAGGAAGTTAATATCACCAACCATTCCCATTTTATTAAGGTGTATCCATATAAATGGCCCACCCTGTAGAATTATTAGTCTGATGCCCTCTTGTGGCTGCTCACATGTCTTCCATGTGAAGAGAATAGGGTTGTTGAAGATCATTAGGCTCCATTCACACGTTCGTAACGTGTTTTGCGGATCCGCAAAACATGGACAGCAGCAATGTGCGTTCCACATTTTTGCGGACTGCACATCGCCGGCACTAATAGAATATGCCTATTCTTGCAGACAAGAATAGGACATGTTCTATTTTTTTGGGGAACGGAAATGCAGACCCGGAAGTGCGGGTCCGCATTTCCGGAGCTGGCCCCATAGAAATGAATCGGTCCACAATTCCGTTCCGCAAAATGCCTACATGGCATGGGAGCAGGGACAAGTAAGTAATAATGGTACACCGCAAGGCTGGCATTGTCGGGGAGAGGGTCGTATGTGCCTGGCACTGTTATGGGGGCACTGTTTAAGCAACTAAGGCTGTGTTCACATTTACGTTGGAGGCTCCTTTAGAGCCTTAAAGGACTATTCCCATTTTAAAACATTGATGGTATATTGCTAGGATATGCCATCAATGTCAGGTGCGGGTCCCACATCTGGAACCCACTCTTATCTCCAGAATGGGGTCCCCTGAAGTGGATGGAGAGCAGCTATGTATGCTGAGCCACCCTCCAATCACCAATAAGGGCGATCCAGCTACTTCTGGCCGTCCCATAGCGTTGAATGGAGTAGTGGCTGCACTTGTTCAGTGGGTTCTCCATTTACCACTATGGGACTTCTGAAAACAGCCGAGTGCGCACCTATCTAATCGTGATGGCATATCCCAGTGATATGCCATCAGTGTCTGACATGGGCCCACTCCTTTAAAGGGGTTATCAGGTCATTTGAAATGGATGATGGATTTATCCTTAGGATAGGTCATCAGTATTAGATTGATGGGAGTCTGTCTCTTTGGAAAGCCTGGATAAACCTTCTAAAGGAGCAATTCAGGCACAAGTTAAGATGGAGGTGGAGACCCCCCCATCTGACAATTCACTAGAGCGTGACACTAGAGTCAGTAAAGATGCAGCTGTGAAGGTATAGCAGGTCCTCTAACTATATCTGATAGATGCAGGTCTCACCTTTGGGACCCACACCAATCTCTGTGACACTTTTTCCCCACAGCCTTGTTCTGCCAGAGGTAGTCGAGACTATGGCTGTTTCTGTTTAACCCTAAACAAGTGAATGGGAGTTATCACAGCCAGGGAGAAAGAAAAAAAAGCTCACCTTCTCCGTGGCTGTGACGCTCTCCGCTGCGATTGGACCGCTCACAGCCATTGAGTAACAGGGCCGTCTCCTCCTCCCTGTACCGATAATATTCATTTACATACCAGGCGGGAAAAGTAAAAGGGGGCACAGCGGGGGAACGGAGCGGCGCACAGATACACTAGTAAGCGCAGTTAAATCCCTGCACTATGCCCTACGTATCCTGATACTTAGTTTATAATGTCTGGACCCATGAAAGGTCCTCTTAAAATCGAACAAATAGACCCCATAGTTTTTTTTCCCCTTGGACCTTTGGGGCCCATTATAGCTTCAAAGACTGGGCCCACCACAGGATCCTTCTGGAGCTCTGATAGGAGTTTGCAGTGGCAATACTGAGGCATGGAGGTCTATGGATGTCTTGCATAAAATGCTGTGTAGTACATACTTTGCCCATAGGCTGCCATGTATGGCTTCCTATGTGTACATAAAAGTATGAGATCCATGGTACCAAGGTGCTTACAGAGTGCCAAGCATGTTTCCTTTTTATTTGATAAGATTGATATTTTAATTGGAATATCCACATGGCAGGATAAGACACTTGTTGCACGACTGCCATCACGGCCAGGATCGCATAGGCATCACAGTGTAGCGGTGATCCCATTCATTTCTATGTGATCCCTGCTATACTGCGATGCCCCTGCGATCCTGGCCACAACTGCTGTCGCACCACCACTGTTGCCATGTAGCCATACTCTTCATCCATTGATGAATCCAGGAATTAATATTTTGGGGAATTCAGCTGCAAATCTGTATCAACAGCATGTTTGTTGCAAAATCTATTATATATAAAAATATATAGTATATAAAATGTATTATAAAATACATATATACACCGTATATTATACAAAATAAAACAATATAAAAACTATTGCGATTGTGAAGCAAAAAGTGAAAAGACTGAAAGTAAGATATTTTAGTGGTCTTGCTTTTCTGTCAGTGATTTTGTCTAGAAAAATCTTGTTTGCATCCCTCACCATTAGATGGCAGTATTACATATTGTATGAAACAGAAAATGTGATCAATACTTTGAGATTTCAGGGGACACGAAAAAGACAGATGAAAAGTGTAGTAAAATGGTTTAAATTCTTACTCAACCCAAGACCTTAAATGGTCTTAAAATGATCTATAATGCTTGAAGATCTCTTGGGGCACAACAGAGAAACAAGGAAGAGCTAACCAGTTTATCGTTGTATCCCATTCTTCATTCTGAGCCCCCATACACTGTAGCATCTTCGTCAAGCGAGGAGCAAACCATTTCTTTTGTGCTGTATTTCTGGATATGAATTGTTTCAAAGGACTGGAAATAGATAAAGAAATCACAAGTAATTTACTTTAAAAACAGCTATTTACTTCTAGAAAAATGTTTCAGGATTCAGAGTTTTTTTTTAATCTTCTAACTGCTCCACCAATATGCTGTGTAAAAATCTCTTGTGTTAAAGAACATTTAAAGCAAAGAATATGTAAAAGCATACAAAAGACTGGTAATTAAAGATAAAAAATTATGGCCAAAAGAAGGGCATAAAATCAATAGGTTCAAGAAACGTGGAAGACTGAAAAAAGCACTAGTGAGACTAGAAAACCTTTAGGCCATGTCCACACGTGGCTGCAGATTTTCTGTGGATTTTCAGGTGGCAAATCTGTAGTGTTGTTTAGTACCAGCAAAGGGAATGAGGATCATTGACAAAGACCAGCCCTGTGCTGCCAGAGGATTTGCCTAATTTATGACGAGGTGTGCGCCCCTCTGGCAGTCCGTATGCCTGGAGTAAAAACGACTCCACCCCTAGCTGGAGTCATTTCCACTCCTCTTATGTCTGTTTTCAGGTATAAATGAGGGTAGATTTGCCGGAGCCGAAGTCCCGGCCCTGGCCAGACCCTGCCACTCCTGCCTGCAGATTAATTCGCATTTTTTAGGTTCCCTATAAGCATTACCAGCTCGAATTTCTGTTCACACTGATAATATGAGCCATATGTGGTTCACGTCATGCACTGTGAATATTACTCATTGCTCAGTTGCAGTGTGCGTACCGACTGGCATTGGTGCCAAGCCAGTTTCTGACCTGTCTACCCAACCATGGCACAGGACTCCAGACACAAAAATAAAGAATTCAACTTTAGTCCAGTCCCATGAAGCTCCCCGGACGTAAAAAAAAAAAAAAAACTGCCATTTCAGACGTTATACTGTATTAGCTAACTTTTTAAAGCTGGCATACGGGAGACTATAGAGCGTGAAGCAAGAAGTGCAATACTCAAATTTTGTTCAGGCGTTGACACACCCGATTTCATAGTGCTCATCTCTTTTTATGATGTGTTACAATCCCTTATAGCACCTATGGGCACAGGGGCTGAGTCTGATGGTGCCACATGACACTGCCGGGAAAAAGCAGACTTTCATGCAGTGGATGAGAGATATGCCATCTCTTCCGAGTACGGCAGGTCTTCCGTTTTTCCGGGAGTCAACTGGATGTTCTGGGAGAATTGGCAAGTACGGCTCTGCTAAGTTGCTGTCCAAGTCTGAGTTGGCCATGACAACAGTGATAACTGAACAGAACAAGCCACTTTAGTTGTCATGTTGTCTGGGGTAACACAGATTTCAGCTGAAGCCTAGCCCATCAGCCTATGTGTACCTTATTTTTACAATGCCTGTTGTCTGTCCCATACACACAACTACTACTCTTTCCCCATGTTAACCCTTTGATGACCAGGCCTGAGAGCACCTTTAAGGGGCTATCTGAGTTCATTGTAAAAAAAAAAAAAGCAGGGAAAGTATTAGAATGATATAAGAAAATATATACTCACCATTCATAAATCCCTCTGTTCCAGCGCTGCTGCTCCTATCCTCTTTGCCTCTGTAGCCATAATGTGCTGGTATACTACACACAGGGCCAGACTGGGAACTTAAAGTGGCCCTGGAAAAAAAACTAAAATTGTTCACATGTCGTAGGCAGATCCAGATTAATAAAACACAGGGCAACACAACTAGGCATGCCTTAGCAGTACCTTACTGCAGCACAAAATACCGCCCCAGCAGATACCACAGTGCAGCATAAAATATTGCCGCCTATGTCACAGTATTCAACTGTATCACTGTCCTGAGGAAGGCACCTGTGGATGCCGGCCAGGGGCATAAGTACCTGATGCTCCTAGCATTATTTTAATGTTGAAAGCATCAGATCGTTATATACCCAGACAGCGGCCATGAGGAGAGCTCGGGCAGCCCACCATAAAATTTCCCTGTAGGGTCTATGGCTGCCCCACTCAGTCAATCACTGGCCTCAGCATTACACATTGCCATTTGCTCACTGAGCACTATGCTCCTACAATCTAGCTTAAAACCCATGCCAATTGAAGGGGTTGTCTGGATTAAAGAGGAAGCCAAATAGCTTTAAGTATCAACCTGTAATAAAGAGATGACTACTTACCTGACAGATCCCCGGTACTCTTGGTGGGGCTCTGATTTCCAGCTGCAGCAGTGACGTCACGCCAACAACACGTGACTGCTGCAGCCAATCAGTGGCCTCAGCGGTGCACTGGACAGGCCAGTGATTGGCTGCAGTGATCACTTGTCGGTGTGACATCACCACTGCAGGTGGGAAAACAGAGTGCTGCCTGGAGAAGCAGAGCAGCACAGTGGGATCTGTCAGGTAAGTTATCATCAATCCCCAGAATTTTCTGGTTTCTCATTGAAACAACCCCTAAAGCACCGGATCATGCACCCTGCATGTATGGCACATGGTCATCAACAGTTTAACTTTTTTTTTTTTTACTACAGTTCACTTCTGCATTGCTTCCTTATGATCTATGTAAAATGCTATTTCATTGTTAAAAATACTATATTTCAGTTACAATTGTCACCTAGCCATACGCTCCAGGGAAGGATGAATCCAGCCTTACAATTGTTATCCAGATGTCACAGTGATGTAAGGGGAGATTTTTACCCACAGATTTGTCTGTATCTTATGTCAAAACAGCATACGTTTGAAGATTTTTTCAAAGCCTTTCATGCTGCCTCTACCAACTGTCAATATGCTTTGTATTTTTGGAATTCAATGTTGCTTGTACACGATGCTGCCCAGCAGCATGATCCGCATGCAGATCACTCATGATTGCCTGGCCTCACCTCTACCTGCTATTTGTATTACATAGTATGTGCAGGCATGGCCCAGCAAAATACAGGTGCAGCAATTTGTGGTGTTCTGCATGCAGCTCATGAGGCAAAGTGTCTATTACTTTCATGTGTTAGTCATTAACTCTAAAGCAGGCGTATAGCCTGGCAGGGTTGATCATACTGAGCAAAGTGATATATTTCTTTTGTCTCTAGGGTTAATAGTTGCTGAGAAAAACTTCTTTATAATTATGATAATGCCCTATTTAGAGCACCAAGGAGCTGGCTATAGCACATGGAGCACTGGAAGCGCTATGCCTCTATGCTCTGTTCTCTGATCAGTGCACTCAGCAGTAGAAGATACATTGTGCAAGCGCCGATTTAGCTCAGTGAGTGGCGCCTATTCAGTGGATCTTATAAGCTCCAAAAGCATCGCCTATCAGATCCACCTCACTGGTACCGAGTCACCAAGCCAACTTAGTGCTTGTACAGTGGATCTTCTGCTTCTCCTCAAGCTTGGGAAGCAGCATCTGATCCATTGTGCAAGTGCCGAGTCATTGAGCAGACTCAGCACTGTAAATCAAATAGAAAGAGGGGAGTGAACAGAGCATAGGGAGGTAACGTTTACGGTGCTCGAAGCTCTTCAGCCAGCTCTCTAAATAGATTATTAGCTCTAAATAGGGCGTTAACAAATATAAAAAGGTAAATTTCTCAGCAACTTTTAACCCTAGAGACAAAAAAAATATATCACTTTACTTAGCCTATTCAAGCTTACTAGGCAATATGTCTGGTTTAATAGGGTTGATTATGCTGACAGATGCTCTTCAAATTATTTTTATCATTTTAAAATTAGTACATTCATGTAATTGGCACTTTTATTCAAAGTGCTTTATGGTTATGCAACTTATGTATTTAGATAAAGTGGATTACACAGTGCAATGGACAACTGCTTTCAAAATCACAAGAGAATACTAAGTTAAAGGGTTTGTCCTAATAGTACGGTACTTGTTATTTTATTCTAATTAAGCATGTAAAACTAATTACTTTTGTAATTTACTCTCTTTAACCCTTTTACTACCGGAGGTTTTTTGTTTTTGCGTTTTCATTTTTCTTTCCTATCTTCCTTGAGACATAACTTTTTTACATTTCCGTTCACATAGCTGTATGAGGGCTTATTTTTTGCAGGACAAGTTGTACTTTTTAATACCACCATTAATTATGGCATAAAATGTAGTGGGAAGTGGTAAAGAAATTCCAAAAGGGGTGGAATTGGAAAAAAACGCAGTGCCTCCACCGTTTTATGGGTGTTGTTCCCACGGTGTTTCGTTTGCGGCAAAACTGACCTATGCACTATATTCTCTGGGTCAGTATATGTATAGGTTTTTTCATGTCTAAATAGTGTAAAAAAAAATTTCAGCACCATATTCTGACCCCCATAACTTTTTTATACTTATGTCTACTGAGCTGTTTAGGGGCTCATTTTTTGCAGGACAATTCGTAGTTTTTATTGATAACATTTATTAAATTTTTTTGGGTAAGAGGAGCAATGAAAAAATGGCAAATCAGCCATTTTGACCCTTTTTTCCATTACGCCATTCGCTGTATTGGAAAAATGTTCTAGATGCAAGATATTCCCTGTACAGCATCATGCTAATGTATAGTAATGTGAAGTTCCATCCATCAACTGCCTCCAGCTGGATTTTTTGCTACAATATCCGTTGTAAGCTGGGAGAGAGCTGTAGCAGAAAGGGCACCCCCTGAGAAACAACACAACCCTGAACTGTAATAGAGAGAGAGCTGCAGCAGAAAGACATGCACCTGAACTGTGATAGAAAGTTGCAGCAGAAAGGACATGCTACCTGAAATATGATAGAGAGAGAGCCGCAGCAGGAAAGACAATCCCCCGAGCTGTGATAAGGAGAGAGCTGCAGCAGGAAAGACACAAGACACACCTCCTGAGCTGTGATAAGGAGAGAGCTGCAGCAGGAAAGACACAAGACACACCTCCTGAGCTGTGATAAGGAGAGAGCTGCAGCAGGAAAGACACAAGATACACCTCCTGAGCTGTGATAAGGAGAGAGCTGCAGCAGGAAAGACACAAGATACACCTCCTGAGCTGTGATAAGGAGAGAGCTGCAGCAGGAAAGACACACGCCCTGAGCTGCCAGCCTAAAGAGAATGTAATAGAGCAATTGGAGCAATAAATGGGGACACATGAGATAAAACAATAATCCATTTAAAACTGTAATCTTAATTTTGTCTATTTTCAGCTGTGGTATCTATGTTATTAACTATTTGGTAAAGTCAAAGATTCAATTACCGTATTTTTTGCTTTATAAGACACACTTTCCCCCCCAAAAGTGGGGGGAAAATGGCCGTGCATCTTATAAAGCGAATACTAGTGAGCGCTTCCATATGGAAGCGCTCACTAGTATCCATTAGGTGCTGGGAGTGGAGAGTGCTTGTAATACTCACCCTCCCGGTCTTCATTCCTGGGGCCAGCGCTTCACTGTCCTGACCGCGTACAGCATCAGGATGTAGTGTGCGCACTATGACCTGATGCTGCACGCAGTCAGGTGACAGAGCAGCGCAAGACGGGGAGTGCGACTTCTGCCGGAGGTGGAGAGGAGCTGCAGCGCAGGATTGGTAAGAAGAGTTTTTTATTTTAATCTGATGGAAGTCTGACAAGGTGGGCTGATCTGAGGTCTGAAGGGGGTCTGACAAGGTGGGCTAATCTGAGGTTTTAAGAGGGTCTGACAAGGTGGGCTAATCTGAGGTCTGAAGAGGGTCTGACAAGGTGGGCTGATCTGAGGTCTGAAGGGGGTCTGACAAGGTGGGCTAATCTGAGGTTTGAAGAGGGTCTGAAAAGGTGGGCTAATCTGAGGTCTGAAGAGGGTCTGACAAGGTGGGCTGATCTGAGGTCTGATGGGGATCTGACATGAAGGGCTGATGTGATGTCCTGATTCGGGGGCCTGATCTGATGTCCTGATATTTATGGGGGTCTGATGAAAAATATTTTTTTCTTATTTTCCTTCTCTTAAACCTGGGGGGCATCTTATCATCGGGTGCGTCTTATAAAGCAAAAAAATACTGTATTTGTTTAGTGCACTTTAAGAATAGTTTGAATTTTGGAAAAAAATAACAAAATAAAATAAATTTAACCATAACAGCATGATTATTTATGGTCAGGGGTCACCAAATGAATAGTTTAGAAGCCTAATTCTAAGGGCTGTATTACACTGTCAGATGATCTTCCAGATCATTGTTAACAACTGTATGTAGGAACACTCGTGATGATCTGCCTGTGTAAAAGTGCCACCAATTACCTGATGCTCGTTCATGGAGTAATCACATCTTTTATGCAGTCACAAAAATCATTGTTTGCCGATGGCAGATTGTGCCATCTAATCATGCTCTGCATGATATAGGGACTCTCAATGGCATTAGTGATCACTCCTCCCCATATTGTGGAGGAGATCACCGTATGTAAATGCTGCGGTCTCTCTCCTTCACTGACGGACATGCGATTGTCTGGAAGGTACGATTCCTTCCCCGACAATTGTTAGCCTCATCTGCCAGTGTAATACAGCCCTAACAGCTAGAGTTACCATTGCAAGGGCAAATATAAAAGAAGGGAACTATCTACTTTCATACTTCTTGTATATTAATATTTCAGTTATTATAAAACTACAATGTATGAGATCCATGTGATCTAAGTAAAATAAAAATGAAATGCAAGCACATAAATATCTTTGCTATCAGAAGGCTGCATGCGTAGGATCACAAGCGGATTAAAATCAGACTCCTGTTCTGAAAAAATAAATGTGGCATAAGAAAGGTATTAGAACTATGAGCAAGAATTGATCTGTTCAAAATTAAAGCTTTTTATGACACTTGCTAAATACATGATTAAATAGATGGCTTTTAGGGCTCGTTCAGACGAGGGATGTAAAACTCATCCATGCTTTGTCTGCAAAAAACTGATGATTTTTGTTGGATTAGTTTTGTCTCAGTCTGTTTGTCCATTTTATATATTAGCATGGCATCAGAATGTCAACCGTTTTTCATGTTTGTAAAAAAAGAACAAAACCAAAGAGTGGCCAACCAGCGTTTCCTAGCAATCATCCGTGAAAAAACGGAATTGGCAAGTCTAGCATGAAAATCTGATCAAAATACTGCATGCTGTAATTTTCTCTGAAGGAAACAATGATCTGTAAAGAAAATCGTACTTGTGAATGGAACCACTGACTTTAATGTGTCATGGCTCAGACTGCATATGGTCAGTTCTACACTTGGACAGCACCCGACATGCAATCACTAGTTTGAATGAGCCGTAAATGAAATCTAGTTTATGAAGCAGCTTCTTGTTTCCCTGTATGCAGTATGATTCATTAGGTGTTATAAGTAAAATGTAACAGGGAATGGGCCATGGGGTTCCCTTTGTTATGTTCATGGATGGTAGGTCCGGGGTTTTTGCCAATCAGAGAATAATAGCCTTTTCTAAGGTCAAGGTAAAATCATGGACAACCCTCAAAATAATATAATGAGATGGACATTCTACCCTCTAAGCTCCTCAACCAGACCAAATGCATTCACAAATGACAGCACAATAATCAAAAGAATGCAGAGCGCCATGGAGGTGGGTGCATAGTGCATACTATGAATTTAAGGAAAACAAATCAAAACCCTGCCTTTATGTTTCTTTGTACAGGCAGATGATGTCTGTCTAAATATGTATCTTGTTTCTATCCACTTCTGATCCCCGCTGGACTTGAAGTAGCTTGGTCACGTGACCATTCCGGCTAGTTATTGGTCACATGTGCTAGAAGGGCACGTCACTAGCTGTTGCACTAATAGCAGGTGCAACCTCCTCATCCGCATATTTCTAACCTTATTTACTCCCTGATTTTTGTCATTCATGATGTAGCGGTCAGAGGAGGGAGAGACCGCAAAGCAGGATTCAAGTACAGTACAGCGGACAAGGAGACTCAAGCAAAAACCGGCTTTATTTAAGAACCAGATGTAACTGCCGGAAAATCGGATTAACAGTATAAACAGGTTTACACAGATTACATGAACACGAGTTAGAATAAATACGTTCCACAGTATACACATCAGAGTCCAGGCTACACTCAGCTAGTATACTCCTATCTAGCCCTGCTACCCAGGGGACGCTTCTGCAGCGCACTGACTAAGTCCCTGACTCTATAACCTATCACAGATAAACACCGTTGTCACTCACAGTTCTGCAGATTCTCTTGGATCTAATAAGATGCAGTCTGGATCCAGGTCCGGTCGCTTGCTTGTCTGTCTTTCTCTCTCTGGTCACAACAGATGCAGCTCTCCACCTCTGGCAGGAAGGATCCGGCTGGACTCTATGCACGGACCCACTCCTCTGGAACACACAGTGCAGTCTCTTTCTCTGGATCACAGCTGCAGCACTTCAGTTCAGAGTCTATCTTGGCCTGTCTCCAGCTCAGCCAGCTTCTCAGGACTCCATCAGTCAGGCTCCATGTCCCATCACTAGCCTTTACTTGGCTCCTAACATGGCAGCCATCCTCTCCCAGCTCTCAGGGCACTCCCACCTCTAGCCAGGACTCAAACCCCGGGAACTTCTGGCACCTCCTACCTCTTGTGCATCTCAGAAACAGTTCAGCTTCCTCATTCTCAGAGCCACAGTTGCCTCTAGTGTCTGAAATAAGTCATTACAGTCTCTGTAGCACCATATTGTAGATATCTGTGCAAAGAACAGTATTCTAGGGTCTGACCCTTACAATGACATGTAGATTCTGGTCTACTGCCTAGTTCTGTCTCCAGCTATATCTTCCTGACCTTACTCCTGTGTTCCTATGTCAAACTTGTATCCTTGCATGTACTTTTTATTATTAAAGGAGTTGTCAAGCCTAGTGTCTAATAGCACCAATGGTCAAAACCAGTGCCCAGTTTAAAAAAAAATTAAAAAAATGCCTGCATCCCAGTTGTTTCTGTGCCACTGCCCCGTTCCTGGCTGCTTCCGATCCCCGTTGGACTGGAAGTGCCTCCATAAGGTGTCTGTTTAGGCCAGTTATTGGTCCCATGTTAGAAGGGCACATCACTGGCTGTTGTACTAGTAGCATATGAAACCTTCTCATATGCACCTTTCTACAACAACCTTATTCACTCCCTGATTTTCATCATTCATGCCAAGTAGATTCTGGTCTATTTCCTGGTTCTGTCTCTGGCCACATCTTCCTGACTTTACTCCTGTCTGCCTACTTCAGACTTGTATCCTTGGAGACAGGTATCACTAACAGAAAACCTCTATAGAAGTAAAGACGCAAGTTGTAGCCTGTGGCCAGAGCTAAAATGAGAGATAGGATGTATTTATGAGACGCATGGTTAGTTGTGCCACAATCTGCGACTTTTTCCCGCTTAGACGTGGTGTGGGTGGAAAAGGGATCTGGCCGTTTCATTTTCTATGCCTGTTTTAGGTGTAGAAAATGGTCTAAATGTAGACCAACAAGGAAGCTGGCTTACATTTCAACTGGCCCTGAATGAGCCAAAGTTATGTAGAGGCCTGGGCAACATATAGGGGTTATTAAGACTGGCGTCGAAAATGTCGGTCTTAATAAATGACCTCCATAGTGTATTTCTGATAGACTCCAATACTAATGCATTGAAGTCTATGAGAGAAGCAATCTATTAAAAAGTGTAAAAAAAGAATAAAATGTTTTAAAAAATATTTTACAAATTTAAATCACCCTCCCCTTTTCCCAAAATAAAAATAAAAATACATGAACAATAAAATTAAAGTTATGGCCAAAAACTAAAGATAAAGAAATGTGGGCATTTTTGCCTTTAATTAGTCTCTGCAATTCTGCTCATGGTACTGAGGTTCCACTGCCCTGTTGTAATGCAAAATTTGGTTCTATTGATTTATAAATGGTTTAATATTTTTTTTTGCATTATTACTATAAGAGATCTACATAAATATACCGTATTTTTCGCCACATAAGACACATTTTTTGGGGAAAAATGCCCATGCGTCTTATGGGGCGAATACTAATGAACGCTTCCATAATGGAGGCGCTCATTAGTACCGGAGGACCAGGAAGCGGTGAAGGCTCTGTACTCACCGCTTCCTGGTCCTTGGCTGTCGGCCTGTGCAGTGGCTGCACACAGCGTGAGGGCGCTCTGTGACCTCACGCTGTGCGCGCCAGTTCACAGCACAGCTGACAGCAAAAGGAAGAAGATCGCGGGCTGTGAGGAGTGGTGGCGTCCAGGAGCAGGAGAGGTAAGTGGGTTTTTTATTTTATAAAACATGAGGCAATATGGGGCTGATCTGAGGCAATATGGGGCTGATCTGAGGCAATATGGGGCTCCTCTGAGACAATATGGGGTTGCTGAGGGGTAATCTGAGGCAATATGGGGCTGCTGGGGGGTAATCTGAGGCAATATAGGGCTGCTGGGGGATGATATGGGGCTGCTGGGGGATGATCTGGGGCAATTTGAGCCTGATCTGAGGCAATGGGGGCTAATATGAGAGGCAATGGGGGCTGATAGGAGGCAATGGGGGCTCTTATCTGAGGTCTGATTGGGGGTCATTCACATTGGGGTCTGAGCTGAGGTCTAATTAAAAAAATTTTTTTCTTATTGTCCTTCTTTAAAACCTAGGTGTGTCTTATGGGCCAGTGCGTCTTATAGGGCGAAAAATACGGTATCTTTAACTGATAATGAATTTTTAAAATCAGATAAATCTAACCATGGTAACATCTCTTTTCATTATATGCATTTTCTTTTAACAAACTTTCCCATTCTATTCCAGGTTCTCGGGAGGAGTAATGCAGCAATCATCAGTTCCACTGTAATGGGGTTTTGATTATCTAGTGTTCCTGAAGGCAGTGCTTTGTAAGATGGACTGAGCACTAGTAATTTCTGTTGAAGTAACATTGTTAATACAAATAGTCTTGTCCTCAAGCTTGCTGACTTTTTCCATTGATTCATTTATATGGAGAAATGCAGTTACAAACAGAGAAAAAAAACCTACTGACTACAGCTTTGAAGTGAATGAATCAGTCTGATAGCCAATAAAGATCAGCAATTGTCCAACTTAAAGGGAAAGTGTCATCAGAAAATGACCAGTTGTTTAGATCACCTGCCAATATGTATGCCTCATAATACGAGATGAGCTCTGAACTGTTCATATACTGCTGAATAACCAAATTCAACATAAGTAAGGTGGTAAGATCCTATTCATTACTTACCTAAGAACTGTATTCAGCTACAATATATCGGAACTATATTAATGCTATAGCACATATAATACCGGTCAACGCACCTATCGTCAGGCCAGTAGACTTTTTTATATAAATGTGTATTTTTATTTATCTTATGGAATTGGATTTGTGATGATATTTTATGACATTTTATAGTAAGGGTGCTGTACATTAATTACATTTATAGTATATTATTTGTGTTCATCCAGGTGGGGGGGTGCCTACTAACATTGTGTGCGTAATATTGCTTAAATCATGTTTTTATGTTAAACATTGTTTTTTAGAATTTAAGTTTTTTGATTTTGTCTATGTCTTTATTTATAAATATATATAATCCTGCAATTTTCACATCTGCGCCTGAGCAGCAGATACAGGGAAAGCGCTAATATAGTATGCATGTTCACGCTCTGCAGTGAGAATGGTGAAACGGTGCTTGTACCATCTCACTGTGCACTTGCACTCACAAGTGCACATACATGTCCTGCTAGATAAAGACTACCAGGGGATGTAACCAGGACCATGTAACCAGGTAAAAGAAACAATTATGGATGGGTGATGGGATAGGTTGAATTTGTGGAGTCATATCTTTGGAGACATCTATTTTAGATAAATTATTCAGATGTATAATTTTTTTATGCGGGCATGTTTGTAATGGTGGGAATATACCTTTAAAACGCAATAAAGAATCCGGGATCAGTGTTTTTATCCTTTCAATTCGATTTTAAAGGTGCATTTACTGTCGTAGTGGAGGGCTGACTTGTATGCAATTTATAATCCTCTCTTTTTGTAGTCTTCTCTCTCTTTTCCATACGCTGAATTCAGGATGCTTACTGCTGGTATAGAATAAGGCCTCATGCACACGACCGTTTTTTTGCGGTCCGCAAAACGGATTTCCGTGATCCGTGATCGTTTTTTCTTCCGTGGGTCTTCCTTGATTTTTGGAGGATCCACGGACATGAAAAAAAAGTCGTTTTGGTGTCCGCCTGGCCTTGCGGAGCCAAACGGATCCGTTCAGACTTACAATGCAAGTCAATGGGGACGGATCCGTTTGACGTTGACACAATATGGTGCAATTGCAAACGGATCCGTCCCCCATTGACTTTCAATGTAGTCAGGAGTCCCTATTAATATACCATCAGATCGGAGTTTTCTCCAATCCGATGGTATATTTTAACTTGAAGCGTCCCCATCACCATGGGAACGCCTCTATGTTAGAATATACCATCGGATTTGAGTTAGATTGTGAAACTCAGATCCGACAGTATATTCTAACACAGAGGCGTTCCCACGATGATGGGGACGCTTCAGGTTACAATATACTAAAAGAACTGTGTACATGACTGCTGCCTGGCAGGTGCTGCCAGGCAGCAGGGGGCAGACCCCCCCTCCCTCCCCCCCTGTATTTAACTGGCCACCAATGTGTTAAATACAAGGGAGGGAGGGGGGGCCGGCCGCACTGGCCACCAATGTGTTAAATACAAGGGAGGGAGGGGGGCCTGCCTCACTGGCCACCAATGTGTTAAATACAAGGGAGGGAGCGGGGGGCCAGCCGCACTGGCCACCAATGTGTTAAATACAAGGGAGGGAGGGGGGGCCGGCAGCACTGGCCACCAAAGTGTTAAATACAAGGGAGGGAGGGGGGGCCGGCTGCACTGAAAAATCAGATCTAAAAAGCTTTTATGCAGACGGATCAGCGGATCCGTCTGTGTGAAAGTAGCCTACGGACAAGGATGACGGACACGGATGGCAATCTTGTGTGCATCCGTGTTTTTTCACGGACCCATTGACTTGAATGGGTCCGTGAACCGTTGTCCGTCCAAAAAATAGGACAGGTCATATTTTTTTGACGGACAGGAAACACAGATCACAGATGCGGCTGCAAAACGGTGTATTTTCCGATTTTTCCACGGACCCATTAAAAGTCAATGGGTCCGCGAAAAAAAAACGGAAAACGGAACAACGGCCTCGGATGCACACAACGGTCGTGTGCATGAGGCCTAACGCTGTACAGAATAAAGAATTAGCAATGAAATAAACTTCTACATTTTAGTTCCCTAACTGGAATTGCTTCATGCTTCATTGTACGACATTGGTGGTCAGAAAACCTCTTGATGACTGTTCTCTGCATTCTCTGCTGCTATACGTCTGCTGGCAAAATATTTGAACAAAGGGCATGCATGCCTATTATAGTCCTGAAAGCAATGAACAAATCACCTGATATGCCAATATATTTTCTCTTGCCAAACTGAAAAGATTAATGGAGATGATTATACAACTCAGCGTAGGACAGGAAAACTTTAGAGTGATGTTAAAAGTCCCTTTCCGGAATACTTTTATTTCTGCATGCAGTATATTCATAATTTGCATCATTTTTCAAATCTTCCGACAAAATGTAATAATTAAAGAGGTTTTACCAGACTTACTTATTGATGAAGTATCATTATAATAGGTCAACAATATTAGGTTGTTGGGGGTCCGGCTCCAAGGAGCCATGCCAATCAATTATTTTCAGAAGCTCTGGCACTGGAACCAGGTACTAAAACTACATACCATATTTTTTGCCCCATAAGACGAATCCCCCCCCCTTCCCAAAAGTGGGGGAAAAATGCCTCAGCGTCTTATCGGGTGAATACTAATGAGCGCTCATTACTCCCGGAGGACCGGGAAGCGGTAAAGGCTCTGTACTCACCAGTTCCTGGTCCTTGGCTGTCGGCTGTGCACAGCGTGAGGGCGACCTCATGCTGTGCTCGCCGATTCACATCACAGCCGGCAGCAGGATGAATACAGAGCACAGGCTGTGAGGAGAGGGGGCGTCCAGAGCAGGAGAGGTAAGTGGTTTATTTATTTTATCTGGCATGAGGCTGCTGGGGGCTGATCTGAGGCAATGGGGATGATGAGAGGCTTAAGGGCTGATTATGGGGGCTGATGAGAGGCATAAGGGCTGATTATGGGGGCTGATAAGAGGCATAGGGGCTGATGAGAGGCATGGAGGCTGATGAGAGGCATGAGGTTCTTATCTGAGGTCTGATTGGGGTCATTTACATTTGTGTCTGAGCTGAGGTCTGATTGGGGGTCTGATCTCAGGTCTTATTGGGGTCTTATTAATATTGGGGGTCTGATTGGGGCTGTAAGCTGAGGTCTGATTAACATTGGGGGTCTGATTGGTGCTCTGACCTGAGGTGTAATGAAAA
The DNA here is from genome assembly GCF_905171765.1 of Bufo bufo. Lineage (NCBI taxonomy): Eukaryota > Metazoa > Chordata > Amphibia > Anura > Bufonidae > Bufo > Bufo bufo. The sequence continues at coordinate 291,558,392 of NC_053392.1, read as the reverse complement.
TGTTAAAAAAAATGTTGTCCTCCTCTAAAACATAGGTGCGTCTTATGGGCCTGTGCATCTTATAGGGTGAAAAATACTGTAGCTTCATCCACTGTGTAGTGCCCAGGTTACTGCAGCACTGTTCCCTTTCTATTGAACAGAGGTTGTTGGGCTCCCCAGAGTCCCTAAACATCATAAAATAATAAAAGATTGGATGCTTACCACTTAATCACTCTCTGTTTCCAGGGCTTTTCCATATACCATATTCCATATATGACATCAGGAGTGTTGCTAGGTCAAAACATTCGGGGCCTGGGTCCCTGATGTTTTGTCCCAGGCCCCGAAAGTCCTGCCTGCCAGCTGGATACAACTGTATTGCCGTCCTCAGGATGGCAATACAATTGAATCTAGTGCAGTGGAAGATCTGAAGGACCAGTGGTGACATCACAGGTTATGTGACCAGTAATACAGGCAGTAGTTGAGAAGGACCTGACATGATGTCACCATCATGTGACCAGTGCAGGGGAGGACAGCAGTGAAGAGGAGAAGTCTTGGGGGAAGAAGCTGTGGTAATGTCTGCTACAGGAGGAGAGGTTAGTGAAGGGAGAGGCAGAGCAATGCTGGGAGTTGTGGTTATTTAACTGGGACTGTATGTTAGGGCTGAAGGGAGGGATGTTATTTACATGGAACTGTGTGTTGGAGGTGGCTGGGGAGGGGGTCATGTTATTTACATGGGACTGTATGTTGATGGTGGCTTTAGGAGGAAATTATGTTATTTACATGGGACTATATGTTGCAGGGGGCTGGGGGAGGGTGGGATGTTATTTACATGGGACTGTATGTTGATGGTGGCTGTGGGAGGGAGGGATGTTATTTACATGTGACTGTATGATTGTATTACGGTGGGGCTGGGGGAGGGAGTCACGTTATTTACATGGGACTGTATGTTGATGGAGGCTGAGGGAGGGAGTGACGTTATTTCCATGGGACTGAATGTTACAGGGGTCTGAGAGAGTGATGTTATTTACATGGGACTGAATGTTGAGGAGGTGATGTTATTTACATGGGACTGTATGTTGAAGGTGGCTGGTGGGTGGGAATGATGCTATTTACATGGGATTGAATGTTGACGAGGTGATGTTTACATGAGATTGCATGTTCGAGGTGGCTGGGGAGGGGGTGATATTATTTACATGGGGCTGTATTTTGGAGGGGGCTGTAGACAGAGAGGGATGTTATTTACATGGGACTGTAAATTGGAGGGAGCTAGGGAGATGGTCTGATGTTATTTACATGCCACTCTATGGCGGGGGGAGGGAAATAGTGTTATTTACATGGGACTGTATGTTGGAGGGGCTGAAGGGAGGGTAGTGATGTTCTTTACATAGGACTATTTTGGAGGGGGCAGGAGAGAAGGTGTGATGTTATTTACATAGGACTGTATGGTGGAGGGAGGAATATAACTACAGGAGCTACTGCAAATCCAGGAGACATTATAAGCATTCCTATTACTACTGGGGGCTCTATAGGAGGGACTTATAGATCCTCCTTATTTTTACTAAGAGAACTATGGGGGCCTTATTACTACTGAGGGGTCTGTAGGGAGCTTTATTACCACTGGGGAACAATAGGGGGGCTTATTTCTACTGGGGGCTCTGTGAGGGTATTATTAATACTGGAGGGCTCTTCTACTAATGGGGGCATTCTTGGGGAGCGTTATCACTGTTGGGGGCACTGTAGGGGGCAGTATTACTAATGGGGGAATTCTGGAAAGGAATTACTATTGGTGGGACTTGGAGGAGCACTATTACTATGGGGGGGCACTCATATTTCTTCAGGATAGTATTTGGGGGTATTGGGGAGAACAGTGAGCAGCAGGATAACACTGTGGGGGCTCCATGTTGGGGGATGATGATAGAAAAGTGAGGAAGCTAAGATGTCTGTGTGTCACACTCTGCAGAGACGAGGCACGACTGAAAGAAGTTGTGCGGACCAAATGGAGAAGATGATGACAGAGAAGATCTACATCGGAGGAGACGTCATCTGGGAGGCTCTAGATGTGATACGTATGTGCTGCTGTATAGCAAGTACAGCAAAATTAGGTGTGTGGGGGGAGGGGGTGGTGGCGACTTAGAGAACTGGGCCATATTCATTGGGGCTTGGGCCCTGGATCTTTTGAGACCCTAGCAACACCCCTGTATGACGTCATCTCTTCAGCCTGTAAATACACAACGGAGGTGAGGACTGGAACAGAGGTGCCGTAAACGGGGGGGGGGGGGGGGGGGGGGCATTAATTGGTGAATATTAATTATTTTATTATTGTAACACATTTTGAGGCTCTGGGGAGATTTTCTAATAAGTCAGACAACCCCATTAAGGAGGACCAGCAACCTCTCTTGGAACTTTATTGCAAACTGCTAGCAATTCATTCATAACTTATAGAAGGAATAAAAATGGAATGGCACAACATAAAAGAATTGTTATTACATAGAGAATGCAAATAGATCCTGAAACAGACATGTCAGGAGAGTTTATAGGTTCTCAATGAGCAAAATATCAGGAAAGCGCCAAAGACCAGGAGACATAAATTAGGAAAATAAGTTATAGGTTATAATATGAGTGTTTTCCTTCAAAGACTTATGTTAAAAATGATGTGATGATACATAACAATTTAATTGAAAAGTTTGTGACTGTTAAAAGTGATGTTTCCTATTAGATGTTGTAGAGGAGGGACTTTGGTGTGGTAGCTGGTAGGCCAAATGCGACAATGTATTGCATAGTTGCTCTGTTAAATAGGTTATGTTTAATACTGCATTTTACCCTGTTGGAAATAAGCAGCCTCCTGCAACCTCCTCCAGCGATAATAGCTGTTAGTTAGAGCAGTTGCTGTTTCCAGTTGTTGTGCCAAAAATGTGATTTTGATGATGTTCTTAAACATGTAATTCATGCTATTCTCTTTTGATACACAGCAGATTTAGCTTTGATAGACAGTTTTGAGATATTTTGGTAATTTTAATCACACCAGTATGAAAACATGAATATTAGAATCTGATTTACCTTTAAAAGTTCAAAGCTCTTTTAATGTCTGGATGATTTCCCGGAAAAGATTTGATTTGATTTTTACCCTTTTCCTTTTCAGACAACACAAAATCCCTCAGAGGCTGAGTTATTCTGTTAGAACGATGTGTTGTCCTCTCTAAAACAGTCTGCACTTGTATTTTTTCAAGAATCCTTTACAAGTAAAGTCTCTGCTGCATGTCGGTCATAAACACCAGTACATTTTTACCTGTCTTTGGTGACCTTGGCTCAAGAGACTGTGTCTAATGCTGTTAAGCACACAATCACTGCAAGTAGGAGTTTGAAGTTGACTAATGAGACATCCAACTAACGTGACAGTCAACATGTTATATATAGAACAATGATTAATCCAGCAATTTTGTAAAAAGAAATATAAGAAGAAAATAAACAATATAAAGTAACTATTTACCATCAACAAACAGATGTACAACTGTAAGATTGTTCTAAAAGAACATCTGGGATTCTGTTAGTATTTAGGTGCAGATTTCAGGCCTAAATCCTCACAGGATCTGTTGACAATCCACAAACAATGCTCCTAAAAAATCCAGAATAATGAGCAAACTGCAGATTTTAAAGTCCACTTGTTGCCATTGATTATGCATGGAAAATCCACAGAAATTCAAGTTTTAGCCTTGGATTTCTGCTGCTGATAGTCTTAGATGCCACAAACAAGTGAAGCTAGACAAAAAAAAGTAAAATTATTGGGGGACATTTATTATCTCCTTTGCGCCTGAAAAGCGACGTTAAAAAGTCAACGGTGTGACTTTTTAAAAAATTGTTGGATATTTCACTTTTCACCGTCCTCACAATTTGTCTGAAAGGGGGTGTGGCAAGGGTGGGGAATGGGCATGGCCAGTCACCCTGACAAATTTATCTTTATTTATGCTAGTTTTCTGGCGTAAATGAAGCCAGAAATCTATGGCAGCTCTAAGATGTAGATTTCTGGTTAGGTGCACGGACTGCAGGAGATTGTGCCTAATTTATGATGAGGCATGTATCCTCTGGCAGCAGAGGGGACATCAAGGTGCAGAAAGCATCAGTCATAATACATTTCCTCCAGAGTGGTGCTTGAATGTCTGTAAACCCTTCAGAATTTTCTATATATCTGCATATTAATGTATTTGACCAGTGCAGAAAGCATCAGTCATAATACATTTCCTCCAGAGTAGTGCTTGAATGTCTGTAAACCCTTCAGAATTTTCTATATATCTGCATATTAATGTATTTGACCAGTGCAGAAAGCATCAGTCATAATACATTTCCTCCATAGTGGTGCTTGAACGTCTGTAAACCCTTCAGAATTTTCTATATATCTGCATATTAATGTATTTGACCAGAAACCACATTATATTTTCACACAAGTCCTAAAACTGGATAAAGGTAATCAAATCAAACAAATAAGTCAAAATATTAGACTTTTATCATTTATTTATTGAGGAAAATGGTCCAATATCACATGTCTGAGTGTCAAAATGATATAAACCTTTAAGATGAGCAGATAACTTGAAGGTGAAATTAGAGTCAGGTGTCAATCAATGGGATGACAATAATTTGTGAGTCTGATCTGATCTTCACAACACACGTTTGTAAAAGTGTATCATGGCAAAAAGATTTCTGAAGACCTCAGAAGAAGAGTTTTGATGCTCATCATGCTTGAAAAGGTTGCAAAACCATCTCTAAAGAGTTTGGACTCCCCCAATCCACAGACAAATTGTGTACAAATGGAGGAAATTCAAGACCATTATTACCCTCGCCAGAAGTGGTTGACCAACAAAGATCATACCAAGAGCAAGGTGTGTCATAGTGAGATCACAAAGGAACTAAAACTAACCCCTAAGCATCTAAAGGCCTTTCTCACATTAGCTAATGTTAATGTTCCATCAGGAGGACACTAAACAACAGTAATGTGCATGGCAAGATTGCATGGAAAAAGCCACTGCTTGTCTACAGTTTGCTAAAGATCACCTGGACAAGCCAGAAGGCTATTGGAAAAATGTTTTGTGGACGGATGACACCGGAATACAACTTTTTAGTTTAAATGAAAATTATTATGTTTTGAGGAGGGAAACACTGCATTCTGGCATAAAAACCTCAAACCATCTGTGAAACACTGTGGTGGTAGTATCAAGGTTTGTCTATGTTTTGCTGCATCTGGGCCAAGGCGGCTTGCCATCATTTATGGAACAAAAAATTATGAATTATACCAGAAAATTCTAAAGGAATATATCAGGACATCTGTCTATAAGCTAAATCTCAACAGAATGTGGGTCATGCTGCAGAACCTAGTCACACAAGTCGGTCTACCAAAGAACAGTTAAAAAAGAATAAAGTTAAAGTTTTCGAATGGCCAAGTCAAAGTCCTAATTAGTGATGAGCGGCAGGGGCAATATTCGAATTTGCGATATTTCGCGAATATTTGGTAGAATATTTGTGATATATTCGCGAATTCGCGATTATTTTCTTGATTGCAGAAAATCGGCAATGTAATATTCGTGTAATGCGCAGGAAATACAGGTGTGGGTCACTATAGCTACATTTTTCAAGCTGCTAGAAGTTTCCTGAGACTGGAGAAAATGGTTGGCACGGCAGAACATTACAATAGCTTTATATGCAGATAGAGTGCTCCAATATATTCGCAATTGTGAAATCGGCACTAATGATGCAAATATTTTGTCGCAATACGTGCAACTTCACATTTTGACAGGTCTCACTATTTAGTAGCAATTGGTGCACTAAGTATTGTTGTAAACTTGTGACATCACAGCACTATGTATGTATGTATGTAGCATGTACAGGGAGTGCAGAATTATTAGGCAAGTTGTATTTTTGAGGATTAATTTTATTATTGAACAACAACCATGTTCTCAATGAACCCAAAAAACTCATTAATATCAAAGCTGAATATTTTTGGAAGTAGTTTTTAGTTTGTTTTTAGTTTTAGCTATTTTAGGGGGATATCTGTGTGTGCAGGTGACTATTACTGTGCATAATTATTAGGCAAATTAACAAAAAACAAATATATACCCATTTCAATTATTTATTTTTACCAGTGAAACCAATATAACATCTCAACATTCACAAATATACATTTCTGACATTCAAAAACAAAACAAAAACAAATATACCAATATAGCCACCTTTCTTTGCAAGGACACTCAAAAGCCTGCCATCCATGGATTCTGTCAGTGTTTTGATCTGTTCACCATCAACATTGCGTGCAGCAGCAACCACAGCCTCCCAAACACTGTTCAGAGAGGTGTACTGTTTTCCCTCCTTGTAAATCTCACATTTGATAATGGACCACAGGTTCTCAATGAGGTTCTGATCAGGTGAACAAGGAGGCCATGTCATTAGATTTTCTTCTTTTATACCCTTTCTTGCCAGCCACGCTGTGGAGTACTTGGACGCGTGTGATGGAGCATTGTCCTGCATGAAAATCATGTTTTTCTTGAAGGATGCAGACTTCTTCCTGTACCACTGCTTGAAGAAGGTGTCTTCCAGAAACTGGCAGTAGGACTGGGAGTTGAGCTTGACTCCATCCTCAACCCGAAAAGGCCCCACAAGCTCATCTTTGATAATACCAGCCCAAACCAGTACTCCACCTCCACCTTGCTGGCGTCTGAGTCGGACTGGAGCTCTCTGCCCTTTACCAATCCAGCCACGGGCCCATCCATCTGGCCCATCAAGACTCACTCTCATTTCATCAGTTCATAAAACCTTAGAAAAATCAGTCTTGAGTTATTTCTTGGCCCAGTCTTGACGTTTCAGCTTGTGTGTCTTGTTCAGTGGTGGTCGTCTTTCAGCCTTTCTTACCTTGGCCATGTCTCTGAGTATTGCACACCTTGTGCTTTTGGGCACTCCAGTGATGTTGCAGCTCTGAAATATGGCCAAACTGGTGGCAAGTGGCATCTTGGCAGCTGCACGCTTGACTTTTCTCAGTTCATGGGCAGTTATTTTGCGCCTTGGTTTTTCCACACGCTTCTTGCGACCCTGTTGACTATTTTGAATGAAACGCTTGATTGTTCGATGATCACGCTTCAGAAGCTTTGCAATTTTAAGAGTGCTGCATCCCTCTGCAAGATATCTTACTATTTTTGACTTTTCTGAGCCTGTCAAGTCCTTCTTTTGATCCATTTTGCCAAAGGAAAGGAAGTTGCCTAATAATTATGCACACCTAATATAGGGTGTTGATGTCATTAGACCACACCCCTTCTCATTACAGAGATGCACATCACCTAATATGCTTAATTGGTAGTAGGCTTTCGAGCCTATACAGCTTGGAGTAAGACAACATGCATAAAGAGGATGATGTGGTCAAAATACTCATTTGCCTAATAATTCTGCACGCAGTGTATGTATGGACAGCAGAACCAGCTACAGAATCAGCTACACTGTATCACGATCTAACTTACACTGACTATCTCCCACTAACTATCTGTATTATATATATATATAAGCAGGGCCGGCTCCAGGTTCATGTGGGCCCTTGGGCTATAAAATCTCAGTGGGCCCCCTTACATAGTGATAACTCTATCTGAGTACAGATAATATTGTAGATATCACCTGCAGTCCTATGTAACAGCACAGATAACACAGTCATGGCTATCTGAGTACAGAAAATGTAGTAGTGTTACCTGCAGTCCTATTTAAAACCACAGGTGACACTAGTGCTAATAATGTGGTAGTGTTACCTGCAGTCCTACACACACACACAGAGGGAGAGACACACACACACAGAGGGAGAGACACACACACACACGGAGGGAGAGACACACACACACACACACACACACAGAGGGAGACAGACATACACAGAGGGAAAGACACATATGCACAAGGAAGCACACACTGGGACAGTCAAATACACACAGGAACAGATACACACACACAGGGACGGACACAAACACACAGGGATAGACACACATACAGGGACGGACACACACACACAGGGACCGACACACACACAGGGACCGACACACACACACAGGGAAGGACACACACACAGGGACGGACAAACACACAGGGACGGACACACACACACAGACACACACAGAGACATACATATGGACATACACCTGTGCAATCGTCAACCAACTTCTATCTAATGCGTGGCCACTTTTAGGGACATTAACCCCTTAGTGACCACCCCTACGTGTTTTTACGGCGGTCACTAGGGGGCCTTGGGCTGGAGCGCCGACTTTTTACAGCAGCATTTCAGCCCATATTAGCGATAAAATTAATCGCTGTAGCTCCGTGCCCGCAGCTACCGCAGGTAGTTGAGGGCTCGGGGCAACGATCAGAGACCGTGACAAGCGGTCTCTGATCACGTGATCGCCGTGATACACTTTATCATGGCAATCACAGAAAATGCCGGCAGCGGAGCTGCCCGCACTAATTTTTCTCCCTCCTCTCATGTAAGAGAGGAGAGAGAAAGTCTCCGGTGCAGCGATCGGGTCCCCCAGCGCTTCTGGTCCTAAGCTGGGTCCCGATCCTCACCCCCACCCTCCCTTACCCTCAAGAAAGATGGCGGCGGCTGCCCGGCGCATGCGCAGACTGAAAGCCGGCCACCGCCGCTCACAGTAAGGTCTCTCTCCTCAGGAGAGGATAGAGAAGTTCAAATTATGCCCCGATCGGGTCCCCCAGCACCCCAAATATGTTAAATATAGTTATTAGGGCGCCCCCCCACATCTAATTAAAAATAAATAAAATGGCGCAGACATGCGCACTGGTTACTGTGCTAAAAATCTGCCTTCAGCACAGTAACCATCAGGGACCAATAATAATGTGCTCTGTAGAAAAAATATGTCTTTAAATTACAAACCGGATTCCAAAAAAGTTGGGACACTAAACAAATTGTGAATAAAAACTGAATGCAATGATGTGGAGATGGCAAATGTCAATATTTTATTCGTAATAGAACGTAGATGACAGATCAAACGTTTAATCCGAGTAAATGTATCATTTTAAAGGAAAAATACGTTGATTCCAATTTTCACGGTGTCAACAAATCCCCAAAAAGTTGGGACAAGTAGCAATAAGAGGCTGGAAAAAGTAAATTTGAGCATAACGAAGAGCTGGAAGACCAATTAACACTAATTAGGTCAATTGGCAACATGATTGGGTATAAAAAGAGCTTCTCAGAGTGGCAGTGTCTCTCAGAAGCCAAGATGGGTAGAGGATCACCAATTCCCACACTGTTGCGCAGAAAGATAGGGAAGCAATATCAGAAAGGTGTTACCCAGCGAAAAATTGCAAAGACTTTGCATCTATCATCATCAACTGTGCATAATATCATCTGAAGATTCAGAGAATCTGGAACAATCTCTGTGCGTAAGGGTCAAGGCTGTAAAACCATACTGGATGCCCGTGCTCTCCGGGCCCTTAAACGACACTGCACCACAAACAGGAATGCTACTGTAAAGGAAATCACAGAATGGGCTCAGGAATACTTCCAGAAACCATTGTCAGTGAACACAATCCACCGTGCCATCCGCCGTTGCCAGCTGAAACTCTACAGTGCAAAGAAGAAGCCATTTCTAAGCAAGATCCACAAGCTCAGGCGTTTTCACTGGGCCAGGGATCATTTAAAATGGAGTGTGGCAAAATGGAAGACTGTTCTGTCGTCAGACGATTCAAAGTTCTTTTTGGAAATCTGGGACGCCATGTTATCCGGACCAAAGAGGACAAGGACAACCCAAGTTGTTATCAACGCTCAGTTCAGAAGCCTGCATCTCTGATGATATGGGGTTGCATGAGTGCGTGTGGCATGGGCAGCTTGCATGTCTGGAAAGGCACCATCAATGCAGAAAAATATATTCAGGTTCTAGAACAACATATGCTCCCATCCAGACGTCATCTCTTTCAGGGTAGACCCTGCATTTTTCAACAAGATAATGCCAGACCACATTCTGCATCAATCACAACATCATGGCTGCGTAGGAGAAGGATCCGGGTACTGAAATGGCCAGTCTGCAGTCCAGATCTTTCACCTATAGAGAACATTTGGCGCATCATAAAGAGGAAGGTGCAACAAAGAAGGCCCAAGACGATTGAACAGTTAGAGGCCTGTA